>NW_006399766.1:20742020-20770177 GCF_000299155.1 Elephantulus edwardii | reverse complement strand
TTCTACATAAATTACTACCATAGGCTAATGTTTAAAAAGCAAATAAATTGGACAGACGCAGGACAAAATCTGTTCACCTAACTATAAAAGGTGATATCCATCAGATTTCCTTAAAATTACAATAAATGGAAAGTGTTTGATACATGCAATAGCCTTAAATGAAAAAGCCATGATTCCCACTGGTCAGAAAGGAAAAAAAAGGGGGAGGAGCCCCATACATCTTACTGTACTCCACCTTAAAATGCTATCCACTCATTTGTTAATGGACATTTGGGTGTTTCCAGCTCTTTGCTATTGTGAACAAAGCCACAGTAAACATGGGTGTATATATATCTGCTTGGGTGGCAGTTATGGTTTCTTTGGAGTATATTCCCAGTAGTGAAATTGCTTGGTCAGTTGGTATTTTTATTTCCAACTTTTTGAGAAAGCACCATACAGCCTTCCACAGTGATTGCACCATTTTACACTCCCACCAACAGTGAATAAGGGTTCCAGTTTCTCCATTTGATGTTTGCTGTTCAGTTAAATTTTGCTATTCTTACTGGGGTAAAATGATATCTCATAGTTGTTTTGATTTGTATCTCTTAGAGCTAGGTATTTTGAACATTTCTTCATGTGTTTGTTAGCCATCTGAATGTCGTCTTTGGTGAAGTGTCTGTTCCATTTTACAATTGGATTATTTACCTTTATCTTGTTGTGGTGCTCGAGTATTTTATAAGTTCTAGATATAAGTCCCTTGTCAGACATGTCATTACCAAGTAGTTTTTCCTCATCTGTGGCTTCCCTTTTTACCCTGTTGGAGAAGTTTCTGGATGCGCATAGGGATTTAAGTCTTAGAAGGTCCCATTCATCTATTTATCCTCTCCTGGTTGTAGATTTCTAGCATGCTTGGAAGACTGTTTATGTTGTGGATCAGGACTTCCAGAGTTCTTCGAAGCTTTTCTTTAATGAAGTTTCTAGTCCTTGGTATTAGTCCTAGGTCCATAATTCACTTTGAATTGTTTTTTGTTTATGGAGTGAGGTGTGGATCTTGCTTGAGTTTTCTGCAGATAGTTTTCCATTTTTGCCAGCACCATTTGTTAAAAAGGCTGTCATGTCCCCACTTAACTGATTTCATCTCCTTGTCAAAAATCAGTTGACCATAGGTAGATGGGCTGATTTCTAGATTCTCATTTGTATTCCATTGATATATGTGTCTGTCATTGTACCAGTACCACACTGTCTTGACCACCACAGCAGTGTAGAAGGATTTTATATCAGGGGGTGTGATACCTCCTACTTTGTTTGTCTTTTTAAAGAGTGCTTTGCTTATTCAGGGCCTCTTTCCATTCCAAATGAAATTGGAGATTGCCTTTTCCATCTCTTTGAAGAATGGAATTGGTATTTGTATTGAGATTGCATTGAACGTGTAAATTGCCTTTGGTAATATTGTCATTTTCACAATATTGAGTCTTCCTATCCATGAGCAAGGGATAGTCTTCCACCTCTCCAGTTCTCTTTTTGTTTCTTGTAATAATGTTCTGTAATTTTCTTTGAACAGATCCTTTGTGCTTATGGTTAGGTTTACTCCTAAGCATTTAATCTTTTGATTAGCTATTGTGAAGGGTATTGTTTTTCTTAGCTCCAGCACTGTATTCTCTTTGTCGCTGTAGAGAAATCCAATTGATTTTTGTATGTTGATCTTGTAAACTTCCACTTTGCTGAATTGGTCAACTATGTCCAATAGTTATTTCATTGTTTTTCAATGCTAAATGTTGTTGTTAAGTTGTTAAGTGTCATCAAGTTGTAGACAACTCATAGCAAACCTATGAATGAAAGGCCTGGAAAAAAAAAAGAAAGGCCTGAATACTTGTATAACTTTCATCCTTTCTCCAAGTTCATAGAGTTTCTGGAGGCAAGCTATTTTGGAAGTGGATACCACTCCTGCTTCCAAGCTTGTTTTAGTCATGGAGCTTCACCAAACACTGTCCACCATGGGTAACCATGATCACATTTGACACATCAGTTTCACAGTGTTTAGCGTCACAGCAACCATGAGTTACCTTTATACAGCAAATGGATAGACCCCAGGGCTATACCACTTAGAAGAATGTCTGACCAAAAACAATTAAAACCAATGCTACATTGTATTCCATTATGTGGATGTATCACCATTTTTCTAACCATTCATTTGTTGATGGGCGCTCGGGTTGCTCCCATCTCTTTGCTATTGTGAATAATGCAGCATTAAACATGAGTATGCATACATCTTTTTGAGTTGTAAATCTGGTTTCTTTAGGGTATATTCCAAGTAATGGAATTGCTAGGTCAAATGGTATTTCTGTTTCCAACTTTTTGAGAAAGTGATAGACTGCCTTGCACAGTGGTTTTACCGGTTTACATTCCCATCAGTAGTGAATAAAAGTTCCCATCTCTCCACGACCTCACCAGCATCTGTTGTGTGCTACCCTGTTGAAGTTTGCTATTGTTGCTGGTGTGAGATGGTATCTCATAGTTGTTCTGATTTGCATCTCTCTGAGAACTAAGAATTTTGAACATTACTTCATATGTGTGTTTGCCATCTGAATGTCTTCTTTAGTGAAGTGTCAATTCATATCCTGTGCCCATTTTGTGATTTTCCTTTTTCTTGTTGAAGTGCTGGAGTATTCTATAAATTTTAGATATAAGTCCTTTATCAGATATGTCATTACCAAATATTTTCCCCCAGTTGGCTTTCCTTCTTACCCTGTTGGAGAAGTTTTATGATGTGTATAGGGATTTGACTCTTAGAAGGTCCCATTCATCTATTTTATTTTCTCTTGGTTGTAGGGTTTTTGTTATCCTTGGAAGACTGTTCGTGCTATGGATTAGGGCTTCTAGAGTTCTTCCTAGCCTTTCTCTGATGAAGTTCATAGTCTTTGGTTTTACTTCTAGGTCCCTGATCCATCTTGAGTAGGTTTTTTTATAAGGTGGGAAGTGTGAGTTTTGCTTAAGTTTTCTGCCAATGGTTTTCCAATTTTGCCAACACCATTTGTCAGAGACCATCCTTTTCTCACTTAACTAATCCTGTCTCCTTGTCAAAGATCTGTTGACCATAGGTAGATGCACTGATTTCTGGATTCTCAATTCTATACCATTAATCTATTTGTCTGTTTCTGTACCAGTACTAATCTGTCTTGACTACCACAGCTGTGAAGTAGGTTTTGAGGTTTTGAGATGGGAGAGTGAGATGCCACCTACTTTGTTTATCTTTTTCATTAGTGTTTTGTCTCTTTTGCATCTCTTTCCATTCCAGGTAAAATTGGATATTGCCTTTTGCATCTCATTAAAGAATATCATTGGTATTTGTATTGGGATTGTCTTGAATTTGTAGATTGCCTCCGGTAGAATTTTCATTTTCATGCTATTGAGTCTTCCTGTCCAGGAGCATGGTATATTCTTCCATTTCTCCAGATCTCTTTTTGTTTCTTGTAGTAATGTTTTGTAATCTTCTGTGTGTAGGTCTTTAAGTTAACCATTTTTAAGTGTACAATTCAGCTATACTAACTACATTGTGATATTATGTCCTCATTTCCCCCTTTCCCTCAGCCCTTGGAAATCTCTTAATCTATTGTCTTTCCCTATAAAATAGCTTATTCTGCACATCTGTTATTAATGAACTAATTCAACAGGTGGCTTTTTTATCTGTCTTTTTGCACTTAATATAATGTTTTCATGGAGCCCTAGTAGTGTAGTGTATTAGATCTCAAGGATCATCCTTGTAGCATATATCAGAACTTGATTTTGCTTTAAAGTTAACACTTTTTTAATCCATCTGTTAATAGTTACAGGTTGTTTCCATTTTTAAGCTATTTTGTATAATGCCTCTATGAATATTACTGTACAAATATCCGAGGTCCTATTTGAATTGGCGGGGGGTGGGGGCGTGGGCATATACCTAAGACTGTATGGCATTTGACTGTGTAGATCACAACAAACTGTGGCTGACTCTGAAAAGAATAGGAATCCCAGAATACTTGATTGAATTTATGTGAAACCTATACTTGGACCAGGAGGCAGTCGTCAGAAAAGAGCAAGGAAACACTGCATGGTTCAAAATTGGGAAGAGTGTGCACCAAGGATGTGTCCTGTCTCCATATCTTTTCAACCTATATGCAGAACAGATTATCCGGGAGGCTGGGCTCTATGAGGAGAAATGTGGGGTCAAGATTGGTGGATGATTTATCAACAATCTGCATTATGCAGATGACAGAATCCTGCTTGCTGAAACTGAGGAGGACCTGAAGCTCTTGCTGCAGAAGGTCAAGGACTTCAGTCTTAAATATGAATTGAAGCTCAACATCAAGAAAACAAAGATACTCACCACTGGGCTGATTGGCAGCATGATAGTTGGTGCAGAGATTGAGACTGTTAACAGCTTTAGTTTGCTTGACTCCACAATAAACACTCTTGGTACCAGCAGCCAGGAAATAAAAAAGACAAATTGCATTAGGAAAGTCTACTGTCAGAGACATCTCCAAAGTATTGAAGAGCAGTGATGTCACTCTGGAGACTAAGGTGCACCTGATACAGGCCATGGTCTTTGCAATTACTTGCTATGCATCAGAGAGCTGGACAATGGCTAGGGATGATAGAAGGAGAGTTGATGCCTTGAGCTTTGGTGCTGGAGAAGAAGATGAATATACCATGGACTACTAGGAAAACAAGTTATTCTGGGAGAGGTGAAGCCAGGCTGCTCCTTGGAGGCAAGGATTCTGAAGCTTTGTCTGACATACTTTGGACGTATTGCAAGGTGGGAGCAGTCCTTGGAGAGGGATGTGATGATTCAGAGGGTCGAGGGACAACACAGGAGAGGAAGACCCTCTATGAGATGGATTGTTTCAGTCACTGGGGTAATGGTGATAGGCGTGTCAGAGACAGGGATAGAGTAGAGTTTAGGGTTGTGAGTCACAGGTGACTAGATGGCACATCACAACAAGAACAACATACCTAAGACTGGAAGTTCTGGGTCATATGGTAGGTCCTCCTATGTTTAATATTTTTTTTTCTGGAGGAGCAGCTAAACAGTGACTGAAATATAATCCCAATGACAATATATAAGGGTCACAATTTCTCCACATCTTTCTCAATAGGTTTTACTTTCTGTGTGTTTGTATAATATCTATCTTATTGTTATTATTGTTATGGACCATCTAATTGGCACCTAACAACAACAATAACAAGATAGTCTAAGGTAATTATCAATCTGAAAGAACACTGTTCGAACCCACCAGAGGCCCCGTGGGAAATGGGCACTTTTCTCTCATGTTGTTTACTGCCACTGAAAATCCACTGAGGGGTCAGCTATGAGTCAGTTTCAACTTGACAGTACACAATGACAACAACAAATAAGAGCAGGGTTTCTCAAGCTCAGCTTTGTTGATATTTTTGGACCATACAATTTTTGGTTGCAGGGAGATGACTTATATATTATAAGATATTTAACAGTATCCTTGGCCTCAACCTTCTAAATGCCAGTTGCATGTCCCTTCATTCATGACAAACAAATATCTCCAGATAGTGACAAATGTCTTGAGCTAGGACAAGGAATATGGGGAGGCAACAATGGAAAGCCACTGAATTTCACCAGAAATTTCTGCCCTATTCATCCATGTGGCCTGTTTTCATTTTTCTTCCTTATTTAATATTCACAGTTGTCTTTCTTTTGCACGTACAAGCATTCTTTCACTTAGTTCTCACCATAGCCCTGTGAGGTATGATTTATCTTTTATTTACAAATGGGGGGAAGCCTGCAGTTTAGAGGAGGTTACAAATGTAGAGCTCAGAATCAAATCTGGATCTGCTTGACTTTAAACCTATGTTCTTAACTGATGTTCAGCCCAGTTCAACAACTCCATTAGGTGCAGTTTATCCTCATTTTACAAATAAAGAAACTGAAGTTCTTCCAACTTTAGTGATTTACCTATGGCATACAGCTTGCCCTTGGCAGAATCAGAGTTCTAATCTAGGGTTTTGTTGCTTAAAAGACACTCCTATTTCTTTCTCCATATGGATCTGTTAAGTGGTTGCTGGGCCATTTGTACCTTCTCCCACTCGGGTGCCAATAGAGGCAAAAGGGTGAGACATCTGGAACCAATGAAGTTCAGAGATTGCACCAAAGGGAAATACCAAAGCAGTGGCAATCAGCAAAAGAAAAATAAAATCCCTCAGTACTGGAGAGGCCGCCCAGCTACCACAGTTTGCAAAGGGGGGGAGAAACCCCCCAAAACAGCTCAACAACCACTAACATTTAGGGAGCCATTTGTGTATTGCTCTGGTAATCCTTGACCCTCACTTGCTTCATTGAACACCAATGGCAAAAGAAAAAAAAACAACGAAATGCCAACAACCTTGTGACCACATTGAGTTTGCTTAAAGCACCTTGAGATTATTGTGCTTTATGACTGCTAATGACTGAGGCAGACCAAATCATATTTTCTGCAATGAGGACGATGAAAAAGTCAATATTGCATAAACTCCCCACGTGCCTGAGTTGGGATTTAACATGGCAAAATTGATGTGTGAACCAGTGTTGCTATTTAATGTGGTTTCTATCAAAGTGTTCATAAAACCTGGGACTGCAGCTGGCCCCCATTAGGTAGTTTCTCCGTGAAAGTTTTCCAAGGAAAACTTTTTAACAACTTCATAAAGCCAGGCACAAAAGGGCAGTGCAATGACTGGCTGAAAAACATTAGACTTTTTATCTTTCACTGAAATGTTAAATCAGGGCTTGCTTAGTTCATTTCTGGAAGAAAAGTTTGAAGGCATTAAAGGCTAGATTGAGCCTTGTATGAAACAACTTGGTTTTTGTTAGCTTATGCATGTGTTAATTTGTTCAACATTTATTTAGTGCCTACTATATGCCAGGCACTGTGCCAAATGCTTAGAGGAACAAAAAGATGAAGAACACTTGGGTTCTTGGGAACATGAAGGAGGGGAGAGACTGGTGAGAACACAAATAACTGTGAATAAGTCAAAGTGCTTTGTTGCAAGGATTTCAGCAGTGGAATTTATAAAGCCACCTGGAAGCATGCTGGTGCACAGACAGTGTGTGCTTATTTCGTTTACATGTGAGACTAGATGCTATTGCTTCGAGAGTAATCATAAATTTCTTGCTAAATGATGACGGCTCCTATCAACTTCAAACAAAAGTAATGTTTGGGACCCAATTTGGGACTATGTGCAGTTGCTTAAAAAGGTAGATTTTCACTTGAGCAATTAGATGCATATTTTAGCTTTATATATGCACACCACCATCAAGTGCTTCTTATAAACCTACATAGTTCCTCTGCTCTCAAGAGATTTATTTTCCAATTCAGATCACATTTGTACCATCTTATGACTGAAATATAAAAGAGGCCTTCCTAATCTAGCAAACTTACCCACCCAAATCCAAAACCCATTACCATCAAGTCAAATCCAACTCATTATCAGTTTCTGAAGCTGTAAGCCTTTATAGGTAACAACTCCTCATCTTTCTCCCACAAAGTGTCTGGTGGATATGAACTGCAAACCTTTCGGTTAATAGCCTGGCACCTTACTCACCACACCACCAGGACTCCTTCTCTTACCCACAGACGTATCTTAATTCCAGATTGGTGTGAACACTGCCCATTCATCCACTCAACCTTTGCATTCAACTAGCATGTGTAGTCATGCTACAGGAGTTCAGAGCAGCATCTTCTCCCCAAGAGGATGAGGCTACTAGCAAGGACCTATGAATGAGGCAATTCTAACGCTGGATCTCAAACCCAAATACGAAGAATGAAGAAAGAAATTCCAGAGTAGGGTTATCCCGAGCAAGGATGCTAAAGTGGGAACATGCCCAGCATGTTGGGGAAACAATGAATAGAATGGTGTGACAGAAACACAATTCAGAGGAATAGAGGGAAATCAAATCCACAGTAAGCAGAGGCCAGATCATGAGGAGCCTCGAATTCCATACTAAAGCACCGTGTGGAGTTAGGATCCCACATATGTTGGAAAATGTACACCTGGACAAATATGGAGCAGGTTTAAATTCATTCCTAGATTCTCAATTTTTTTTTCCTTAGCAATATTTCTCATTGGCTAAGGCTCAAAACTCCATTTTCCAAAGGTTTCTCTTATTATGGTTTCCATAGGATGTGGAGACCTGTGAAAGAAAGGTCTTGGCAACTTCAGTTCCTCAGAATGCATCATTCAAAAAAAAAAGGAATTAGCAGTTACATACACTGTTCATGGTCTCTATACAAATGTCCATTAGTTTAATTCTTAAAAAAAAACAAGACCACTGGTGGCCTAGTGGTAAGAAGCTGCACTGCAATCCCAGGGGTGCACTGTACAAATGTACCAATGATCTGCTGGAGAAGGAGGGACAATTTCCTCTTGTACCAGTCAGATCCAATTTGACAATACACACACAACAAATTTTTTAAAAATTTTAAAACCAACAAAAACAGTGAGGTAGAGTCTAACATAATCCTTATTTTACCAGGAGAAAAAAATGGAACTTAAGATAGTATATCAACACAGAATTCAATCTCTGGCCTGTATTGTTCCACTATTTCTACTTAATCCACTACTGTTTCTGTCCTGGTACGTATCCTCCTGAATAAAATCTCTGGGAAGATATTTGCATTGGTACATCCTAGGAGCCATAAACAACATCCATTATGCAAACACAAATTTGCATAATGGTGGTGAAAGTGAAGAGGATTTGAATCACTTACTTAAAAAAATCAGAAACTAAAACCTTCAGTATGTATTATACCTCAACAATGAAAAAACAAAAATCCTTACCACTGGAACAATATATAACATCCAGATAGATCAAGACTATGGTTATTAAGCATTTCATTTTACTTGGATCCAAATCCAATACCCGTGGTAGCAGCAGTCAAGAAATCAAAAGATGTATTGCATAGGGAAAATCAGCTGTGAAGGACTTCTCCAAAGTGCTTGAGAGCAAGGCTCCCAGTTGAACATGAAGGAGTGCCTGACCCAAGTCTTTTCAGTTACTTCCTATGCATCTGAAAGGTCGACAATGGGTAAGGATAACAGGAGAGGAATTGATATCATTTGAGTGATGGTTCTGAAGAAGAGTACTGAGTATCCATCCCATTGACTGCCAAAAGAACAAGCAAATCTGTCTTAGGGGCAACGATGCTGAAACTTGATCTCACATAACTCTGAGCATGTTTTCAGGAGGGACCAATCCTTGGAAAGGACATCGTTCTTAGGAAGTTGGAAGGTTAGAGAGAGTCAGACCCTCAACCAGATGGGTCGACTTAGTGACTGCAAGACTTTTTGAGATGGCGAGTTTGGCACAGGATAGAACAGCATTTAGGGCTGTTGTACATAGGGTCGCTATGAGTCACAAGCGACTCGATGGCACATAACAACAACAGCAACTCACATACTTTCAGCATGATATTAGGAGATGCTATTCCCTTGAAAAGGATATCATGCTTGAAAAGGTAGAGGGGTAGCAAAAGAGAAGAAGACCCTCAATGAGATAGACTGACATGGTGACTAAAACAATGAGTTCAAGTACATATCAGAGATGATGAAGATGGCACAGGACAGGGCAGGATTAGATCTGTTGTTCATAGGATCACTTTGAAAGCCTAGTAACACACCATCAGCGCTCTTTGTATAAGACTCAGTGATTGGCGTTTCTAACAAATCCCCAGGTGATTTTGGAATTGCTGGTCCAGGGACCACACTCGGGGAACAAATGCTGTACTAAAAGCAATTACCTGAAAACACCGAGCATTTTGTTAGTATCACTCTTCTCAAGTATTTTCAGTGGTTCACTAGAAAAAGAAAAGTTCTTTTTTAAGGCCTATAAAATAAAGATTGATGGCTTTCTCGTGTGGCTGTTTAGTGACGGACGGCTTTCTAGTAGTGTGTGAAGAATATTGAATATAGGCTGGACTGCCAAAAGCCAAACAAATCTGTTTTGGAGGAAGTGCAATTAGAGTGTTCCTTAGAAGGAAAGTGGAAAGACCCAGTGTGGAAAACAGCATATATGAACTTTTTAGGTAAACCAGTATAAAATAAAAAATATATAAAAAATATTTAAAAAGGAGCAAAAATTATGACTATTCAAAAAAATTATGACAATTCTTCCTCATTTTGGGCATGTTGTCAGGATAGGCCTGTCCTCGGAATAGGACTTTACACGGGGAAACGTGAAGGGTCAGAGAAAGACAGGGAGACCTTCAACAAGATGGATCGACTCAGTGACTATAATAAAAAGAAAGGCTTGAGCACAGAAATCATGAGAACGGAGCAGCACAGATTCAGATCTTGTTCCTAGGGTCACTAGGAGTTATAGTTCATTCCTTGGCACCTGGCAAAAACAACCACCACAAAATAAAGTGCAGATTCTACTGCCTGCTCCTGCAGGTTCCATGCACCTTCTCTTTGCAAATTCATACTCATGTGAGTGCCTATCCTCACAAACACAAGCCCTCTTCCAGCGAGGGCGGTTCCTTTCCTGGTCTCCGCATTTGAAACCCTCGTTGGTAGACTTCAGTCCTTGCCTCATGCTGTTCCCCTCAAAGTCCGTGCCTTTACCTCTCCTTTACCAGTCAGAATCCACAGCCTTCTTTCTGCCTCCTGCTCCTTTTCTTCTAAATGGCCTTTTTTTGGTTGTTTTAGCTGCATTCATGTCTGATTTCTATAAAGACCAACAGCACTTTGAATTGGTACCTCTCATTTTAGCAAGCAGAAAGATGAGCTGTATTACATATGTCTCTTCTTTTGAGCTAAATTCCATTCCCTCAAGACCTATGTTGTAAGAAGTGTTTCATTAGCCTCTCTTTCTGTACCTGTAGGCAGTGCATGATAAATAGTCAAGTTCATTGCCATGAAGTAGATTGTAACTCATAGTGGCCCTCCGTTAGGTTTTCAAGGCTGTATATCTTTAAGGGAGGAGACTGACCATCTTTCTTCAACATAACAACTGCTGGATTCAAATCATTGACCTTTTGGCTAGCAACACAATACATAACACACTATGCTTCCAGAACTCCTTACGTGAATGTTGTCAGGTGCCACTGAGTCAAGTATGACTCGTAGTGACCCTCTGAACAACAGATCTGGACCCTGTCCTATCCTGTGCCATCCTCATCTCTACCATACTTGAGCCCATTGATGCTGTCACTCTGTCAATCTATCTTGTTGACAATCTTCCTCTTCTTTGCTGACCCTCATTGGAAAATAGCCTCTCCTAACAACAGACCCAAATTATATGAGACAAAACTTTGCAATCCTTGTCTCCAAGGGACACTCTGGCTACACTTTCTCCAAGACATATTGGTCCTTTTGATAGTCCATAGGATAGTCAGTATTCTTCTCCAACACCACAACTCAAAGGTATCATTTCTCCTTCTGTCATCCTTATTCTCTGTCTGATTCTCTGATGCATAGCAAGTGATTGAAAAAGATCATGCCCTGAGTACCCTGAGTCTGGCACACCTTACGTGTTTAAACTGACATCATTGTGCCTCAGGACTTTGGAGAGGTCTCTGACAGCTGACTTTCCCAATGCAGTAAGTCTTCTGATCTCCTGACTGCAGTATCCAAGTAAGATGAAGATACTTAGTTATTATATTGCTGTTGTTGTTGTGTACCATCGAGTCAGAACTGACCCATAGCTGACCCTCCAGTGGGTTTTCAGAGGCAGTTAATTGCATGGGAAGAGATTTCCCAGCCTTCTCCTGTGGAGCAGATGCTGGATTCGAACTGCATGTCTTCAGGATTGCAGTGCAGCTTCTTGTCACTTGGCCACCTGTGACTCTGAGTGGCTCTATGAACAATCGATCTGAACCTTGCCCTATCATGCACCATCCTGCCATGCTCAAGCCCACTGTGGTGGTCACAGCTTGATGAGAGTCCCTTTTGATGACAGTCATCCTCTCTTTAGTCCTCTACCTTTCCCAGCAAGATGTTTCTCTCCAAGGATTGGTTACTTCTGAAAATAGACCCAAAGAAAGTGAGATGAAATTTCATGACCCTGGCCTCTGAGGAGAACTTTGATTGCACTTCCTCCAAGACTGACTTGTTTGTTCTTTTTACTGCTCATAGGATATTCAGTATTCTTCTCCAACACCACAACTCAACGGCATCAATTCTTCTTCTGTTGTCCCTATTAATTGTCCAGTTTTCAAATGCATAGGAAGTAATTGAGAAGATCATGGTTTGGGACAGATACACCTTAGTCTTGCTCTTTAGCACTTTGGAGAGATTCTTGATGGCAAATTTTCCCGAGGCAACATCTTACTTTATTTCAAAAATAAAATTCACAGTTGTTTTATCAACAAAAAATGTCATTATCTTTGAATGACATAGCACAAATCTTCACGAAGTACTTAATAATCCTCCTCAATAATACAAGTTTTGTAAGTGGTAGCCAATTTTTACTTTAAAAGGTTTTGAAATGTACGTGTGTCTCTCCATCAGGAAATTGAGCCCCAGCCTCCCACATGAGAGGCAGGGTTACTCGCCACTATACTAACGAGGATGGCATCTTTTGATTTCTTGAATGCTGGTGTCATGGATGTTGATTGTGAATCCAAGTAAAATTAAGTTGTTGACAAGTTCAGTCTTTTCTCCATCTATCACGATGTTGCCTCTGGGACCAGTGGTGAGAATTTTTGTTTTCTTGATGTTGTGGTTGGTTCCAACTCGACAGTACACAACAACTATATCTATATATACTAAATAGTCTTAAGTGTTAAGTTTTAACTTTTTTTACCATGGACAAATGTGTCCTGTAAGAAGTCCAGTCTGAATGCTTCTCTGAGATCTAGTGGCTTAGTGGTGAGGAGCTGCACTTACCAACCCAAAGGCAGGCGGTTTGAATCTAACATCTACTTCACAGAAGAAAAGGTAGGCAGTCTCCTCCAGTGCAATTTACTACCTCTGAAGACCCCCCTGGAGGGTCAGCTAGGTGTCACTTCCAACTTGACAGCACACAACAACAACAACAAATATATATATATATATATATATATATATATATATATATATATGTTTATAAAACTGCGAATCTTTTGCATACTAGTAAATGATGTATTTTTGTTAATTAGACTTATTTTGCTTTCAGATTTTTTTATTTACTTGCTTTGCGTTTCTTTTACGTTCTGAGAATTCCTGAGGACAGTTACATTTGTAAAACTAGGTTGAGAACAGATGTGACAACATGGGTACAATCTATGCATTTGCTGGTCGCTGCTGGATATTTCCCAGTATGCACACACATGGAGCACAGACCTAATTTGGAGAACTCAACTCAACCCTCTGGTAACGCAGACGCATCATAGGTGCCTTTGACCCAGATCGGCACCAAGTACTGATCTAGACATATGCTAATTAAGATTTCATTAATGACGAAAATATCCTGCCTTTGAGGGATGCCTTGTCGAAACTGGAGGGAGATTAAAAAGACAATTACATTTCTTAAATCACCTCCCTTGTTCTCTGTGAAACACTTTGAGGTTTATTTGGTCCAATTCCACCTTTTCAAAAAGTCTCACTTGGGGGGAAATGGGAATATAAAAAGAATAATCTCCCAAAGCAAATTTAAGATTTTCTAACAGGGACACTGCAGGTAGAAGGCAACTCATGTCTTAAACCATGCTGCCTAGGTTCTTCCCCTAGAGAATCTGAACCATTTGAATTGATGAAAGGAAAACAGACACAGCCTGGGTCTATACATACCAATTAGTTTGAATTAAAAAAGAAAAAGATAGTTTTTTTCATTTCTGACCAGATTATTAACTTGAATTTTATTTCCATCAAGAGCTCAGTATTTTTTTTTAACTAATAACTGTTATCTCCATCACTCCAGTCTCATAAAATTCCCAGAGGTATTGGCAGGAATACTTGAGGCTATAATCACCTGAAAGTTGGACATAATTCTGTTGACAAAGCCAATATTCCCCAACCAACAACATTAGTTTGAGTTGGCAATGGATTTTTACTTTATTTCAGAGTCCCTCCTTTTCAAAGAAATTCTCTCCTATCCCAAATACTTTACTAAGCATTGACTGCTTGTGATTGTAATGTCACAAGCTTGTTGGTCTCTATGCCAGGCCATACATGATCACCATAGAAATACATAATTACACCTGCCAACCTCATCTTGTGTAATTGATTCAATGACTAACAATGTCAGTGGCAGGCTAAGCTTTGAGTTCTCGCTGTGAGAAAATACTCGTACATGGCTAAACATCATGGTGTCTTAATTGCTTGTCATACTGCCAGGGCTCCTGTGTTGTATCTATCTCCACAGCAACAGACTGGAATAGATAAAGCACATTTAATAGCCTGAAAGTGAATTGATAACCTTTTTACTTTATTATCCTTTTAAGAAAATCAAGGTATCAAAAAAAAATAATATGGTTATGAAGCCATATTTGAAAGAGAAGCCTAAAATACGATTCTCTGGATTAAAAACTAGGCAAAACACTCTGCAATTTAAAAAGAACCTCTTTAATTTTGTTTACCACCAGAGAGAAGTGTTAATGCTTGAATGTGTACAAAGATTTAATATAAGAAGTTTCTCACTGCCTTCTTAAGAGTTGTTGAGGAACAATTTGTATATGAATTATTCATTAAAAAACTACTGCTATGTAAACTTTCACTTAAAGTCCAACAAAATTTTCAACAGCAACAAAAAAGGGGACTTAGAACACAATGAATTCTGTCAACCACAGAGGAGGGGAACCCACTAGAAGCTACTGGTCATTGGCAAGTTTTTGAGGGAGTGGTTTGAAGGTCAGTGACATAATGCAGTAGAGACGACCAATAATGAAGGTGCTTATGCAAATTGTAATCATCTAGAATGAGTATGGGGAGTCATATGACCTCTGTTGTATCAAAAACATCAGTGAGTTTTGCAGTAGTAAATTACATCCTGAAGCTGGTGCTCAAAAAATATACTGATTCACCATGTTTTACTTTTCCTTAAATGAAATAAATTTAGTATAACTAAAACTTCCATACTCGTTCTCTACTATTGTATGTCTCCTTAACAAGCTCTAGTTCACACTCAAGCAAGTGTGATTACAAGTCCAATTGTAAGCCACCTTCTTTAGTAGCCTTCCAAAGCTCCCAAAGTCCATTTATTCATTAATTCATTTGTTCAGTTTTCATCCTATTTGTTGTTGTCGTTGTTAAGTGCCATTGAGTCAAGTACAACTCACAGTGACCAAATGAACAAACGATCTGAACCCTGTTTTATAACAATCATCATTTCTCTAATGTTCATAGCGTTTCCAAAGGCCTATTGTTTAAGAAGTGGACGCCAATCCTGCTTCCAGCCCAGTCCTAATCTGGAAAGCTCTACCAAACCCTGTCCACCATGGGTAGCCATTATGGCATTGGTCCAGCGTTCTGTATCACAGCCCTCCAAGTTATCTCAGTATAGCAAACTGACAGACCAGTGTTATACCACTTAGAACAATGTTCTTTCCAAACACAGTTAAGAGCTTTAAATACAAAGGCCCACCCACCACGTCCTGATTGACTTAAACAAAAGGCTTCCAGCCCAACCAAGCTGATTGTTTACTAAATCTATCAGCTTACACACAATTGTGATGAAAAAAACAAACAAACAAAAAAACAATCCAACCAAATGACCAGTTTACATCCAACTTTCAACAAAATCAAGAGCCTGTTTACTGAGCATTGATTATGTGCCAGGCATTGTGCTAGCTGTTGGGAAGGCACAGAAGAGAATATGTCACTAACCCAGACTTGAGTCAGAAGATGATACATATAGTGAGTTGTGAAGGCTTGGTGGGGATAGAGGTGAGAAGATGGCAGTGATAGAGTACAAAGGCACAGATTAGGCAAAGCATGGCTAGAGAAGCTGTGGTGGCCTAGTGGTAAGGCAAAAGTGTGTGACTTGAAGCCACCAGTGCTCTGCAGGAGAAATACGGGCATTCTCCTCCTATGTGATTAACTGCCTCTGAAAACCTGCTGGACATCCACTGTGGCTCGGTTCTTACACCACAGCACACAACACCAAATAGAAATAGATATCTCACATGGTGTTTATTAAATCAGTTACCTCTTCATTCTTGTCTGGATACGAAACATTGTAAAGCTTACCATTTTTGAGAGCTAGATATTTTTCTTTTCCTGTAAGCATTGCAGAGATCCCTCCTGGTCAAGTAGGTAAGGAAGGAGTTGCACTGCCAACTCAAAGGCATATGGTTCAAAAGCATCAACAGCTGTGCGGGAGAAAGATGGGCATTCCCCTCCTGTGCAACTTAATGCCTCTGAAAAATCCACTGAAGGGCTAGGACATTCAACTGTGTGGATGATAAACAGTGGATAACCTTGAGAGTAATGGTAATTCCAGAATGCTTAAATGTGCTTCTGTGGAATCTATACATAGATCAATAAATAGTTGTTCAGACAGAACAAGGGAATGGTGCATGGTTTAAAATCAGGAAAGGGGTATCAGGATGTATCCTTTCTCCACATCTATTCAATCTGTATGCTGAGCAAATAGTTCAAGAAGCTGGTCTATGTAAAGAAGAATGTGGCCTCAGCAGAGGCACAACCTTGCTTGCTGAAAGTGAAAAGGACGTAAAACACTTATTGATAAAGCGGTAAGACTGCATTCTTTGGTTTGGATTACACCTCAACAACAGGAAAACCAAATTCTTCACACCTGGACCAAGAGGCAACTCCATGATACAGGGAGAAAATAAAGACATTGTCAATAATTTTATTTCACTTGGATCTACAATCAATACCCAAGGTAACCAACAACAGTCAAAGAACCAAAAGACATACTTTATTGAGTAAATCTGCTCTACAAACATCTTTAAGGTCTCAAAGAGCAAAGATGTACTTTAAAGACTAAGATGCATCTGACCCAAGCCATGGAATTTTCAATAGCTTTATATGCTTGTGAAAGTTGGATAATGAATAAGGAAGACCAAAGAAGAATTGATATCTTTGAGTTGAATGTTGGTGAAGAGTATTGAATATAGCACAGACTGCCAAAAGAACAAATAAGTAAGTCCTGGAAGAAGGAGCAATGATTTTGTAAATCACTGTCTAACTTGGGAGGGACTAGAGAGCATTATGCTAAGTGAACTAACTCAGTCCCTTAAGGACAAATACTCTATAAGACCATATGTGATTAGGTATTATTGTCATGGCAGGAGTCCAGAACGAAGGCTGCATAGTGGAGTGGACTTGTGGGGAGGGATTGTATAACAATGAAAGAATTTTTCTTTTATTTTTTCAAAGAGAGTAACAAATTGGGGGGAGGAGTGGGCAGGAAGGAAAGTGCAACAATGAATGAATGGAAATCCAAAATCTCTGTAAATTTTCATTGAAATTAATAATAATTTAAAAATTCAAAACCAAACAAAAATACCATTATTTTAGATAAAGATAACTATTAAAACGTATGTGAGGCTGTAGGGGGGAGAGCAGAGGGGAATAATCATGGGGTTGCACGGTTTGATGGGTAGAGGAGGGGGTGGGACGAGGAGGTGGGTAAATTCAGTGTGAGGGACAATATAAACTTTGTAGGTAAACCAGTGTAAGATTTTTTATTTAAAAAAAAATAAATGCAAGAAATTTTAAAAAAGAAAAAAAGGTGTGCATCCAGAGTGCTCCATAGGGGTAAGGATGGTGAGATTTTCCTCTCACATACTCTGGACATGTTCTCAGGAATGGCCAGTCCTTGGTTGTGGACACCATCCTTGGAGAGGTTGGGAGATGGTCAGAGAAAGAGAGGACACTCAATGAGATGGATTGATACTGTGACTGCAACAGTAAGCTTAATCACAATAGAGATTGTGAGGATGGCTCGGGATTTGGCAAATTTCCAGTCTCTCGTCCATAGAGTCTTGTGAGTTGTAATTTACTTCATGGCCTCTAACAACAACAACAGCATGAGTCAGAATTGCCTTAACAGCAACACAAATATTCATGAGCTTTGTGTTGAGACGCGATTACATTAGCTGGAAAGAGTTGATATTTTCAGATCATATTTCTTACACTTGTTAGGCTAATTTTCTTTAACTACTGAGGTCAAGGACTGCAGCCTCCAATATGGATTGAGGCTCAATGTCAAGAAGACAAAGATTCTCACCACTGGACCAATCGGCAGCATCAGGATGGATGGTGAAGAGATTGAGATTGTACACAGCTTTAGTTTGCTTGGCTCCATAGTCAACAGTCTTGGCACCAGCAGCCAGGAAATTAAAAGGCGCATTGCCATGGGAAAGTCTGCTGTTAGGGACCTCTCCAAAGTACTGAAGAGCAATGGTGTCTCTCTGGAGACTAAGGTGCGTCTGATACAGGCCATGGTCTTCGCAATCACTTGTTATGCATCAGAGAGTTGGACAATGACCAAGGAGGATCAAAGGAGAATTGATGCCTTTGAGCTGTGGTGCTGGAGAGGAGTATTGAGAATACCATGGACTGCTAGGAAAACAAACAGATTTGTCCTGGAAAGGGTTAAACCGGGTGGCTCCTTGGAGGCAAGGATTTTGAGGCTCCGTCTAACATACTTTGGACATGTTGTAAGGAGAGACAGGTCTTTAGAGAGGGACATCATTCTGGGTAGAGTAGAGGGACAGCACAGGAGGGGAAGACCCTCTATGAGGTGGATTGATTCAGTGACTGGGATAATTGGGATGGGAGTGTCGGAGACAGTGCGATTGGCACAGGACAGAGCAGAGTTTAGGGCTGTTGTACATAGGGTCGCTATGAGTCGCAGGCGACTCGACGGCACATAACAACAACAACAATAACTGAGGTAAATTCCTTTTTAGTTCACTAGCAAATGTCCATAAATCATGACGATTTCCACTCGGGCTAGTGAAAACAGGAACTATCTTTAGCTTTGTGTGAGACTAGATGCTCCCTTCTTTGTGTGACATCTTGGACATCCTCTTCAGGCTGTACACTGGGTAAATTGTGAGGTTTGCCTCATTTCTTTCCTGTGACTAAATGTTTACTCTGCATGCATTAGCATCCTGACATTTCCAGTATCTTGAAAACCACTGTTTCATCTGGTTCTTAAGTGCTTGTACCAGATCTGGTCTCTGTTCCTCCACTTGGTCAGAGGTTGAAAATTTCTTTCGGTATTATTTTTACCCCAAAATATGTGTGGGTTTTATTAACTGCAATGATTCCTTTCCCATCCTTCTTTTCTTCTTTTTTTTTTTTTCTGGAAGGCAAAGATAAATTTCTCTGAATAAGCTTGGTTTTGTGTCACTTTGAAGTTTATAGGCATTTATGTACACACATTTTCCCATTTGATATTCAGCTTCCTTTTCTGTTAAATGGCAATAGTATCTCCATGTTGCAATAAATACACTGAAACTTTGAGAGCTTATTTAAGTGACTTTTCATAAGGCACACAGCTACTGTGTGGGGGAGAGATCATATCTTCTATGACTGGACCACAAGCTTTTCATCACCGTTGTTGTGTACCATTGAGTCAGAACTGATCCAAAGCTGACCCTCCAGAGGGTTTTCGGAGGCACTTAACATTGCACGGGAGGAGATTGCCCATCCTTCTCCCGCGGAGCAGCTGGGGGATTCTAAAGGTGTGCCTTTGAGGTTGCAGTGCAGAATCTTACCACTAGGCCACCAGAGCTCCTTTTTCATCATTACCCCATATGAATTATCAACTCATATAGCAGTGAGTTCAAACTAACTTCTTCTCCTTTCCCCTGTCACTGTTCCACTTCGCCACCCTGAGATAAACAATGGTGAAAAGATAGATCAGATTCCTGGACACTGATTGGATCTGGTTTTCTAGTGTCTAAGTTCTGAGAACAATGAATAAGCATTACCCTGACAAAGGACAAATGTCTCACTATCTCCTCTTAAACTGACCAACCTGGACCAATGTCTCAGTTGAATGCTGATATCCTAAGATTCAGGTTTGTGTTCAGAAAAGGGAAATCACATAAACTGTTAGCCCAGGCAAAAGGAGATGCTTACAGTGGTCCAGCCATGCTAGTTTGAGCTTTGTATCACATATAAAGCACAAAATCCCGATAATATTAAACTATTACTTTTTTGTCTCTTACTTTATCTTACATCTAGGTATCTTGCAGGAACCTTATGGAAAAAATGAGTAGTGAGGCCAAGATTTATTAGTTTATATGGTTATGTTGATTGTGGAGCCGAGCAAGCTTTAATTGCTAACAACCTCAATCTCTTCTCCATCCATCATGGTGCGGCCAGTCGGCCCACTGGTGAGAATCTTTGTCTTCTTGATGTTGAGCTTTGATCCATATTGAAGACTACAGTTTTTTACCTTCTGCAGCAAGTGCTTCAGGTTTCAGCAAGCAAGGTTGTGTCATCTTCATAACAAAGGTTGTTGGTGAGTCTTCCTCCAATATTGATGCCACATTCCTCCTTGTAAAGCCCTGCTTCCCAAATGATCTGCTCTGCATATAGATCGAAAAGGTATGGAGACAGGATGCATCCCTGATGCACTCCTTTTCTGGTTTTGAACCATGCAGTGTTTCCTTGCTCTTTTCTGAGGACTGCTTCCTGGTCCAAGTATAGGTTTCACATAAGCACAGTCAAGTGTTCTGGGATTCCCATTCTCCTCAAAGTTAACCACAATTTGTTGTGATCTGCACAGTAAAATGCCTTTGCATAGTCAATGAAACACGGATAGATATCCCTCTGGCACTCTTTGGTTTGGGCACCAGCAGTCAGGAAATCAAAAGGCAAATTGCATTAGGTAAATCTGCTGTCAGGGACCTTTCCAGGGTACTGAAAAGCAATGATGGCAGTCTAGAGACTAAGGTGCACCTGATACTAAGGAGCCCCTGATCCAGTCCGTCCTCTCAATTACTTGCTGTGCATCAGAGAGCTAGATAATGACTAGGGATGATAGAAGAAGAATAGATGACTTTGAGTTACGGTGCTAGAGAAGAGTATTAAGCATACCGTGGACCACCAAGAAAACAAATGGGTCTGCCCTGGAGAGGGTTAAGCCAAGTATCTCCTTGGGGGCTAGGATTTTGTATCTCTCTCCCACTTACTTTGGGCATGTAGCCAGGAGGAACCAATCCTTGGAGAAGGACATCATACTTGGAAGGGTGGAGGGACAGTGTAGGAGAAGAAGACTGCAGAAGAGATGGATTGATATAGCAACTGGGGCAATGGGGGTAGTTGTGTCAGAATTAGTGAGACTGGCTCAGGACAGGGCAGGGTGCAGACCTATTGTGCATAGGGTCACTATGAGTCACAGGCAACTTGATGGCACATAACAACAACAACAATTGTGTAGTTCTGGCCATATCCCTTCCTAATAGCATTTCAATCTTAACACAATGCCCTACAATAGGAGAATGCTCTTAGCATTCAGAGTCAAGAAAATTAGCTTAACTTGAGAACCTTCCTTATGAATGGTGTTATTGTTTTCACTAGGTGCCATTGAGTTTGTTCTAACTCATAGTGATTCTCTCTCTCTCTCTCTCTCTCACACACACACACACACACTGCCTAGCCCTACGTCAAACCCACAATCCTTGCTATGCTCGTTCCCATTGTTGCAGCCACTGTGTCAACCTTGTTGAGGGTCGTCCTTTGTGCTCTTGATCCTTTACTTTGCCGAGTATGTTGTCCTTCTCCAAGTACTGGTTCCCCTTGATGACATGTGTCAAGTACATGAGACAAAGTCTTATTATCCTAACTTTCAAGGAGAATTCCATCAGTATTTGTACCAGTATTTGTTCATTCTTCTGGAAGCTTGTGGCATAGCCACTATTCTTTCCCAACATTACAATACAAATGCACCACTCTGCTTTGATCTTCCTTATTCTTTGTCCAATTTTCAAATGTATACGAGGTGCTTGAGTCAGGCACACCTTAGTCATCAAAATGACACCTTTGATTTTTTTAACACATTAAAGAATTCTTTTGCAGTCGATTTTCCCAGTGCAGTATATCATTTGATTTTTTTTTGACGGTTGCTTCTTGGGCCATTGATTGTAGATACAAAATTAAATCCTTGCCAACCTCAGTATTTCCAGTGTTATCATGATGTCTTTTATTAGTCTAGTCATGATTTTTTTTTCCTTTGAGATGTGCTCCTTATTGAAGGTTGTAGTCTTTGATCTTCATCAGAAAGTACATCAAGTCACTTTTACTAAGCAGCAGTGTATCATCTGCCCACCGGTTGTTAAAGTGTCTTCTTTCAATCCTGAAGCTTCATTCATCTTAATATAATCCAGTTTCTTAGATTATTTGTTCAGCATACAGATAGAACAAGTATGATTCAGAGATACAACCCTGATGTGAACTTCCCCTGGTTAAAAATTGATATTTATCTCTGTTCCTCACCCATTTCCCCCCCCCCTTTGGTCCTTGCAGATGTTCTGACTCCATAGTGACTTGATTTCAAGTTCCCAATCTTTCCTTACCTTCGCATGTTTTAATCTTGTCCTTGTTTATACAGCTTCTGCCCTTAATCAGTCTCAACCTTTATGCTCTGCATGCTCTGACTCTCACTTTTCTCCTCATATATTTCATGGTCTTATTCTTACCTCTAATGTCTAAATTAGCCAGTACTCTCTAGCAGACCTGCAACTTTGCTTAGCCTTGTACTCTGCAGCTAAACACCGATCGGTTCATTCCCACGTCTTCTGCTGTTTGACTTCTCTCTGATCCCATGTCTTCTGTTCCTTTTCACTCCAGTGGCAAAACTTGTAAGAAGTTTTTCATAAATAGGTTAAAATGGGCCAGGCAATTAGCTCGGTATTGCATTGCTAAAGTCAAGAGCCGATATTTAATCATCATTTGAGGCACCTGGTCCTATGTGACAAATTGATCACAGAGAGAACAGCTAGAGAGGGTAGGGTTTAAATCCAGGGCTTGGAACTAGGTCGTTCCATTTTGCCCCCTTGCTGATAGTTTGGATCGACAGTTTCATCTTTGTTTAGGAGGTACACCACAAAAATAATGTACATAAATAACACATAAGAATGAGTCTGAGTCTTGTCTAAAGGATTCACATACCAAGGTCAATCAGCGCAATGTAACAGTATAAGAGACTAGGAGAAAAGATGTCACTGGGATGTGAGAAAGATATTTGAATTCTCTAAACCAAACTGTTTAGAGTCCCAAAGTATTGGGACATGCAGACCTTTCAATATTAAAAGAGCATGACTTTGTTCATGATTGTCTTCATTAGCAATGATTATTTCTGTTCTTTATCCCTCCAAGGAGCAGTGCAAAAGGACTTACTGAATCTTCTAAAAACCTATGTCTAGAGCTTATCAATGAAATGGATAGATATACAGATTTTTTTTTCAATTGATGGGTGAAGTCTTATGTTGTCTTTAATGACATTTCTGGAATGACAAGCAAATTATTTTCCAGCAATGGGATGACATTATGTTCTTGCATAGAATATAATACTTATTACTGCAGAAAATAAAATTATTCTTTTCCACAATATTGTTAAGAAAGCCCTGATGGAAAGGGAAATACTGATCAATGACAGATATCAACATTAAGAAAGTGAGGGTTGTAGAGTGGATTATATTTGGGGCTAGGGGGTGGGGTTTGGGGAGGTGCGGGGGGGGATTGTGTACCAATGAGGGAGTTTTTCTTTTGCTTTTCAAGGAGAGGAGCAAATGGAGGGGAGGGGGGAGGGGTTTGTGCGGGGAGAGGGGTGCAACAATGAATGAATGGAATCCCAAAATCTCTGTAGATGTTCATTGAAATGAAAAATAAACAACCTAAATTAAAAAAAAAGAAAGTGTTCTCAAGTGTACTGTGCATTCTAGTATCCAGTTATCACTTAAGTCACAAATTAATCTTATTTTGTTCAATGCAGGCATTGTGGTTATGAGTATAATCACTGCTATAACTGTCAATAATGTGCATCACAAAGCAAAAAAAAAATTAAAATAAAAATTACATCTTCATCTGGTTCTTTGATATCACTCATTGCATCCCTATCGGAACTGACTCCACTGGGTTCCGGAGGCTGTAAGTCATGTGGGAGGAGAGTGCCCACCTTTCTCTCAAATAGTGGATTTGAACTGCCAGAGAAAAGACCTTTCGGTTAGCCATGAAACTCAATATAGACTGTGCCATAAATCACAATTTACTCTGGTATTTAAGACCTTATTATATCCTGTCCATCAAAAAATTTAACAATCACTGTTGATCTTAAGAGCCTCGAGTTCTCAACTGGATACAGAGATAATAGACTCCTTGAAAGATAGACTATACTTTTATCAGAGGATTTAGATCTTTGTATGTATTATATTGCCATTTGGCCAGTTGTATAATCTTACTTAGAGTCTCCATTTTCTCATCGACAGTGTTAACATTAGGCTAAAGATGTAAGATTAAGCTAGATGTGTTAGAGAAGCTTTCATTTGGCCCTCTGGATGTACTCTTAGTTCTCCACTCTATTTTGTGACCCAGGGCACTAATTTGTTTGTGTTGCAACCATGGACTCCTTTGATTTCTGGCTTCCGCTGTGTTCATTAAAATGGAAGGAACTGGTAGGAGGTGAAAGGTCATCAAGAGAATAAGGTCAAAGCATTTATTCCCCTAGCTCCCTCCCTGCTGGGTCATCCAGGGTTGACTGTATCCTTTTGCTTAGAGTAAGGATCTCTTTAACTCTTGTCTGATGGCCATCTCAAAAGAGTTACATTGAACTCATTCCCTTTGTCATTTTATTTACAATGAGAGTCCTAGGAGTCTAGTAAAGGTAATAACTACCACTTAACAGCCATTTTTGCAACATCGCTTTTGGTTTCCTTTTGACCTGTGGCAAACCTTTGTAAATGGTTCCTTATTAAATTCTGCTCAAATACCTAGACTGAGCCTACTATCAATTACCTACCAGCACGATGACTTATACCTTGCTCGACAAACTGTTTGAGAGAAGTAGCCAGTGCCTGAACCAGAAAGAGTCACTCCATGCCGTGCTTGTTTCTATGGTATGCCAGTAAGGGTACAGAGCTTATCTGTTGATTTGTTGTGTTGGGGGAGTTATGTGCATGTTGCTGCTGATTTTATAGCTTATATATGTATATGCTTGCTTGTTTACCATTTGTTCCTCTGAGTACAGCACTTGTCTGTCAGTTTGTTGCAGTGGAATGACTTTCAGGCTGCTATGATGCTTGAAACTGTGCCACTGGTATTTCAAATGTCAACAGGGTCACCCATAGTGGACAGGTTTCAGAAGAGCTACCAAATTAAGGCAGACTAGGAAGCAGGATTAGTCATCCAATTCTGAAATAACAGCTCTTTGAAACCCTGGGTACAATAAAGGAATATTGTTATAGTACTGGAGGTAGAGCCCTAGACTAGAAATTACTCAAAAATGAGGAGAAACAGCTGCAAAAATCCAACTAAAAGTTGGAAAGTACAAAGAATGTACAAAGTACGAATCTAGGAAAATGGAAGTTGTCAGAACGGAAATGGAATGCATAAAGCTCAGCATCCTAGACATTAGTGAGCTAAGATGGACTGATACTGGCTGCTTTGAGTTAGACAATTATGATTGTGCCAGGAATGAGAAATTGAGGAAGAATGGTGGTGCATTCATAGTTTAAAAGATAATTTAAAAATCTATCCTTAAGTACAATATTGTGATAGGCTACTATCTATACACATACAACAAGTCCCTGCTAATACACTTAGTCACATATACACACCACCTCTAAAACCGAAGAAGAGGAAATTGAAGTTGTCTGCTAACTTTTACAGTCTTAAATTGACCAAACATGTAGTCAAGGTGTATTAATAATAATTGATGACTGTAATGCAAAAAATTGCTAGTAGAAGGACTGGTAGTCAGAAATTACAGATTTGGTGACAGAATTGAGGGTGGGGATCGAATTGTGTACAATCATTGAAATGCCATTTTAAAAAACCCATAAATGGAGACTATACATATGGACCTCACCTGAATGACTACACAAGAATCAGATTGACTACATCTGTGGGAAGAGTCAATGGAGACGCTCGGTATCAGCAATCAAAATCAAGCCAAGTGCTGACTATGGAACAAATCATCAATTACTCATATGCAAGTTCAATTTGAAGCTGAGGAAAGTAAAAACAAGTCCACACAAACCAAATTACAACCTTAAGTCTATCCTACTTTAATGACAAGAAGCTCAATAAGACAAAAGAAAAGAGTAAGAAATGAACAAAAAATTTCAAAAGGCAGCACCAGAACACAAAGCAAAATATTATAACAAAATGTGCAAAGAGCCAGAGTTAGAAAATAAAATAGGGAGAACTTGCTCAACATTTCTCAAGCTGAAAGAATTTAAAAAACACCTTCATGCCTTGAGTTGCAATACTGAATAAAGGTCAAAATCTTGAATGATTTAGGAATTGGTAAAAAAAAAGATAGAGGAAACACAGAATCACTGCGCGCGCGTGAGCGCACTCTGACACCAAACCATTTCAGGGAAAAGCATATGATCAAGAACCAATGGTGAGGGAGCTCTGGTTGCCTAGTGGCAAGAAGCTGGGCTGCATCCTCAACTCATTCACTTCTCCAATGGTTTCTCTGTCACCCATTTTCCACTACAGAGTAGCATGTCCTTGATCCGTTTAAGAGCACTCACTGTTTTTCTTACACACTAATGCAATCTTGGAGTAAAAATATTCCTTAGTCTCTTCCAGACGTTCTCTGTTCATCATTCTTTTCTTGTACAGCCCCACATAGAGGTTAAAGGATCTAAAGGGTCATTTGCTCTGACCCTTTAGATTACTTGTTTTGATTGCTCATTCGTACTACATCCACCTTAATATCTAAATGCTTGGAAAAGCAGAAGACTTGTCTGCCAATGCTCAGGCCCATCCTCAGCCTCAAGCTGAAACTGCTTTCCTTGAAACTTTATGAATCCCAAGTCAGCAGTGTTCCCTGTACTTTTTTGCCTGTAGAAATTCTCTGAATCAGACCCTCCTCTGCTCGGTAACCGGAGCCAGTCTTTTCTCCCAGCTCTGACAGCTGTTTTGGTCCCAGGAGCCACTCAGTCCCTAAGAAGCTCCAAGATCAGACTTAATTATTCTCTTCATGCCCCATCCTTTTGACAGCCCTTCCCCTCAGCCAGCCCTTTTGTGCCGTGTAGGCTCACAACCTCTCAAACCTCTCTAGGACCATTGTCTCACCTCAGATAATATGAACATAGAACAATAACACATCCACAACTCAATTATAAGACAATGTCTCTATCCCCAGACACACAGCAACTACTCCTGCATCTACATATAAATTAGAGAGAGAAGGTTCAGCCAGTCAGAATGGAGGAAAATCAAGTCTTTGTTATATAAGTCACTTGGCGCAGGGAGAACTAGGTGGCTTTAGCTGCAAATAAAGGCAAAAGCCACCAACCCCCATGGCTTCTAAACTAAAATGAAAAAACAATAGAAACACAATGTTTTTCCAATAATAAATAATTTAATGTTCATATCTTGATAAGAGCTTGAAAATATTGATACAATAGTGTAATTTTACCTTGTCAATGCAATGAACAGTAGCTAGTACTTTATACAAGCTATCATTTTTACTGTTAAAGCTGTCAAACATGGCTATATTCTACACATGAAAATTTTTAGTCACCTAATCTTCCCATTCCAAGAAAAGATCTAACAGTATCATTAATATTACATGCAAATAAAACCTTGGTGATGATTATTCAAAAACAACTGGAACAGTATGTTGAAAAGGAACTGCTATAAATTCAAGCTGGGTTCAGATTTCTGGATTTAGAATTCAATCTGGCAGGTATCGTTGCTGACGTCAGATGAATCTTGGCCAAAAGCAGAGAATACCAGAAAGAGGTTTAATTGTGTTTTATTGGCATTGCAAAGGCATTTGAGCGTGTGAGCCATAACAGATTGTGAATAATACTGATAAGAATGACAATCCCAGAATACTTAATTGTGCTCATGAGAAAACTATACATGGAACAAGAAACAGTGGTCTGAACAGAAAAAAGGAATACTGTGTGATTTAAAACCAGGAAAGGTGTGTGAGAGAGTTCCAGCCTTTTCCCGTATCTGTTCAAATTGTATCTGAGCAAATCATTTTTTTTTGTCAAAATATATATATATTTTTTTTAAATTTAGGTTGTTTATTTTTCATTTCAATGAACATC
>NW_006399766.1:20739205-20740350 GCF_000299155.1 Elephantulus edwardii | reverse complement strand
ACTGTTCCAGTCGTTTATGGATAATCTTCAGTAGAATCTTGCTTGCATGTGAAATCAATGATATTGTTCTGTAGTTTCCACACTCAGTTGGGCATCTGACATACTTAGGGCATGTTGCCAAGAGAACCCAGTCCTTGGAGAGGGACGTCATGCTGGGGATGGTGGAGGGAGAGTACAAGAGGGCAAGATCCTGGATGAGATGGATTGACTCAGTGAGTGAGTCGGTGAGTGAGGTAGTAAGGATAGGTATGTCATTAGGCAGAAAATTAAAGAATAAATACATCCTTCAATATGGATTGCATCTTTTAAAAAATAATTTTTTATTTTATACCTACTTACGAAGTTCATATACATTGTTTTTCACACAATCCTATGATTAACCCCCTACCCATCCTCACTCCTCTGCTCCAGCCCTCCGCCCCCAATATGGATTACATCTTAACATCAAGAGAACAAAAATTGTTGTCACTGAACAAGTAGGTAACATCATGGTAGATGGACAAAAGATTGAAGTTTTCAGCCATTTGCTTTTACTTGGATCCCCAATCAACACCAATGGCAGTAGCAGTCAAGAAATCAAAAGACATATTATACTGAGAAAATCTGTCGTCATTAATATTTCCAAAGTGTAAAAGTGCAGCAATACAAGTTTAAAGACTAAGGTGGATCTACCTCAAGCCTTGCTCTTTTCAATTGCTTTGTATGCATCTGAAGGTTAGACAATGGATAAAGATGACAGAAAAATCAGTGACTTGGTGCAATCACTATGGAAGGCAGTATAGCACTTTCTCAAAAAGTTGCAAATAGAAATATCACTTGACCCAGCAATTCCACTACTGGGAATATACCCTAAAGAAACCAGAACCGCCACCCAAGCAGATAGATGCACACCCACGTTTATTGCTGCATTGTTCACAATAGCAAAGAATTGGAAACAACCCATGTGCCCATCAACAAACTTATGGATAGAGAAGCTGTGGTATAGTCACAATGGAATATTATGCAGCACTGAAAAACAAGGAACTCATGAATATTACACAAAATGAGTGACATTATGCTGAGTGAAATATCTCAGTCACAATAGGACAAATACTGTATAATGCCACTGTTCTAAAACAGGACTGACATGAGGGTTGAGGGGAAAC
>NW_006399766.1:20726678-20738980 GCF_000299155.1 Elephantulus edwardii | reverse complement strand
AAGAGTAAA
Source organism: Elephantulus edwardii (assembly GCF_000299155.1). Taxonomy (NCBI): domain Eukaryota; kingdom Metazoa; phylum Chordata; class Mammalia; order Macroscelidea; family Macroscelididae; genus Elephantulus; species Elephantulus edwardii. Next base: position 20,738,971 of record NW_006399766.1, on the reverse strand, counting down.
GTGAACTGGGAGTGGGATAGGCAGAGAGAAAAATATGCAAAAAGGAATGGGGAAAAATTAAATGGGAAGAATATGTTGTAAAAAATAAATATATGTATAAGGAAAAAAAGAAGAAAAATCAGTGACTTTCAGTTGTAATGTTGAAGAAGAATTTCTAATATCCCATGGACTGCCAAAAGAACAAACAAGTATGTCTTGAAGGAAATGCAACCAATATACTCCTTAGAGGCAACAATGGTGGAACTTCATCTCATGTAATTTGGACATGTTGTCAGGAGGGGCCAGTCCTTGGAGAAGGACATCCTACTTGGAAAGAGAAAGAGAAGAAGACCCTTGACAATATAGATTGACATAATGACTGTAACAATGGGCTTGAGCACGTCAGATGTTGTAAGGATAGTGCAGGATACGGCAAGGTTCAAATCTGTTCACAGAGTCAGTGTGAATAGTAACTGACTCAATGACACCTAACAACAACAGTTATCTTTCATATGAATGTCAGTGAAAAGTCTAAAATATCCCCTATTTTTGAACCAGTGCTTACTGAAGCAAATGCTTGAATTGAGTTGAGATCGCAAGTGCCAGTAATATTGATGAAACCAGTTACTAGGTAAGGGAAAAATTCTACAGACAAATGAAAGTATAAAACAAAACTCTAGAGTAAACATTTTTAAGGCTCACCGGATGAACTCAACATCAGACTTGAAATAACAGAACAAAGAGTTCCTAAGCTTAAGATAGATAAATATAGTCACCCAATCCAAAGAAGGAAGATTGAAAAATAATTAACAAAGCCTCAGAAACTTCTTGAGGAACAACAACAGGAAGAGTCTCAGTAAAATAATAATTGTCAATCCCAGTAAAGGGAAAAGAAGGGTTTTATATGAATAATTGTAAAATATTTTCCAAATTTTATAAATGGATTGCAGCTGCCTTCCAAAAGAAGGTAATCACTGGCTACTGTGCTTATCAGCACCACCAAGGACAAATCCAAATTGTAGAAGAGGAAAGCAGCAGTGAGGTGAGATTCCTATAAGGCTGCACTGCAATCCAAAGAGAAGTTGAAGGACGTTGAGAAAGGGGAGCTTTCCCAATGCACAGGCCCAGAAAGGACTCCTGGCATAGTGAGTTGTCCTCCTCTATAAAGTGAACACTTTAATTCTACAACTAGTAAAATAACATCATAAAAATAAAGAACTGTCAACAATCTATGCAGACACAAGAGAAATGTGCTAAAATATACCAAGAAAATTTCATATAATGTCAAGAAAGCAGGAGACAACTTCCAACATTGTGGAAAAAAAAACAAAATAAGCATTCTCCTTAAAAAGGCAAAACATATTGCAGACTCAATGAATACCCCAGAGACAGAGAGGCAGATATAATATATTGACACAGAGTCATATGAACAGCTATGGAAGAAGGTACAAATAATGGAAGAAAGAATTGAAGCCATAAATAAAGTGAAGACAGAAGACAGACTTTAAAGTGGATTTATAGGAATAGCTACATAAAAAGGTGAAAACAATGGAAGGAAGAATGGAAGCCATAGATAAAGCAAATACTCCAGAGACAGGGAGCCAGAAGAAATATATCAACATGGAGGAACATAAACAACTACAGAAGAAATTGCAGAAGATGGAAGAAAGACAAGAAGTTATAGATAAAGAGGTACAAGAACTTTAAAAAAAATCATCACAGGACAAAGAGGGTACAGTCAATACCATACTGAAAATAACAGAAATGCTCGGTGGACAGGGAGAAAAATGCAACAATGAATGAATGGCAATTTTGAAAAAAGAAAAAAAAATAACAGAAACGCAATCCAGAATATCAAGACTGAAATTGCAGAAATTTCCAACATGCTGGAGGGACAAAAAAAAAAAAGCTGAACAGAAGAGATGGAACAAAGAGTCAGTGAGCTGGAAGACAAGAACCTCAATGGGAACATACTAGAAGTGAAAACAGAGAGGAGATAAAAGGGAAATGAAGAAAACACTAGATTCATGTGGGATGACATAAAAAGGAAACAATATACATATGATTGGAATCCTAGAAGAAGAGGGGGAAGGCAAAGCACTAAGAAAATTGTGGAAGAAGTACTAGAAGAAATTCCCAGGCATTATGAAGAACAAGGAAATCCACATTAAAGAAGCTTAGCAAACCCAAACAGACTCGACCCCCCCCAAAAGAAAACCATCAAGATATTTGATATAGTCAAAAACTCTGAAGTCAAAGATAAGGATAGAATTCTATGAGTAGTGTGACGAAAACAGTCACATACAAAAGAGAATCAATTAGACTTATTAGAGAGCCAATTAGGTCTTATTTCTCAGAACAAACCATGACAGCAAGAAGACAATGAGATGGCATATCCAGGTTGAAAGAAAACAACTACCAGCCAAAGATCTGTACCCAGCAAAGCTGTCCATCAAATATGGAGGATAAATAAGGTCATTGCACAAAAACAGTAACTAAAGGAATTTGTGAAATCAAGATCCACTCTACAAGAATTCCTAAGGGAAGTGGATGGTAACCAGAAACAGCAGAAAAAGAAACACAGCAAAATGGCAGCAATAAAACCTGGCCTGTCTATAGTCACACTTACTAGAGTGCTCAAAAGCAATGACATAAGTCTAGAGACTAAGGTGTGACTGATCCAAGCTTTGGTCTTTGCAATTACTTGCTATGCATCAGAGAGCTGGACAAAGACTAAGGATGACAGAAGAATCAATGCCTTTGAGTTGTGGTGCTGGAAATGAGCACTGAACAAATCATGGACTGCCAAGAGAACAAACAAGTTTGTCCGGATAGGGTGAAATTAAGTTGCTACTTGGAGACAAGGATTTTGAGTCTCTGTCTCATATACTTTGTACATGTTGCCAGGAGTGACCAATTCTTGGGAAAGGACATCATGCTTGGAAGGGTGGAGGGAGGAGACGCTGGAGGAGATGTATTGACACAGTAACTGGTGTAATGGAAGTGGGTGTGTTGGAGGCAGTGAGATTGGCTTAGCATAGGGCAGGGTTCAGAGCTGTTGTGCATAGGATCGCTATGAGTCACAGTCAACCCAATGGCACATATCAACAACAATGTGAATGGACTAAATGTACCAATTAAAAGAAAAAGAGTAGCAGAATGGATAAAAAAAAAACAAAGCTCATCAATATGGTGCCTACAAGAGACACATCTAAGAAACAAGGGAAAAGATAGACTAAAAATAAAAAAATAACCATGCAATGACACCCACAAAAATCCAGGAATGACAATATAATGATTAAAGGTACAATAGATCAAGAAGACATAACCTTGATCAACATCTATACACCAAATGATAGACCTGCAAAATACATAAAACAACTCTTTAGAGACTTGAAGAAAGAAATAGACAGTACCACAATAGTGGTAGTAGACTCTAACACACCACTTTCACCCAAGGATAGGTCAACTGGCAAGACACTTAATAAAGATGCAGAAGATTTAAACTATACAATCAGCGAACTTGACCTTGTGGATGTTGGGTACTGCACCCAACCAAAAACTAATTCACTTTCTTCTCAAGTGCACATGGTACTTTCTCCAGGCTTGATCACCTAGTAGGACACAGAGCAAGCCTCAACAAATTAAAAATCACTTAAATAATGTGAAGTATCTTCTCAGTCCACAATGCCATAAAACTGGAAATTAAACACAGAACAGGAAATCTTACAAAACCACCCATGTGGAAACTAAATTGTGTTCTGCTAGAACACAATTGGGTTATAAAAGAAATAAAGTCTGAAATAAAAAAGTTCCTTGAAACAAATGAAAATACAGCATACCAAAACCTCTGCGATGCAGCTAAGCCAATTCTCAGGAGGCGGTTCATAACAATAGGCAAATACATAAAAAAGAATGAAAGGAGCAAAATTAATGACCTAAATCAGCACCTTCATCAAATAGAAAAAGAACAACAATCTAACCCCTCAGCATCTAGAAGAAAGGGAATTATAAGAACAAGAGCTGAAATCAATGAGATAGAAAACAGCAAAACAATTGAAGTCATCAACAAAACCAGGAGCTGAGGGGAGCTCTGGTGGCCTAGTGGCAAGGAGCATGGTTCGAATCCACCAGATGCTCTGCCAGGAATGGAGGGACAATCTCCTCCTGTACCAGTCAGATCTGATTTGATGGTACACTCATGCAAAAATTTAAAAAAAACCAAACAAACCAGGAGCTGGTTTTTTCAAAGGGTCAATAAAATTGACAAACCATTGGCAAACTTAACAAAAGAAGAGGGAGAAGACACAAATAACTCTAATAAATGATATAAGTGACATCACAACAGAACCAGATGAAGTTAAATAATCTGATAAATTTGAAAATGTAGAGGAAATGGAAAAATTCCTTGAAATGCACACTCTACCTAGATTGGCATGGACAGATGTGGAAGAGGACCCCCCCCCCTTAAAAAAATTCCTTGCCCATATGTGGCTGGCTCTGAGAAGAATGGGAATCCCAGAACATTTAATTGTGCTAATACGAAACCTATACTTGGACCAAAAGGCAGTAGTCAGAACAGAGCAGGGTAATACTGCATGGTTCAAAATTGGGAAGGGTGTACGCCAGGGATGCATCCTGTCTCCATACCTTTTCAACATGTATGCAGAGCAGATTATCCGAGAGGCTGGGCTCTATGAGGAGAATTGTGGCATCAGGATTGGTGGAAGATCTATTAACAATCTGCGTTATGCAGATGACACAACCCTGCTTGCTGAAACTGAGGAGGACCTCATGCACTTGCTGCGAAGGGTCAAGGACTGCAGCCTTCAGTATGGACTGAGGCTCAATGTCAAGAAGACAAAGATTCTTACCACTGGACCAATTGGCAGCGTCAGGATGGATGACGAAGAGATTGAGATTGTTCACAGCTTCAGTTTGCTCGGCTTCACAGTCAACACCCTTGGCACCAGCAGTCAGGAAATCAAAAAGCGTATCGCGATGGGAAAGTCTGCTGTTAGGGACCTCTCTAAAGTACTCAGGAGCAACAGTGTCTCTCTGGAGACTAAGGTGCGCCTGATACAGGCCATGGTATTTGCAATCGCCTGTTATGCGTCAGAGAGTTGGACAATGACTAGGGAGGACAGAAGGAGAGTGGATGCTTTTGAGCTGTGGTGCTGGAGAAGGGTACTGAATGTACCCTGGACTGCCAGGAAAACAAACAGATTTATCTTGGAGAGGATTAAACCAAGCTACTCCTTGGAGGCAAGGATTCTGGGGCTTCTGTCTTACATACTTTGGACATGTTGCCAGGAGGGACGGGTCCTTGGAGAGGGACATCATGCTTGGGAGGGTTGAGGGACAACGCAGGAGGGGAAGACCCTCTATGAGATGGATTGATTCGGTGACTGGGGTAATCGGGATGGGTGTGTCAGAGGCGCTGCGGTTGGCGCAGGATAGAGCAGGGTTTAGGGCTGTTGTGCATAGGGTCGCTATGAGTCGGAAATGACTCGACAGCACATAACAACAACAACAACAACATATGGCTTCACAGCTGAATTCTACCCAACATTCAGAGATCTATCACCAATTCTAAAGTATTTAAAAAAAATAGAAACTTATGCTACATTGCTATTGTTGTTAGTTGTTACAGAGTTGGTTCCAACTCATAGTGAGCCTATGTACTACTCAAAGTGAAACACTGTTGAATCCTGTGCCATTTTCACAATCATGACTGTGTTAGAGTCTGTTGTTGTAGGCAATGGGTTGAGCCATCTCATTGAAGGTCTTACTCCTCACCTTTTTTTTCCTTGCTAATCCTCTACCAAGCATTATGTCCTCCTTCAGGGACTAGCGTCTTCTGGTAAAATGTCCAACATACATGAGAAAAAAAATAAGTTGCGATCCTTGCTTATAAGGAGAATTCTGGCTATATTTCTCCAAAGACAGGGGTTTTCTTATTCTTCTGCATCTGTGATAGAGTCAACATTCTTTTCAATATCACAATTCAAATGCATGAAAGATAGAGAAACTGTGGTACATTCAGTACAATGCAGTATTTGTAAAATACTACACAACACAGCAAAGTCTAGAGGGTTTTCCTGAGTGAAATAACTCAATCATAAAAGGACAAACACTGGGAAAGACCGCGACTGTGACAATAAGAGGGTAACTGAAGTGTCAGGGGGCAGGGGAGCGCAGAAATAGAATGTACAGACAATGAGCACTGTGATGGACCAGGACAAGGGAGGATCAACATGAGAAGAATTGACATAAGGGCAGTATGGTTATTGCAATTAGCAAATAGGAATAGGATATATATGTAACACTTTTAAAAGGAGAAAAGGAAGGGAAGAAAGAGGCTACCAGACCTCCCTAAGTATATATGTGAGCCTAAAAAACAAGAAATTGACTGCATTTGGACTAAGGAAACATTCTGAGGTGAAGGAAATATTCTATATTGTAGTTGTGATAGTAACTGTTTGTCAAAACCTGTCTAATATTTTGCTTTAAATTGGTGATGGTTAATGTAAAAAAATTACACCTTAATAAAATAAAAGGCAAATAATAATTCCATACAAACATAACAATCCATATTGGTATGTAAGTTAACCATAAATGTACACCCTCAGGACAGTTTACATTTGAAGTATCCTAATCAGGAATGCACACTCCAGCAGAGATTAGTTAGTGTTTGAAGGATCCTAATCAGGAATGCAAACTCCTTACATGGTTAAGGCAAGTGCTTTTAAAATCTTATCCAAACATAGGCCCAAGTGCTCATTACTCATCAGAAGAACTGTTAGAAATAATGAAATATTTCTATGGGAAAATTAATTATGTTCAGGAAAGATTAAATGACATACCAGTACAAGAACTAGGTATAAAATGTAGTATATCTATCACATTAATTCCTACTAACTGCACCCTGAGTGCATTTGTTGTCCCACTTAGAACTCTGTCACAATTTCACCTAAGAAAATTAGCTGATCATGCTACTGGAATATTTCTTGCATCTTCCTCAGAATGAACCTTTCATGCATAGTGCTTGTTGGAATGTTGCAAGTACAAAGAAAGGGGAACTGTGTAGGTTCTGCTACCTGAGTCCTAGGAAATATCAGCACATATATATACACATATATATTCAAGTTGAAACTTGCTAAAACTGCTTTATAGCACCAGGTAGACAACATTTTACTTGGATCCAAATCAACACCCATCGAAGTAAAACTCAAGAAATAAAAACTCTTGCACTGGTCCACTCTGCTGCAAAAAAAGTCTCTTTAAAATGTTAAATAAGTATGTCATTTTGAATACTAAAATATGCCTCCCCCAAGGCATGGTATCCTCTTCTATTTCATATGCCTTTGAATTATGGTGTTGGTGAAGAATATAGAACATACTATGGAGTACCAAAAGAACAACAACAAATCTGTCTTGGACAAATTGCAGCCAAAATACTTCTTAGTAGAGAGGATAATGAGACTTTGTCTCACACACTTGTTTTTTCTTGCTCTGTTCTGGCAACTGCCTCCTGGTCCAAGTATAACTTTCACGTAAGCACAATCAAGTGTTCTGGGATCCCCATTCTTCTCAGAGTCAACCAGTTTGTTGTGATCCACAGAGTCAAATGCCTTTCCATAGTCAGTGAAACACAGACAGCATTCCTCTGGTACTCTCTGCTTTCAGCCAAGATCCATCTAACATTAGCTATAATATACCTATCCAATCTCTTCTAAACCCAGCCTGCACATCTGGCAGTTCTCTGTTGATGTGCTGTTTTGGTCATTTTTGGATAATTTTTAGCAGAATCTTGCTTGCATATGATATTGTTCGATAATTTCCACACTCTGCCAGGCCCCCTATTTTTGGAATGGGGACAAATATGGATCTCTTCCAGTCAGTTGACCGTGTGTTTGTCCTCCAGATTTCTTGGCACAACTTGGTGAACGCATCCAGGGCAGTATCTGTTTGTTGAAATATGTCAATTAGTAATCTTTTTCAACATAATGAAAGTTTTAAATAAAACTGAGTAATGTGAAGGGGTGGAAAACTACTGTTTCTCCCTATAAGCCCTAGGAAACTATTGATTTTTTTTTTACCCTATGAATGCTTTAATTTAGATTTTAAAAAAGGAAGAACTGAAAGTTTAAGAATGCACTTAACATACAGACTTTCACTTAAGGCTTTAGCACTTAGAAACATTGGCTTTCAAACCGTTGTGTTAATAGCTTCCTTAGAAAGAAATGTAAAAGGTTTCATTTAATAATGTATTATCATTATCTATTATATAAAATATACATATAATATCTGCTTTTACCTATATTTTGAAAAAGATTATTATGGTTCCATAATAGTCATAAATAGCAATCTATTTTAAAAGTTTTAAATAAGTTCCTTTCCTATAAGATCACTTCAACTGTTTCTTATTCCTCTAAATTTGACCCTAAAACTTGAGCAGTTTGTGATAAGCTTCATGCACGTCATCTTGTCTTGTTAATTTTTAAGAATGTCTCTTTAGTGTGATTTGTTAGCAGATGTGTACCTTAAATGGACTAGTAATTTATGTCTCACTTTGAATCTGCCACGTTTAAATCAGAAAGAAGATCGTTATCTCTTTAGGTTATGGGTTTGTATATTTTTCCATGTGCTGGGACATTCTTGTCTTTATTTACAGAGCAGTAAGTATATGTGCTCAAGAGTTCCCAAATATGAGAACACATGTTCCTGAGTCTGGGGGTTTTTTTAGTTCATTTGTGTGCTATGAAAATACAAGGAATGGCAAGTTACTGCATTTATTATTATAATGCTGGAAACAAGTTTATTCTTGCAAATCAAAAATATAAACTTGTTCAGAATATACTTGGTAAATACTACTTTCTCCTTTTTATGGCACCAACAGTCTTTATTTGTGGCTACAGAAAGAGAAGGGGAAGATGAAAACTCCTGCTTCCAAGGTAGCATTCCTAGTCTTTGCTGTGAACTCCGGAAAAAAAAGGCAAATATTACTTTCAGATAAAGTGCTGTTACTCTAAAACTCTTATGTTGTTTGTTGTTATGTGCCGTCAAGTTGTTTGTGACTCATAGCCACCCTATGTACAACAGTCCTAAACCGTGCTCTATCCCGTGCCAATCTCATTGCCTCTGACACACCCATCCCGATTACCCCAGTCACTGAATCAATCCACCTCATAGAGGGTCTTCCCCTACTGTGCTGTCCCTCTACCCTACCTAGCATGATGTCCCTCTCCAAAGACCTGTCTCTCCTTACAACATGTCCAAAGTATGTCAGATGAAGCCCCAGAATCCTTGCCTCCAAGGAGCAGCCTGGTTTAGCCCTCTCCAGGATGAATCTGTTTGTTTTCTTGGCAGTCCATGGTACATTCAATACTCTTCTCCAGCACCACAGCTCAAAGGCGTCAATTCTCCTTCTATCCTCCCTAGTCATTGTCAAACTCTCTGATGCATAACAAGTGATTGCAAAAACCATAGCCTGTATCAGGTGCACCTTAGTCTCCAGAGAGACAGCATTACTCTTGAGTACTTTAAAGAGGTCCCTAACTGCAGACTTTCCCATCGCAATACGTTTTTTTATTTCCTGGCTACTGGTGCCAAGAGTGTTGACCGTGGAGCCAAGCAAACTGAAGCTGTGAACACTCTCAATCTCTTATACTAATGCAAAAAGTCATTACAAAAACGTGGCAAAAGCAAGGAACAATACTGATGTCAGAGGGGACCCTGAAAATTACGCCATAAAGCTAAGAAGTGAAAACAAAGAAAAGAAATTGTGAGGTTAAAAAGAGATGTAAATATTCCAAAGGGCAGCTCGAGAAGACAAAGCAAACTATTACAATGAAATGTGCAAAGTGATGGTGTTAGAAAAGCAAAAGGGAAGAACTCATTCATCATTTATCAAGATGAATGAACTGAAAAACTAATTCAGGCCTTAAGTTGCAATACTAAAGGATGATATGGGTAAAATCCTGAATGTTTGAGGAAGCATCAAAAGAAGATGGAAGGAATATACAGTCACTGTACGTGAAAGAATTGGTTGACAGTTCAGGAGGTAGCATGTGCTCAGGAACCAATGGTGATGAAGGAAATTATTAAAGCAACACCTAATATATTGGTAACTGTGGCACTGATGTGTCAAATGCGTTAATGGATGGTTACCCAATGTGGACAGAGAGTGGGGTGGAGCTCCCCGATGAAAACAGGCTTGGAAGGAGGAGTGGCATCCACTTCCGTAATAGCTTGCCTCCGGAAACCCTGTGAACCTGGAGAGAGGATGAAAGACATCCAAGCGTCGAGGACTCTCCTTCATAGGGTCGCTATGAGTCACCCGTGACTCGACGGCACTTAACAACACTACCACCAATATATTGGTAAAAATAAGGCCCCATAAACAGATGAATACCAATGACTTGTTTCAACAGACAGATGTAGGCCTGGACGTGCTCACCAATCTGTATCGGGAAATTTGGAACTAGCCAACTAACTAGAAGAAATCCATATTCCCATTCTCAAGAAAGGTGACCCAACAGAATGTGGAAATTATCAAACAATATCACTAGTATCACATATAAGTAAAATTTTGCTGAAGATTATTTTTAAAATTGGCTAGAACAGTACATCAACAGAGAACTGCTAGAAATTCAAGCTGGATTTAGAAGAGGCCCTGGCACCAGGGATAGTCTTCCTGATGCCAGATTGATTCTGGTTGAAAACAGAAAATACCACAAGAATGTCTATTTGTGTTTTATTGCTTTACTGTTATTTTATTGCATATTTGGTGAGCATTGTTGTTGTGTGCCTTCAAGCTGGAACCGACCCATAGCTGATCCTCCAGTGGATTTTCAGAGGCCGTAGATCACACTAGAGGAGATTGCCCATCCTTCTCCCTCAGGGCTGCTGGTGGATCCAAACCACATGCCTTTAGGTTGGCAGTGTAGATCCTTACCACTAGGCCACCAGAGCTTGGCTATTTGTGTTTTCTTGACTATGCAAAAGCATTTGACTGTGTGGATCATAATAAATGATGGCTTACATTGAGAAGAATGGGAATCCCAGAACACTTGATTGTGCTAATTCAAAACCTACACTTAGACCAAGAGTCTGTTGTCCAAACGATTCAGGGGAACACTGCATGGTTCAAAATTAAGAAAGGTGTGCATTAGGGCTGTATTCTTTCTCTATACCTATTCAATTGGTATGTTGAGGAAATCATTCAAGAGGCTAGATTTTATGAGGAAGAATGTGGCATCAGGATAAGATGACATATCAACAACCTGTATTCTGCAGGTGCTACAATATTGCTTGCAAAAAGTGAAGAGGATTTGAAACAGTTGCTGCAGAAGATCCAAGACTACAGTCTTCAATATGGATTACACCTCAGCATCAAGAAGACAAAAATCCTCACCACTGGGCCAGCAGACAACATCATGGTAGGTGGAGAAAAGGCTGAAGTTGTCAACCATTTCACCTTGCTTGGATCCACAATAAACATTCTTGGTAACAGTAGTCAAGAAAGAAAAAAACATGTTGCTTTGGGGAAATCTGTTATCAAAGACCTCACCAAGGTGTTTAGAAACAATGTCTGTTTAAAGACTAAGCTGCACCTGATTCAAGCCATTACTCACTATACATCTGAGAGTTGGACAATGACTAAGGATAACAGTGGAAGAATTGATGCCTTTTAAGTTGTGGTGTTGGATAAGCTTGCTGAATACCCCCATAGACTGTAAAAAGAACAAACAAGTATGTCCTAGAAAAGGTGCACCCATGGTATTCCCTGGAAGCTTGCATGGCATGGTTTCATCTCACATACTTTGAATATGTTCTCAGGAAGGAGGGGCCAGTCCTTGGAGAAGGACATCATGCTTGGAGAGGTGGACAGTCGGCAAAAGAGAGAAAGATCTTTAATGAGATGGATTGAAACAGTGACTGCAGCAATAGGCTCAAGTATATTCGGTTTATGATGATGGCAAAGTGTAGGAGAGGATTCAGATCCATTGTTCATAGGGTCACTATGTGTCATAGTCAATTTGATGGCATCTAAAAACAAGAATTCACCTGAGGAAAAAACAGCTAGACTTCAGCATTTTAGGAAAAGGATGACCTCATTAAATAGTCAACTGACCATTTAACCATTTGAATCTTATCAATTATGTCTAATAGTTAGTGAGCGTATATGTCTCTCTGGAGACTAAGGTGGGTCTGATACAGGCCATGGTCTTCGCAATCACCTGTTATGCATCAGAGAGTTGGACAATGACCAAGGAGGATAGAAGGAGAACTGATGCCTTTGAGCTGTG
>NW_006399766.1:20719567-20726343 GCF_000299155.1 Elephantulus edwardii | reverse complement strand
ACGGCACATAACAACAACAACAACATATGTTATATTCTCCTATGTGCATTGTCTTGTTGACTCTTAAAATAACCCTCTGAAGCCAGTACTTCTATATTCTCATTTTATAGATGACAAAATTGAAGCTCAAAGAAGTTGAATTTTTTTGCCCAAAATCTCAAATTTTTTAAGTGCTGGAGTCAAGATTTGATCTCAGAGCCTAATTCTATCCTTTCTTAGATTCAGATGCAAAGAATCCAGGATGGCAACCTATAGTGAGATATATGCCCTGTGAAGTCTCTATTGTATTCATTATGCCACTGTCATCACTTATAAGCAAGTGAAATGACAAGAAATTAATACTCAGTGCCTTTACACATTCCCTCAAGAAAAAATGCCCAAGAGATTCTGTAGAAGCTTTTACAGACTTTTGTTTCTGACTTGTATCTTTGAATGCCAATATTTATAATTGCTTTTACTGGAATACTTGCTGGCATTAAGTCATCAGCCTGTATTGAATGATAAGAAAGAGAAAATTGCATTTAATCAGTATAAAAATCTTCTCTTTATAGGAATCGAAAGAGTCACTTGCTCAGAGACCTCAGTGTGTAAAAAGCTGGGCTTTCTCTTGAATCAAGAATTGGCTTACATCTTTTGAGATTATGTGATTCATTTTCTTTGATTATATTTTCCTTCTTTCCTTTGACCTCTCACAAACTTTGAGTCAAATCATCATCTCACCTCCAGCAATTGCTAAGGATATTTCTTTGCAATGGTTTTATTTCTTATGTTACTATATCCTATTCACTTCTTCAATATCAATTTTCATCCTTTTTAATTTTATTGCTCCATGATCTGACGTAAAATATAAACGACCCGAATGGTCTTGAACTATAGCATACACACCACATTAACACAACACATAACTGAAATACACAAATATCTTGGCTTCATTCTCAGATGGATTTGTAACAATAATGTATGAGGTATAACCTGATGATGCTCAACCAGAAGCAATAATTTGAGGCAACATCTAGAGACATTTTGTTAGTCACAAGTAGGGAGGGAGTTGCTAGTAAGAGAGTCGAAAGATAGCATCTTAAAAGCACAGGACAATCCACATACAACAAAGAATTATTCTGCCCCAAACATCAATATCTAATGGGCTGAGAAACTCTGAGGATAGCCACACCAATGTATGATTGGGTTTAAAAAATTAGGGAGCAATTTAAGATGAAAAATCCAGGGACCTGGAAGCAAGAGCAGTGGTGGCTCTAGAATTTATTATTAAGAAGTGGCTTGTTGTTGTTATTATGTGCCATCAAGTCAACCGCATCTCATCATAGAGATCCTTTGTACAATAGCTCTAAACCCTTCCCTATTTTGAGCCAGTCGCATTGACTCTGACACACCTAACCCCACTGCCTCAGTCATAGTGTCCATCCAGCTCATCCGGGATCTTCTTCTCCTGCACTGTCCCTCTACCCTTCCAAGTATTATGTGCCTTCTCCAAGGACTGATCCTTCTTGGCCACGTGTCCAAACTATGTGAAGTGGAGCTTCAAAATTATTGCCTCCAAGAAGATACCTGGTTTTATACTTTCTAAGACAGATCTGTTTGTTCTCCTGGTGGTCCCTGGTATGTTCAGTACTCTTCTCCAACACCATTGCAGCAGTCGCCATGTCAATCCACCTAGTTGAGTATCTTCCTCTCCTTCACCGACCCTCCACCCTTCGCAGTATTATGTCCCTCTCCAAGGAATAGCCCCTCCTAACAACATTCCCAATGTGAGGCAAAGCCTCATCATTCTTGCCTTTAAAGAGCACTCCGGCTGCACCCTCTCCAAGACATCTCTTGGCTGTCCATGGGCTGTTCAGTGCTCTTCTCCAACACCACAGCTCAAAGGCATCTTTATTCGTTGTTTAGCTCTCAGATGTATAGCAAGCAATGTGTGGTCTGACTCAGATGCATCTTAGTCCTCAAACTGACATCATTACTCCTAAATAATTTGGAGAGTTCTCTAACTGCAAATTTTCCCAGTGCAATGTGTCTCCTGATTTCCTGACTGCTGGTATCAAGGGTGTTAATTGTGGATCCAAGCAAGATGAAGCTGTTGACAGTTTCAATCTCTCTTCTCCATCCATCATCCTATCGGTCCAGTGGTAAGAATCTTTGTTTTCTTGATAATAAGATGCAATTCATACTGAAGCCTGCATTCCTTGACCCTCTGCAACAAGTGTTTCAAGTCCTCCTCACTTTTAGCAAGCAAGGTCGTGTCATCTGAATAATGCAGTTTATCAATGAGTCTCCCTCCAATCCTGATGCCACACTCCTCTTCAGAGTCCAGATTCTTCACAAGAGTCCACAATTAAGGTTGCATAGTGGAATGAACTTGGGGGGGTAGGAGAGGTGTGGGGGGATTGTGTACCAGGGAGGGAGTGTTTCTTTTACTTTTCAAAGAGAGGAGGGAACTGGGGGGAGGGGGGTTGTGCGGGAGAGGGCTGCGCAGGGAGAGAAGTGCAGCAATGAATGAATGGAAATGCAAAATATCTGTAAATGTTCATTTAAATTATTTTTCTAAAATTATTAAAATAAATTTTTTTAAAAGAGTCCAGATTCTCCAATATTTGCTCAGCATACAGATTGACTAGAAATGGAAAAAGAATACAACCCTGATGAACTCCCTTCTTAATTTTAAACTCTGCTCTGTTCACAGCCTCCTGGCCCAGGTATAGGTTTCGCATAAGCACAATTAGGTGCTCTGGGATTCCCATTCTTCTCAATGCCAGCCACAACTTGTTCTTATCCACACAGTCAAACACCTTTGAATAGCCAATAAAGCACAAATAGACATTCTTCTGGTATCCTTTACTTTCAGCCAGGATTCATCTGATACCAGCAATGATATCCCTAGTGCCACAGCCTCTCCTGAGTCCTAAATACAAAGTTGCATTTATTCATTAAAAAATAAACATCACCATATAAAAATCATTGTTAACACTATTTTTCTAAATGTATGTTCTTACTGCTGTGCCCATCTCACCCTTCTTCTGTGCTGCCTACTAATCATATCTTGCTGGTTTATGTAGTGTGCATCACTAAAAGATATTTTTTACCCATTAAAAATAGTATCACGCTAAAAAAAATATACTTTATTTTGTTGTTATCAGTGTTGAGAATACACGTTGTGACATATACCAGTTCAACAATTTCTGTACGTATAATTAAGTACTTTTACTATATTCTTTAAGTTGTCTGCTCTTTTTCTCAATTGTTCCTCCACCATTAACATAAACTCACTGACCACTAGTTGCCTTTTCCTAGAGCTCATTGCTCTTAATGCTACAGAATTACTTAGGATACAACCGTTGTTGTATTCCATGAAGTATTTGCAGAAATGTTTCCTGGTATTTTTTTATTACAGTGACCAATGTACATCAGTGACTGATTAATAATTTGATGAGTGTTTTGTTTTGGTTTTTTCTGTTTGTTTCACCATGTTTCGTATTTTTAGAGAAGAGGTGTTTAAAGGAGAAAGGCTTATAAGATGAAAATTATTCCAGTTGAGAGAGTAGGAGTTCTGCTCAGAAACAGGATTTACCTTTTTTCCAGATTACAGAATTGGTCCTGAAGTCAATCACTGGACCAAGGCTTCATTTGGTGTGCAAATGTTTGATGGAAGAGTTTTTACAAGTGAGTTGAAGTAATCACTACCCAGTCTTAGGAGAGCAGAAAGTAGACCATTCTTTGTCTTCATCGCTTGTGCCTTCAATTCATCAAACTCGTTAAAGCCAATCATTTAAAGAGGATTTAGGGAAAGCTCTGGACTGGCATTAGGGCTACCTTACATGGATGTACAGTTGCACAAGGGCACTTAGTTATAGCAGTTATAGGAAGAAGGAGCTGAACTCTACAGATCTACTTCCCCAACCCATGATAGCCATGCAGGAAGTTGTATCTTTGGGGATGGGGTGCTTCTCTAATTCACACAGAGATATGATATTCCATGATATGACAGATACCTTCTTCATTTCATTATAGTGTATAGTATGTTGTTGTTGTTGTTGTTGTTATGTGCCATCGAGTCGTTTGCGACTCATAGCGACCCTATGTATAACAGCCCTAAACCCTGCTCTGCCCTGTGCCAATCGCACTGTCTCTGACACTCCCATCCCGATTATCCCAGTCACTGAATCAACCCACCTCATAGAGGGCCTTCCCCCTCCTGCGCTGTCCCTCCACTCTGCCCAGCATGATGTCCCTCTCCAAAGACCTGTCTCTCCTTACAACATGTCCAAAGTATGTCAGGCGAAGCCCCAGAATCCTTGCCTCCAAGGAGTAGCCTGGTTTAACCCTCTCTAGGATGAATCTGTTTGTTTTCTTGGCAGTCCATGGTACATTCAGTACTCTTCTCCAGCACCACAGCTCAAAGGCGTCAATTCTCCTTCTATCCTCCCTAGTCATTGTCCAACTTCTCTGATGCATAACAAGTGATTGCAAAAGTCTTATTCTAAATTAGCACAGTAAAAAATTCTTAAAGTTGACCTATCAACTAACTTGATACAGGTAAGAGAGTAGGTTTAATCTGAAAAGAATCTCTGGTTGAAAAAATATTCACAAAAATATTTCTCTTTAAATGCTATAAAGTCGGAAGACAAGCTATAAGGATATGAAGGGGAGATTTTTAGGAAAGCAAACAAAATAACTTGGAGAAGTCCTTCACCCTTGAGGCAATAATTACCTCTCCAGAAAGACACTCACATTGTGTGGCCCAGGAGGTTATCCATTTGGATCTCATACGTTCTGTTTTTAAGAGAGATAAATGATATATAAACAAACCAATCCTTGGGGCTTGTTCTAAAAAGCAACTTTCTAGCATGTCATCCGGTCAATACATCCTCCAGCTAACTTCCCACATCTGCTGCACAAAGAGAATTCCAATTTATAAGGATGAACATTAGAAGCTGATGTGTCTTCTGAGTCACCAAGGAAAAAATAGCTTTATATTGAGCTTAGCATGGATGTTATTCCCATTGTCTTCCAAGTTCATGACAATTGGTAAGTTGGAAGTGAGATCTAAGCCAAGTCAGCATTAAATCAAGAACAAATGCCCTGAGCAGTTCTGTAGAATGTGTATCACATAGTGTGAAAGGTCAGAATACTGTCTGACTATTCAAAACTTATGCTTAGAACATTTTTCAAATATAATTATTCTAATTACTGATTTTCACCATTTAAAAAAAATGATAGGTGTATTCAGTGAATAGCTTAGTGATAATCTAAGGAAAAGGTTATTATATGAAAAGTAGAGTGAAATATTGAAGCAACCTTAATTTTCTCTTACTTCATATGAAAACTCTGATTACTTTTAAGCCATTTCATATCAGATCCATATTCTCCCTAAACAAGCAGAAAATTCCAATCACACTGTCAGTTAGCTCTCTATTTGCATTCTTGATTGGCATGATGAGGGGGTACATCGCAGTTTGTGAATATTATGTGTTACGTGAGACCAAAGAGGAGTCTACGCAAACCTGCAGGATATGGTTGGTAAGGCAATCAAGCCACATAAAGGAAATGAATTGTAAGTCCTTTGAAAACAACATCATTATGAGCTTAAGAAGCATCATTCTCAGTTGTATCTATTTTGATAGTGTTAGAGGGATAGTCATTGTTGCTCTATGAGTTGTTGTGATAGCTTTAGATTTACCAATGGTGACACATATTAGAGAGTGACATCTGAATGGTCACAAAGATTGTGTATGTGTGTGTTGTGCTCTCTATTCAATGATCTGTCTCCTGTCTATGGAAAAGGCAAGGTATATTTTTTTAAATGGAAAAAAGGTAGAAAGAAAAATCAGTATAATTAATATGAAGAGGGTCAGCAAAGTGAACTGAAGGGTGGGGGGAGGAAATTGTACAATAATGAAAGAATCGTTTTAAAGAGAAAAGAGAACTGGGAGGGTGTGGCTAGGGAGAAAAATGTGCAACAATAAATTAATGGAAATCCAAGTTGTCTGAAAATTTTCCTTATAATATCAATAAAAAATAATTTAAAAAAGAAATTCTAGAATGTCAGAGCTAAAGAGAACTTTAGTTACCAGCTGGTTATGTGACTTCTGCAAATAATGCTAGGCGTGTGCCCCCATGGTAAGGAAAAGGCACTGTGTGTTGCAAGCAGCATGGAACTGTAATCTTTAAATAGCAGTTCTTGTTCTTCTGTACCGTCGAGTCGGAACCGACCTATAGCTGACCCTCCACAGATCTTCAGAGGCGTGGGAGGAGATTACCCATCCTTCTCCCTGAGAGCCACTGGTGGATTCGAACTGCATGCCTTCAGAATTGCAGTGCAGCTTCTTGACACTAGGTCACCAATGCTCCCAGTTGTTGTTGTTAGGTGCTGTCAAGTCTAGTATGGCTCACAGTGACCCTGTGAACAACAGGTCTGAACCATGTCCTATCCCATGCCATCCTCATTAGCTTTGACACCTTTAGGCCCATTGCTTCAGTCACTGTGTCAATCCATCTTTTTGAGGGTCTTCCTCTCTTTCGCTGACCCTCTACATTTTCAAGCATGATGTCCCTTTCCAAGGAATAGCATCCCCTAGCCGCGTACCCAAAGCATGAGATAAAGCTCTGTCATCCTTGCCTCCAAGGAGCACTCTGGCTGCACCTTCTCCAAGGTATATTTATTCCTTTGACAGTCCATGGAATACTCACTACTCTTTTTTTTTATTATTAAATTTTATTAGTTTTAGTGAACATTTACAGGGATTTTGGGTTTTCATTCCTTCATT
>NW_006399766.1:20695432-20718961 GCF_000299155.1 Elephantulus edwardii | reverse complement strand
CATTTTGAATAATATTGCATGAGTTCCTTGTTTTTTAATGCAGCATAGTATTCCATTGTGCGAATATACCACAGCTTCTTTAGCCATTCGTTTGTTGATGGGACTACTCTTCTTCAACACTATAACTCAGACACATCAGGTCTGTTAACCTTATTCATTGGCAAATACCAGTAGCCTTTTTAAAAATTTTTTTTAAATTGATTTTAATGAAAGTTTACAGACATTTTCGGATTTCCATTCATTCATTGTTGCAATTTTCTCCCTGCCCACCCCTCCCCCCATTAGCTTTTCTCTTTGAAAAGTAAAAGAAAAAATTATTTCGTTGTTATTCAAACCCTCTCTCCAAGTCCACTTCACTCTTTCTACCTTTGTTCTGGACTCCTGTCATGACAATAATATCTAATCATGTATCCCTTTTAAACAGTTCTCTTCCTCACCTGTTTCAAAGCAGTATAAATTATTTATCCCATCTTTCTCAGTCTCCCCCCAACCCCTATGACAGTTCTCTTTTACAACAGTGGCATTATGCCGTATTTGTCTTTTAGTGACTGAAATATTTCACTCAGCTTAATGTCCTCCAGGGTCACCTATTTTGTGTAATATTGCATGAGTTCCTTGTTTTTCAGTGCTGCATAGAATTCTATTGTGTGAATATACCAAAGTTTATCTATACATTCATTTGTTGATGGGCCCTTGGGTTGTTTCCAACTCTTCATTATTGTGAACAAAGCCACAATAAATATGGGTGTGCATGTATCTGCTTGGGTGGCGGTTATGGTTTCTTTAGGGTATATTCCCAGTAATGGAATTGCTGGGTCAGATGGTTTTCTATTTGCATCTTTTTGAGAAAGTGCCATACTGCCTTCCATAGTGGCTGCAACATTTTACACTCCCACCAACAGTGAATAAGGGTTCCAGTTTCTCCACAACCTCACCAGCATTTGTTGTTACAGTTGTTGTTGTTGTTAAGTCAAGTCTGTCGAGTCGCAGGCCCTATGAATTCATAGCGACCCTATGAATGAAAGTCCTGGACACCTCCTGTATAACTTTCATCCTTTCTCCAGGTTCATAGGGTTTCCTGAGGCAAGCTATTGTGGAAATGAATGCCACTCCTGCTTCCAAGCTTGTTTTAATAGGGGAGCACCACCAAACACTGTCCACCATGGGTAAGCATTCTCACATTTGACTCATCAGTGTCACAGTGTTTGGCTTCACAGCAACCACAAGTTACCTCTGTACAACAAGTGAACATACCAGGGTTACACAACCTAGAAGAATGTTACACCAAAAACAATTAAAGGCAGGCCTGCGGGAACTCATAGTGACCCCGTGAATGAAAGTCCTGGACACCTCCTGTATAACTTTTGTCCTTTCTCCAGCATTCTTAAAATATCTTTTAAATGCCCTGCTTTATCCTAAATTCTCTTAACTTCTGGGCTTCAATTTCCTCATCTGTAAAATGGTCATTATAATAGTATTTAACCTCATCGGCTCGTTTTGAGAACTAAATAAGACAAGTATATGAAACATTCAGCATAATGCCTGCCATATAGCAAGTGTTCGGTTAATAGTAAATATATTTATACATAATGAGGGGGGGAAACTGATTGTGCTTGCCACTTGTTAAAGAATGAACTGGGGGTAAATTTTAGAGACAAAAGACATTGGTAAGAAACTTTAATGATGGCCTAGGCCCTGGAAGTCTACTTATATAAGGTTCATAAAAGATGAGCTTAGGAGGGGAGCTCTGGTGGCCTAGTGGCAAGGAGCTGCAACTATAATCCCAGAGGCACATGGTTCAAATCCACCAGATGCTCTGCCAGGGAAGGAGGGACAATCTCCTCCTGTACCAGTCAGATCTGATTTGATGGTACACTCACACAAAAATAATAAAATAAAAAAATTTTTAAATACAGATGAACTTAGGGTTTTGTTATCAAACCACTTTAACTGGAGTACATGTACTCTTAGCAGTAAGCACTTAGTGGTTTAAAACTGTAATATAAACATAGAACCCATTCCTGAACTAGCAATTGTATTCTATATTGTGAGAGAAGTGATTTTTAAAATAAGTATATGATCCTATGACACATGATGTGAATGAGGGAATGTGTGAAACACAATGTATATGAATAAAACACAATGTATAC
Organism: Elephantulus edwardii; assembly: GCF_000299155.1. NCBI lineage: Eukaryota > Metazoa > Chordata > Mammalia > Macroscelidea > Macroscelididae > Elephantulus > Elephantulus edwardii. The sequence continues at coordinate 20,716,811 of NW_006399766.1, read as the reverse complement.
AAATTTAGTATGCAAACCAATATAAAATAAAATTTTTAAGAGACCAAAAAAAAAATAAGCACTCATATTATGTAATAGACTATAAATCTTTACATGGTTTTTTTTTCACAGTAAAACATGAGCTTTCAAAAAAGTGTCTCATCCACTCATGTTTTGCCTTCTAGAAATTCTTCCCCCTGTCCTGTCCCCTAGGGGTTTCTAGTACTGTTAGTGACTATTATAGATAGACAAACTCATTCTTTGTAACTTTTCTTTCTTACTGTTTTTGTTGTTAAGTGCCATTGAGGTGACTGCAACACATAGCAATCCTAGGAAAAACAGATAGAAACCTTACTCCATCCTGTGTCATCTTCACAGTCTTCATCATATTCAGATCCATTGTTGCTGTAGGTGTCTAGTCAGCTTGGACTCAGAGTGACCTTATGGACAACAGAACGAAACCCTCCCTAGGCCTGTGCCAACCTCACAGTCTTTGCTGTGCTTAAACTCGTTGCTACAGTCACTATGCCAGTTCATTCTGTTGAATATTTGCCTCTTTTTAGCTGACCTGCTATTTTCCCAAGCATGATGTCCTTCTCCGGAGACTAGCCCTTCCTAATAACATCCCCAAAGTCAATTAAATGATGTCTCACCATCTTGAGCATTCTGGCTGCCCTTTCCCCAAAACAGATTTGGGCGTTTGTTAACAGGTGGTAGCATATTCACTATTCTTCATCAAAGACATCAATTCTTCATTGGTCTTCCTTATTCATTGTCAGACTTTTGCCTGTGTATTCACACAATAGCCAAACTATGAGAAAACTCTTCTCTGGTGGATGGTTTTGACGGCCTAGTCTATGAGAAGTTGCACTAATAACCCAAAGGCCATGCCTCTCTGGCTGATGGACAATCTGTTGTTGTTGTTGTTGTTGTTGTTGTTGTGTGTCATCAAGTCAACTGTGACTCAGAGTGACCGACCCTATGACAAATAGCTCTGAACTCTATCCTGAGCCCATCTCACTGTCTCTGACATACCTACCCCCATCACCCCAGTTGCTTTGCCAATCCATCTCCTCCAGGGTCTTCCGCTCCTGTGCTATCTCTCCACCCTTCCAAGTATGATGTCCTTCTCCAAGGATTAGTCCCTCCTGGCCATGTGCCCAAAGTATGTGAGATGGAGCTTTACAATCCTAGACTCCAAGGAGCAACTTGGTTTCACTCACTCTAGGACAAACCTCTTTGTTTTCTTGGCAGTCCATAGTATGTTCAAGACTCTTCTCCAGCACCACAACTCAAAGGCATTGATTCTTTGCCATCATCCTTTGAAGAAGTCCTGGACCACAGATTTTCCCAATGCAATGTATCTTTTTATTTCTTGTGACTGCTGGTGCCAAGGGGTTTGATAGTGGATCCAAAGAAGATGAAGCCATTGACAATGTCAATCTTTTCTCCATCTATCATGTCTCAGTGGTAATGGGTTTTGTTTTCCTGATGTTGAGATGTAATCCATATTGAAGACTGTAGTCTTTAATCTTCTGCAACAAGTGGTTCAAGTCCTTCCTGCTTTCTGCAAGCAAGGTTGTGTCATCCGAGTAACAGGTTGTCAATGAGTCTTCCGATCCTGATGCCACCTTCTTCTCAATAAAGCCCAGCCTTATGAGGGATTTACTCATCATACAGATTTAACAGATATGGAGAAAGGCTACACCACGCCTATCTTGATTTTTAAAAAAATACAGCATTCCGTTGTTCAGTTCAGATGACAGCTTCTAGCTCCAAGTATAGGTTTCACGTGAGTAGAATTCTGAAAGTGCATCTTTCCTCCATTTGGTAGTCATATGAAATGATGCAAGCCAGTTTATTATCTCTAAACCTCTATTTCTACATCAGTAAAAATGAAATAGCAACACATGATCTACATACTATATCGACTTTTCAGTACTGTTTTGAGAATGCACATCAAAGTTAGATATTTGCGAACAAGCTCTAAACTGTAAAAAGCTGCATGAGTGCTGGAGGGAGCATCCATTACCATTGTGCACACACATCAAAGGGCCCATTCCTTGCTTTCAGGTTGATGTTAACTCGTAACTATAGTATAGGACAAAGCAGAACTGCCTCATGGGATTTTCAAGGCTGTAATCTTTACAGCAGCCGACTGTCACAGCCCGCTCCCACAGAGGGGCTGGTGGTTTCACACCATTGATCTTTGGCTCAGGCATTCCGTTTTTAATCCGTGGAGTCACCAGAGCGCCTTCATGGAGACCAGATGGTATATATGTGTAGTATGTCTGTGTAGGAACTCTGGTGCCGTAGTCCTTGGTGCTAACCAAATGGCCACATGTCTCCAGTGATTCAAATCCACACATGACCCACACAGAGGTGAACAGTCGCTTCTCATTGATACTAACTGACTTGGAAACCTGATGGAGAGTCAGTGGGAGTCAGAACCATTTTGACACAGTGAGTGTTGAGTCAGGGAGGGAGTGGGCAGAGCCACGTGTGTACATACCATGTGATAACATCACTAAGACCTACTGACAGACCACTTTCCCCTTGCTTGCATTTACTTGTTTAGAAGGTAGGGCTCACAAACATTTAAATCTTGAAATTGTAAAAAAGAATACAGTCCAGGAGGAAAACGTTATTCTTGTTTACTTATTCATGTAGTTTAGACTAACTGGAGTCTCAAACATCTGCGATTCTAGAGGTTGAAGGGTCTTATTTCCTTTTCTACAACTGGTATCTGTACCACCCCCACTGGAGGCCAATAAGACAGTGACAAGGCTGCCACTCTATAGGGGGCAAGAGCCCAAGCTAAAGTTCTTGCTACAGACTGACATCCAGCAGCTTGTTAATTACATATTTCCATTAATGGGACGAATCCCATTGTCTTTCTGGATGACAGTCTCCCTTTCAATGCATAGATGTCTTATTTTGTTCTGTACTCCTTAGCAACCCTGTGACTGTGTTCTGACACTTCCACTTCCTTACTAGTCTCAAAGCTCTAAGGAAAAAAAAAGGGGGTTGTAAGAATGGTTTCTGAATAGCTATGGGTCTTGCTAAACTTGTTATTTTCTCTTCTAAGTTATTTTGATTAATTATAAACAAATTATATAACAAATAAGTATAAACAAATCATATTGACCAGAAATATCTGGAATCAGCATTTTTTCCCCCCAATGCGGACTATTTTTTAAGCCTCATCACGTCAGAATAAGAGTGTCTTCTCTCTTTAGAACACAAATCAAAAGGCAGCCTTGCCAGTATACCTGGAACAATATCCGTGGGCTTTCTTTGGCAAGGAGTCCAGGGCAAGTTCTCCAGAAGGACCCGATTTTGTAGACCTCACAGGTTTTTTTAATACATAGAAAGATATGAGTTGGCAATCACAGAAGCTACAATCTCAGGACAAACGAAAGAGGATGGAAGTCTACTTCTTTTTCTCAGAGTCAAGGTGCACAAAATTATGACTGATAGTCTAAAACATTGTATTATACAGTAAAGATTTCTCTACAACTCATTCACAGACTGATAAGTTTTACATCTCCAATAGAGCAAGCCAGAGAATGTCAGTCGTGAGATTGAATTTGAAATAATACACATATACCTAAAAGAAAAAAAAATTCTCATTTCCAAGAGAGCAAGAAAAGAGGTAGCGATGAGGCTAAAGCTGAAGAATGGTGAGCCTGTGAGAGAGTGAGCATAATGTCAAACGGGCATAAATACTTAGATGTTGGAATCATGTTTTTAAATTAGATATTTAAGTGGATTAGGGAACAAGTTAATAAGATGGAATAGAGAAGTAACCTACTCCTGAAACATTTTGGGTCCCTGATTTAAAACAAAGGACATATAGGCTGTGCATTACTAATTTCCCCCAGACATCACTTCAGCAAGGTCACTAATCTTTTTAGCATTTAATTGATTTCACTTTATATCTACCAAATCACTCCTCAAAGTAAATAAAATTCTTACAACATAGCTGTTAACTGTGTTGCTTTGTACACTCACAAGTAAAGAATACACTTCTACCACATAATCTTGACATGAATAAAGAGAACAGGTAAAGTTATTTACTCCCTTAGACTGGATTTTCTAGAGAATTAAAACCAATGTAGAGACCTCAAATAAGCAAAGCACTTCTGAAAAATAAGTATAAAGTTGGAGGCATAGCACTCCCTGATCTTAAAACCTACTACAATAATGGTTTTATACAATATTTATCCTTGTAGGACTAAGTTCACTCAGCATAATGCTCTCCAGTTCCTCCCAGGTTAGGTAATAATTTACAAAATCATTGCTCCTACATGCTGCATAGTATTCCACTGTGTAAATATACCACAATTTCTCAATCCATCCGTTTGTGATTGGACATCTGGGCTGTTTCCATGTTCTTGTGATGGTGAATAATGCTGCTATGAATGTTGGTGTACAAATCTCCGTTTGTGCCTCAGTTCTCATATTCTCAGGGTATATTCCAAGTATTGTAATAGCTGAGTCATAGAAATTTCTATGTTCAACTTTTTGAGGAAGTGCCAAATTGCCTTCTGGAATGGTTGCACCATTTTACAATGCCACCAACAATGTGTAAGAGTTCCTTTCTTGCCTCATCCTGTCCAGCATCCATTACTTACTGCCCTGTTAAACATTGCTACTGTTACTGGAGTAAGATGGTACTTCATTGTGGTATTGTGGAGCATTTCTTCATGTGTCTGTTTGCCATTGAAATATCTTCCTCTGTGAAAATTCTTTCCATGTCTTTTGCTCATTTTGTTATTGGAATATCAGTCTTTTTCTTGTGGAGGTTCAGGAGTATTCTATAAGCTTTTGTAGAGTAAGGATCCAAGAGGGGTGAGAGAGGCTGGAAGCAGAGGGATGTGGATGTGTGGGGGGTGGTGGGGGTGATTAAACATCAAGTTGTACAATTTGATGGTGAGGAAATTTGAAAGAATTTGTTCGATTTTGTATTCTAATTTTGTAAATAAACTAATAGGGAAAAAAGACCTTACAACAGCCCTAAACCCTGCTCTATCTTGTGTTAACCTTATTGTCTCTGACACGCCTACCCTCATTACCCAGGTCTCTGAATCAAAATGAAGTAGCTGTTAAAATAGGTAAATATAAAGTTATATACTTAAGGCTCCCAGATACCACTGTGTGTGTGCATGATGGGGGGAAAAAACAAAATATTAACAGTAAAAAAGAAAACCTACTGACTGGGAGAAGACATTTGGCAGGAGGCACACAGGGTCTCCGGGTGCTGACTTTGCAAGCAACTAACTTCAGAAACTGGCAAGTCCAAAATGGTTATTAGAAAGCAAGCCCACAGACAGGGGGCTGGTTTTTTGGTTTGTTTTTTTTTTATTTTTTTTAATAATTTTAATGAACATTTACATAGAATTTGCATTTCCATTCATTCACTGCTGCACTTCTTTCCCTGAGAGGTCTGGATTTCAAGACTGCCAGCTGCTGGCTTCAGAAGATGGAATGAAAAAATATGGGAAACAGGATCAAAGGCTTTTAATGCTAACCAGGCCAAAGTCAGTATGTACCACAGGCCATAGGTTCAAGTCTGGGGTCAACAAGCCAGATAGCTTTAAAAATAAATAAGTAAATAAATAAATTGGTTTGCTTACAAAGTTTGTATATATTGTGTTTCACACTATCCTTCATTCACTTTGTGTTTCATACAGTCATTCCCATTCATTATGTATTATAAAATTAACCAACATTGAACTATGCCCATCATTATCCTGTCTTTCCAGATCCCCACCGGATCTTTCCCATTTCTTTTACCATTCCCCCTCCAACTCACCAAATTGTGTGCCCCTATGATTTCCCCTCTGCCCGTCCTCACCCTCTAGTTTTCTAGGGTTTTCATATGCCTGTTATTTAAGAAGTAGATGGCCAATGCTGCTTCCTAGTGTGTCTGAATCAGGGAGCTCCACCAAAACCTGTCCACCGTAGGTAACTGCTACTGGGGTGAGATGAACAACAGATCAGAAATTTCTGCCTTTGTCCTGTGCCATCCTCATGATCTCTGCCATGCTTGAGCCCATTGTTTCAGTCATTGTATCAATCTAGCTTCTTGAGAGTCTCTTTCTCTTTCAATTGCCAACTACTTTTCACAGCATGATGCCTTTTACCAAGGAATGATCAGTCCTGATAACATGCCCAAAGTGAATGAGACAAAGTGTCACCACCTTTGCCCCTACAGAACGCTGTGATTGCGTTTCCTCCAAGGCTGGCGTGTTTGTTCTTTTGGCAGTCCGTGGGATATTCAGTACGCGTCACCACAATTCGAGGAACTACTTTGGTTCATTTTCATTCTTCCTTATTCATTGTTCAACTTTCAAATGCATGCAGAGCAATTGAGAATAGCATGCTTTGGATCAGGCACACCTTAGACTTTGAACTGATAGCTTTGCTCTTTGGCTTGAGATAGATTGATACTGTTACTGTGGCAATAGGATCAGGCATATCAGAATACGAGGCTGGCGCAGGATAGGGCAAGGTGCAGAGCTCCTGTTCATAGGGTCATTATGAGTTGTAGTCAACTCGATGCTACATTAACAAAAACACAATTTATGGCATAGGGAGCTCTGGCATCCTAGTCCACAGGGAGCTGCGTTACTAACCCAAAGGCCATGCCTTTGATAGTTCAAATGCACCTTCAGTGAGAGAAAAATGGTCAATTTCTGCCAGGGTGATTTACAGCCTTGGAAACCCATTGGAGTGTCAGCTATGAGTCTGTTTTGACTTGTTGTCAATAATGAATAAGTTGGGGTGGGGTAAGTGTTTTTAAAAATCTATGACAGATTATTAGACATATAAAAAATACACAGATAGCTGAGTACAAACTAAAAAGCTGAAACATTCTAAAATTGAAATCCTTATGTGTAGCAAGTAACTTTCCTAAAAGAGTAAAAAGAGATTGCGGGGGGGGGAAATACTTGGCAATGACAGATCTGAAAAAAGACTTATCGCTCAGATTTATAAAAAACTTCAACACTTTAACAACAAAAATATAAACAATCCAATTACAAACATGTTTGTATGACAATCTATGTTATATTCAGTTCTCCAACACCACAACTCAAAAGCATCGAATTTTCTTCTGTCACCCTTATTGATTGTCCAACTTTCAGATGCATAGCAAGTAACTGTAAAGACCATGGCTTCTTTTTGTTGTTACTGTCAAATTGAGTATGACTTATAGTAACCCTGTCCTACACTGTGCCAGTGTCATAATCTATGACACGCTCAAGTCCAATGCTGCAGTCACTGTGTCAATCCACCTGGTTGAGAGGGTCCTCTCCTTTGTCATCCCTCTACCTTTCCAAGCATGATGTCCTTCTCCAAGGAATAGCCTGTCCTAGCAACATGCCAAAAGTAGGTGAGATGAAACTTTTCGATCCTTGCTTCCAAGGAACAATCTGGCTTCACATTTTCAAGACATCTGTTTGGTTTTTTTGACAGTTCATGGGATATTCAGCAGTCTCCTTCAATACCACAGTTCAATGGCATCAATTTTTCTTTTTTCATCCTTATTCATTGTCCACCTCTCAGATGCACAACAAGTTACTGAAAAGATCATGGTCTGAATCAGGTGCACCTTAATTTGGTGAAGTCCTTGATCACAGACTTTCCCAGTGCAATATGTCTCCTGGTATCCTGACTGACCAAGTTTATTGATTGTGGATGAGATGAAGTTGTTGACAGTTTCAATGTTTTATCTGTCTATCATGATGTTGTCTATCATTCCAGTGGTGAAAATTTTTGTTTTCTTGACATCAAGATGCAATCTATATTGAAGGGTTCAGTGTTTGATCTTCTGCAGTGTTTGATGGCTTTGATTGTTGTTGTTGTTATGTGCCGTCAAGTCACTTGCAACCCATAGTGACCCTTTGTACAGCAGCTCTGAACCCTGCCCTGTCCTGAGCCAGTCTCACTAATTCTGACACATCAACACCCATTGTCCCAGTCACTGTATCAATCCATCTCACCTGGTGTCTTCTCCTGCATTGTCCCTCCACCCTTCCAAGTATGATGTCCTTCTCCAAGGATCAGTGTCTCCTGGCCACGTGCCCAAAGTATGTGAGATGGAGCTTCAAAATCCTAGCATCCACAGCGAGACTTGGTTTCAATCTCTCCAAGACAGACCGATTTGTTTTCTTTGCAGTCCATGGTATGTTCAAGACTCTTCTCTAGCACCACAACTTTAAGACATCTATTCTTCTACAATCCTTAGTCATTGTCCAGCTCTCTCAAGCATAACAAGTAACTGCGAAGACTATGGCCTGGATTAGGTGCACCCTGGTCTGTAGACTTACGTCGTTGCTCTTCAGCACTCTGGAGAGGTCTCTGACAGGAGATTTTCCCAGTGCAATTAGTCTTTTGATTTCCTGACTGCTGGTGCCAAAAGTGTTGATTGTGGAACCGAGTAAGGTGTAATTGCTAACAACCTCAATCTCTTCTCCATCTATCATGGTGCTGCCAATTGGCCCAGTTGTGAGAATCTTTGTCTTCTTGATGTTGAGCTTCAATCCATATTGAAGACTATAGTCCTTGACCTTCTTCAGCAAGCACTTCATACACACACAAAGACTGACAAGATGAACATAAAGTAGACAAATGAAAGGGATTATACCATTAGCATATTTTGGTTTGGCAGGTGATATTTACATGTTTGTATATGCTGTAAAGAGATAGCAGAGTCAACAAGTGGTAAAGTTATATAATTTTCTTAATCATAACTTATCATCCTGAGAGACTAAGTTGTTGGCCATATGGCCTTCAGATCATACTCTTGGAGGATATTAAAGTAAATTGGCATAACATAGTCTACAAAGATGTCCTACTTTGGTCAGTCTTAAACCCTTGTTTGATGAGTCTTAAAAGTTTGTAAGTAGCCATCTAAGGTGCAAATATTGGTCAATGTTTAGAACAAAGAGCAGGCCAGAAAAGGAAAGCTGCACAGAAACAATTAGTCCAAAGGGTTAATGGATCATAAGACGCTCAGCTTCCACAACCCTGAGACCAGAAGAACTAGATGGTACCCAGCTGTCACTGCTGACCACTCTAGAAGAGATCAAACAGTAGAAAGCTATAATTAGAGTGAGCAAGGAATGAAGTGCAAAACATCAAAACAGCCAGGCTTGCTTATGATGTCAAAACTGGTGGAACTCCTAAGACGATAGGCCGGTAGGCCTTAGTCACCCTTCAAACCTGGAACAAAACTCACTCCTATGGCTCAACTTGCAGCCAACCATAGATGCTCTCCTTAATGTATTACATAAGATCAAGAAGCAATACCTTGCCTAGGAATAAAGCTCAGAAAACAGGAATGGGTTGAATAGAAGGGTTGATGGACATGAAGATCACCGAAGGAAGTTGGAAGAGTGTGGTTACATTGTACTGTAAGTAATATCATAAAACAAAATGTGTATGAATGGAAGTGGATGTGCGTAAATGGAAAACCAAGTAGCTTTCTAAACTTTCACAGAAATCACAAACCAATAATAATAAAGCTATGCTGAACCTTGTGGCATTGGAGTGTCAAATACCATAACGGTTACCCATGATGGACAGTGTTTGGTGGACCTCCCAGTTTGAGGCAGGTTTAGAAGCAGGAGTGACATCCACTTCCTAAACAACATGCCTCTGGAAACTCTATGAACTTTGAGAAATAACAATAGTTATAGAAAGGCTTCAGGTCTTTTGTGTATAGGGTCACTATGCGTCATGCTCGACTTGATGACAATCAATGGCAACAACAACAATATTTAAATGATAAAAAAAAAAACCCAAAATCCCATCTAGAGTCAGGCTTGACCTGAATTTAGATCCCAACACTTACTAGATGAGTGACCTCATTTAAGATATTGTCACTTTCCAAGTTGAAGTTTCCCTATCCATAAAAAGAAAATCATCTCCAAGCAGTGATAAAAGAAAGAAACACGATACCATGGAATGCTTCCATATGCTGCTTGTCACATACCACACAGAAGTTGTTTCTACTTAATCAGTGGTATGACTTTCTTAATTCTTGTTATCGTATGAAAATACCTTTCATGTAAAGCTCAGAGAGAATTCTGAACTGGAGGTGAGGAGCTGCCCGTGTTTGGAATACACTTTGGTGGAACTGCAGAGAATAGGAAAGATGACTTGACATAAAATGAAGATCCTTTGTCGTCTTGGCTGTATGGCTAGCATTCTGACTCCCTGCCGCCGAAAATCATCTCCTTTTAATGACAGAATGCTTGGGCACTTGTGACATTAGTATCACTGATTGAAGGACTTGTTCATTTTATCATAAGTGCCTAGTTCCTGATGAATCTTTTTTTTCAACTTCACAAACATCCTTTACCTGTCTATAGCAAAGCAAAAAGAAACATCTAAAACAAGAAAACACAGTGCAACGAAAAAAGCAGAGACATTTGGAAGTGAGGTTGGTTCCTCAACACACACACACCCCCCCCCCCCCGCCCCCGACCCTCGGCCTGGTCAGTCCTAATCCTAATAGTTTCCGTTTCCTCAATTGCCATTTCATTTATGTCTTCACTTCCCCCGTTGAGATACATAATGAACTGCTACAAGTCCTCATGGTGAGCTTTGTTGCTGCTCATTAGTTGACTCAAGGTCATGGGTATTTGTGTCTCATTTACATGGCAGATAATGAAGAGATCTCAAAAATGTGATAGAGACATCGAATAAGCCTGATGGAGGATTGCAAAAACAGTGGGAGAAATGCAACTCACAATTGCTTTTGCCTGTTTTCGTGGTCACTTTATTCTGTTACGTGCACTTATCTCAAAATAACTCTCTGTAAATGTGCAGGTGATGTCTCACGGTGGAGGGCTTTCAGTGGGTCTCCTGAGTTGGCAATTTTTGAGAAGGAGGAGGTAAGCTGGTAGGCAGGCCTGAATTGAGCCAGGCCTTAACCTACACCAAAATAGATGCTGAGATCTGACAGCACTTTCTTGACTTCATGGTTTCCTCTTATTGCTCTTTCTGTCTCTTCCCTCTAGATGAAAAGAAGTTCGCTGTTACCCCAAATCAAGCGATTCACTCGGTAGATGACCTTACAAGTCATCACTTCAATTGAAAAAAAAGTTCTTATTTTAAATTCAGGAACAAGCCAAGCAGAAGGTACCCTTTATTACATGGTTTCATGATTTGAGCTTCTTGAAAATCAAAGTGAACCCCTTAAAAGGTAACTAGACACCTTCTTGGCAGTCTTTATTTTTGTTGTTCTAATACACCGTCATAGGAACTGACTCATAGCTGACCTTTTAGCGGTTTTTCAGAGGTGGAAAATAGCACAGGAGATTGTAGTAGGAACTGACTCATAGCTGACCCATCAACAGATTTGCAGAGGCAGTAAATAGCACAGGAGATTGCCCATCTTTCTCCGGAAGAGCCACCAGCAGATTCAAACTCCATGCCTTTGGGTAAGCAGTGCAGTTCCTTACCACTAAGCCACCGGAGCTCCTTATACTTTACAGCCAAAAGGAGTAGGGGTACATGACAGATGAAGAAACTGACCAAAAGAATCATAGGTTATCGAATGACTGGGCCCAGCACACTTACTGTATAGTCAGAGAAAATGAGAGCCAGATAAGAGAAATGACATGATGAAGGTCATATATCATCTAGTCCACTGGAGAAGTGCAATCATCAAGGGTTAACAACAAAATCAAGGGTTAACAACAAAATCAAGGGTTAACAACAGCAGCTAACATTTATTGAACACTTACTATGTGTTTCTAGGTCGTATAGCCCTGGTGTGTCCACTTACCGTACAGAGGTAACTTGTGGTCACTGTGAAGCTGAACACTATGACACTGATGTATCAAATGCAATAACAGTTACCCGTGGTGCACAGTGTTTGGTGGAGCTCCTTGATTAAAACAAGCTTGGAAGCAAGAGTGGCATCCACTTCCATGAATAGCTTGCCTCCGGAAACCCTATGAACCTGGAGAGAGGATGAAAGGCACACACTCAAGTGTCTAGTACTTTCATTCATAGAGTCGGTATGAGTCGCCTGAGACTCGACGGCACTTAACAACAACAACAACAACAATATGTTACTGTTCAGGTCATTTTGACGTAATCTTCAACAAGATTTTATTTTGCATGTGATATTAATGATGCGTGACCTTAATCATGCCAGTTCTTGGGAAAAGACAATAAGCTGGGAAATATAAAGGGTTAGCAGAAGAGTGGACTGCCAACAAGGAGATGGATTGACAGTGACTGCAGCACTGGGAGATGTGGAAGCATGTGGGAGATGGTGAGGATGGCGCCAGAGAGCACATGGTTCATTCTGATGTTTATAGGGTCGCTAGAGTCATGGTGGACTCGACAGCGTCTAACACCACGTTACCTGGTATTTTAGGAGCTTGTCATCTACTTCCGATGGTTTCTTCTTATTAAAAATATCAAATGGCTGGTTGATTTATAGGTGCTAACATGAATTGTGTTATTTTTGTTATGTGCAGTCGAGTTGCTTGTGACTCATAGCAACCCTATTGACAACAGCCCTGAACCCTCCTCTATCCTGTGCCAACCTTATTTCTGACATGCCTACCCTTATTACCTCAGTCACTGAATCAATCCATCTCATCGAGGGTCTTCCTCTCCTACACTGATCCTCCACCCTCCCAAGCATGACGTCCCTCTCCAATGCCTGATCCCTTCTTGCAACATGTCCAACGTACGTCAGACGAAGATTCAGAATCCTTGCCTCTAAGGTACAGCCTGGTCTTACCCTCTCTAGGATGAACTTGTTTGTTCTAGCAGTCTACAGTGTATTTAATACTCTTCTCCAGCACCACAGCTCAAAGGCACCAATTCTCCTTTTATCATCTCTAGTCATTGTCCAGCTTTCTGACACATAGCAAGTAATTGCAAAGACCATGGCCTGATTTAGGTGCACTTTAGTCTCCAAACTGACATTGTTGCTCTTCGGTACTCTGGAGAGGTCCCTGACAGCAGACTTTCCCAATGAAATTAGTCTTTTGAGTTCCTGACTGCCTGGTACTAAGAGTGTTCATTGTGGAGCCAAGCAAATGAAAGCTGTCAACAATCTCAATCTCTTCACCATCTATCATGATGCTGCCAACCGACCCAGTTGTGAGAATCTTTGTTTTCTTGATGCTGAGCTTCAATCCATATTGAAGGCTGCAGTCCTGGTCCTTCTTCAGCAAGCGCTTCAGGTCCTGCTGAGTTTCAGCAAATAGGGTTGACATAAATGCAGATTGTCGATGAGTCTTCCTCCTTATCCTGATGCTACATTTGTCTTCATAGAGCTCAGCCTCCCAGATGATCTATTCTGCATATAGATTGAAAAGGTATGGAGATAGGACACAACCCTGGCATACACCCTTCCCAACCTAGTGCACTTTTTATGATGTCCCTTCCCATTATTGATAAGTTTTTGGTCAGAATACTGTTGACCCCACAACTCTGTGGCACTCCACTAAATGTCATTCCCTACTGTATAAGACCATTATTGACCATATGTGTATGAGAATCCAAGAGGTGTAGGGTGAGAACAGAGGGGCGAGGATGGGCTGGGGCAGGGGTGTCGTTAATCCTAGGGTCACACAATTTGATGAAGGGAGAGAGAGAGGAGTGTGAAAATGAACTGGGAAAGATCTCATGTGAAAAACAATGTATACGAAATGTGTAAGTAAACCAGAATAAATTAGAAATTTCGTTTAAAAATTAAAGACAAAAATGGACATTCGCCACACAGTGATAATATCTTACCTTTACATTTAGAAATGATAGATATAAAAGTTACAATGTGCTTTCAAATAGATAACTGAGCCTAAACTACATATATGTCCTGTAAGTGGTCCCATTTTATAGATGAGTAAACCAAAAAGGTGAAAAAAAAATGGATACAAAGATAATAGATGGGAGGGTATGGGTGTGAGTATGTGTTTGAGAGACTACCTGAGATTGCAACTAAGCAATTAAAGATGGGAAACTGGACAGATGTAGAGACTCGGATTCCTTAGGTAGCTGAAAGGAGGCAGTGCAGTGGGAGAGAGGTCAATTCTTTGTCCTAGCCAGCAGGGGGCACAGAACATTCACAAATCAATTTCCTCATCTGTAAAATGGGGATGAGTTCTATTAATTCATAAATTCCTTGACCACTAGATGAGACATGGAAGCTCTGGCTTGGGGGTAAAGAGTTGTGCTGCCAACTCAAAGACATGGAATTTCAATCCACTGGTTCCTCCGAGGGAGAGAAAGATGAACAATCTAGTCCATTGGGAAAACACGCTGGAGTGTCAGCTATGAGTCATTTCCAACCCAGTTGCATGTAACCACAGATGGGATAAATGCAGGCAGAGCATGTGGAAGGCATCATGCCTAGCCTGTAGTAAGCCCTCAATAAGTATTTCTTACCTTCTCCACTTCCTTATTTCCAAGGTACCAGGAAGAGTGTTTTTCTCTAAAGTTCTTAACCAACTCAAAGACACCCTCAAAGGGTTTTCAGAGGCTGTAAATCACCCAGGAAATTGCCCATCTTTCTCCTGCAAAGCCATTAGTGGATTCAAATTGTCTACCTTTCATTTGGCAGCACAACTATTGACTGTGCCACTGGAACTCCTAAAGTTCTTTCCTATTACACTGTTCTATTACTGTTGACCTCTCTGAGATTAGGTTTCTTAACATTGTGGGGAAGTGGGGGGTGGGCAGAGATAATCCTCAGAACTTGTGTTTTCTTGCACAGACCTTCTTTCTTTTCTCTCTCTCTCTCAGCAGAGATGAAGTGATGATGAGGATGCCTCAAGATAGGACAGAGCTCATATCCGTTACTCACATGGTCACTATGAGTCATACTCAACCCAATAGCACTTAACAACAACAACCTGGCTGTTTTTCTTCTATCTCCGTTTGACCCCTCTCCTCATAGTTGGTAATGTTCAAAGACTAGCAAAGCAAGGATACCCTTCAAAATAATCTCTGTTCTTTTTGTTTCTTATCTCTAGTGTGGTTAAAGCCTTTTCTTGTTCATTCCTTTGTTTCACGTTCATAACCACTTAGTGAAATAGAACGTTGACTTGATATCCTCACTGGAAACTGAGACTCCATACCCTAGTGTCGGACTTATCCTACCTACCACCAAAAGTAAATGGCAGAACTAGGACTAGAAACAAGGTCATCTGGCTTTAAATCAGCCTGTATTTAAAATATAACATCAACAATGCACAAAAACCAAAAGGACTTCACTGAAACTACAACCATGCCATTCTTTCTTTAGATAATGATGGTCATCTTCTGTAAGAAACATTCACATAATGCCTTGATTTCCAAAACAAAAGCAAGCCCAATGTATTCCCCCTGGGAACTTGCAAACATTTCAGATGCAAACTGTAACTGCTCTCTGCTCAATAGATGAGTAATCATTTTAAAGAAGGCTATTTCCATCATCATTATAAATGCGTCTCAACTGTTTTCCTCTGTGCTTATAAAAATGGTGCCCTGAATATTCTTTTCTTTTCCTTTAGCACGCTATTGCATGCTGCAGATTTTCTTCCCTTTTTACCTGTCTCTGAGAGGACCTCTGAGGAAGTTAATGTCTAGAGTGAGGTTTGCTTTCAAGATGTGAATAAAGTAGGACAGTCTTGGGGTTTTTAGGTCAGTCCATCATGTAGAAAGCCCAATACCTTCTGACACAAAAATTTTGTTCAGCATCTTCTTTCAAATGAATGGGGGGGAAATAAGAATATAGCTACATGCCCCAGTATTTAATAACTTCCATTTTGTTTTCTTTTACAATAATGATTTCTCTCTTATTTGAATAAAGTAACTCTGAGGCCATTGCATATGGAAGTTGTATTCCCAAAACCAATTATTTTTTTACGGTATACTATCTAGTTTAAAACTTTTTTGGTAAATTTCATTTTGAGTTTTCTAAGAAAAGATGGAATACATATTCAAAGATTAACAGTATCTGTGCTAACACTTCAATCAGTGGTTGTGACAGTGGTTTGATAGAGCCCTCTGTATGCAACAGAGTGAAAGAAACAGACCAGTGTATGCATGAAAATTTTAATAGATGGCAAAGTAGCATTTAAAATCAATAGTGAGGAAAAATGGCAGTTAAGAAACTGGTAGATTGACACGTATTTATTTTTCCTCTAGATTTTTTTATGATACAAATATATGTAACAAAACATCTCCCATTTTAACGTTCCGTACATACACAATTGAGTATAATTAATTACATTAATTATGCTGTATGACTACCACCACTATTGGTTTCCAAATTTTTCCATTATCCTTAACAGAAGCTCAGTGTTCCTTGTCCATGACTGGCATTGGCTATTCATTTAGGGAAATAAACTCATTAGGTCTCTCTGTCATATATCATATAAAAAGTAAATCCCAGATGATTTAAAGACAGAGAAATAAACATAAAAACATTGCATGAAAATACAGGAGAATATTTACATATCCCTGATTTGGGAAAAGCCATCATAAATGAGACCAAGACCCTTAAGTCATAAAATACAGAATAAATTTAGTTGATTGCAGAAAACTTTGACTATATAAGAGATCTGTGCATAAAAAGATGCACAAGGAAAAGATAAAAGCCAAGTGATGGATTTTTAAAAACTTTTATAATATATGTGACAAATAATTAAAATCTCAAATATATAAAGAGATCCAATAAATCCATAAGAAACAAAAAAAAATCTATCATAAGAAATAAAGATATGAGTGAGCAATTGACAGAAAGGGAAACCCAAAGGCCAGTAAACATATTAAAAAATTCCAAGCCTCACCTAATAATCAGAATTTATGAAAAAGAAATAGAAACTAATTTTTACATTCATCAATTTGGCAGTAATTTGGCGGACTTATTGTATCCAAGAGATGGACAATCTCCTTCTTTGCTAAATAGAGCCCTTGAAAACCCACTGCAGAGTCAGCTATGGGTTGGTTCCAATTCAATGGCACATAACAACATTAAATTCATTTGGAGTAATGGTATACATAAAGGATAACCATGTCGTATTAGAAATAATGTAAGCTTATTTAACCACTTTCTATATAGGGAAATATGACTATATTTTAAATATGTATTCCCATGTCTTAGTTACCACAAATAGATATTGTTAACAAATCAAAATGTGCATTCTCAGACTTTAGGAGACTAGAAGTTGTGATGCAGCATGCTGAATCTTGGGGAAGGCTGTCTCTGTCTCTCTCTCTCTTTCTCTCATTCAGGAGGAAATTCTTTTACTCTTGAGCCTCCATGTCTGTTAGCATCTGTCTTCTTCCTTCTCTGCATTCTGATTTGTCCTAATCTGCTTTTTTTTTAATATGCCAAAAGAGATTCATTTAAAACATACCCTACACTAATCCTGTCTCATTAACATAACAAAACCTCACTCCTAGAGGGTATTAGCCACAGATACACCTTTTCCCTCCCCTGGGGGGGAAAAAAAATCAACACCTCAGTAAGCTCACTGACTTTGAGTCCACTCTAAATTAGAGAGACCCCTTATCCAGTTTCCAATACTGTGAATGTTAACAGGAGCAGACTGCCTCATTTCTGATAGATTTGAACTATCAATTTGTGGATTAGCAGCCCAACACATAACCCAATAGACCACCAAGACTCCAAACCGCAGAAATAGGGTTTAGAGAGAGCTCTGGTGGCCTAGTGCCAAGAAGCTGCACTGCAGTCCCGAAGGCATGTGGTTCGAATCCACCAGATGTGCCAGTCAGATCTGATTCGATGGTACACATCAAATCGGGGGGGGGGGGAATAAATAAAGCTTAGGTCTTAACAACATATAGCAAAAGACTCAATTTAATCCCCAACAGCCCATGTCCTGATAATCATATTGTCACCTTAAGGGAATTCATTCATTGTTACCTTAGGGGAACACTGACACACATGTGTATAAGGAAGATTGCTTAAGATAGTCATACTGAAGGGAGCTCTGGTGGCCTAGTGTCAAGAAGATTCACTGCAATCCCTAAGGTGTGCGATTTGAATCCACCAGATGCTCTGCTGGAAAAGGAGAGGCAATCTCCTCCTGTGCCAGTAGGATCCAATTTGATGGTACACAACAAGGAAAAAAAAATTATAGTCATACTGAAGGCTATAGTCTTTGACCTCTATCTGTATAAAAAAAGATTATATTTTTATTTTCTTTCATCCACACTGTGGAATATGACACAATAGGTTATACTGACCAGGTTTGTTTAACACATTGCTGCATACTTTTTAAATTGGCAACCGTGTTTAGAGACACATTTGCCATCATTTGCGGCAACGTGTTAAAAGAGAGAAAAAGTAGATTTGTCTATACAACATGAAAAGAAATTAAAGGAATAATGTTAGATTTTTGTAAAGCTGTCCATTGAAGAATATATAAAATATAGTCAGTTTTACATTAAAAAAATTTACTATATCTACATCTATCATTTTGTAAATGCCAAGAAATATGCTTGAAAGTTAACACAACAAACTAATAGTAATTCTTTATGAGGAACAGATTCAAGACAAGGTGAACATAACATTGTTGTTTTAGAATCAGAAACAGAATGCATGAAATATGACTAGAAAAATTAAACATTGTCAACACTTGAAGACTAGTCTTGGCCATTCTGAATCAGACAATTACGCTGCTGGAAATGACAAATGAAGAGCGATGGTGTTGCATTCATCCACAAAAAAAAAAAGACATTTCAAGATCTATTCTGAGCTATAAAACTGTCAGTTGTTGGATAATATTCATACACATACAAAGAAGACCAGTTACTAGGAATACTATTCAAATGTATATGCCAACCACTAATGCAAAAGGAAGTAACTAAAGGTTCAAATTAACTTCAGCAGTCTGAAATTGATCAAACATGCAATCAAGATGCACTGATAATTATTAGTGTTAGGAATACAAAAGTTGAAAACAAAAAAGGATCAAAAGTTGGAAAAACATGGCTTTTGTGATAAAAATCAACCTAGGTAGTGCATGATATAATCTTGCAAGATCAACCACTTACTCATTGGAAATATTTTTTTCTAAACAATCTATATGGCAACTATACATATGTCCCTCTCTGGAGAGAGAGCACAGGAGAGGAAATCCTAGATGAGATGGGTTGACACAGTAACTGGGGTAATGGGAGTAGATGTGTTAAGAGTCATTAGGATAGAGCAGGGTTCAGAGCTATTGTGCATAGGGTTGCTATGAGTAGCAGGCGACTCAAGGGTATGTAACAAAACCAGATGGAATACCCAGGAATAAAATCAACTTCATCTGTGGAAAGAGGTGTGCAATGTTCAGTATCATCAATTGGAACCAAACCAGTTGCTTACGTATAGGCAAACTCAAGTTGAATCTGAAGAAAAACAAGTCCACAGGAGCCAAAATACAACCTCGAGTATCTATCTGTGATTAGAGAGCATCTCAAAAACAATGTATATGAACTTTATAAGCAAAGCAATATAAAATAAAAATTTATTTTAAAAAATAATAGATTTGACACATTGGACAAAATGATCAAAGGTTAGATGAGTTGTGGAATAATACAAAGAATATCATACATGAAGAAGACAAAAGGCCATTAAAAAGAAATAAATGTCAGAAGAGACTGTGAAACGCATTTCTGAACATAGAGTAGCTAAAACAAATGGAAGAAATGAAGAAAAAATAAGTGAAGATTCCAAAGGGAGGCTTGAAAAAAACAAAATAAATGACAAGGAGATGTGTAAGATGTGTAAGAAGTTAGAAAACCAGAAATGCTTGGCAATTCTCAAGCTGAAAGAATTGGAGGGAAAAAATCATCAAGCTTCAAATGTAAAGGATTAGTAAAGGATTCTATGGACAAATATTGGACAATACAGGAAGCATCAAGAGACGATAGAAGGAATACGTAGGATTACTGTACTGAAAAAAGTCTGTCCATTTTCAACTATTCCAGAAGACAGTATATGATGAAGAACCAATGGTATTGAAAGAAGACAGGTTGCACTGAAGGCATGGATTAACGAAAAACAAAGCTGCAGGAATTGGTGGAATACCAAGTGAAATATTCCAACAAGCACTGCTGACACCATTCACACATGTCTACCAAGAAATTTTTAAGACAGCTACTTGGTAAGCTCACTGGAAGAGAGCCATATTTGTGTCACATTCAAAGAAAAGTGATCCAACAGAATGAAGAAATTGCTGAACAATATCATTGATATAATGCATAAATAAAAGTTTGCTGATACTAATTAAAAAAACAAATGCAGCAGTACATCTACAAGGAACTGCCAGAAATGCAAACCAGATTCAGAAGAGGACATGGGACAAAGGACAGCATTGCTGACAGGTGATAAATCTCATCTGAAAACAGAGAACACCAGAAAGATGTTTACCTGTGTTTCATAAACTATGCATGGATCATAAAAAAAAAGTTAAAGACAACATAATGAAGAATGGGAATTCCCCAATGCTTAATTGTACTTATGCAGAACCTTTACATAGACTAAGAGGCAGTTGGTCAAACACAACCAGGGAGTACTGAGTGGTTTTAAATCAAGAAAGGTCCATGTTAATGTGAATGAAGAATAGTGTGAAACACGATGTACATGAACTTTGTAAGCAAACCAATATAAAAAAAGAAAAAGAAAGTCTATGTTAGAGTTGAATCCTATCACCATATTTGCTCAGTGTCTGCAGAGCAAATAATTGAAGTAGCTGGACTATTTAAAGAACATAGCATCAACACTAAATCCACCAGCTGCTCTGCAGGGGAACGATTGGCCGTCTCCTCTGATGTGATTTACTGCCTCTGGAAAGTCAGCTTTGGGTCAGGTCTGACCCAATGATACAACAGCATAGCCTTCATAATTCTATGTATTACCCGTCAACATAAAGAAAACCAAAATCATCCTAACTAGACCAATAAGCAACATCATGATTAATGGGGGAAAAGTTGAGATTATCAAGGACTTCATTGTGTTTGGACTTATAATAAATGTTCTTAGAAGCATCATTTAGGAAATTAAATGACGTCTGGCACTGGGAAAATCTGTTATATAAGACTTCTGTTCAAAGACGTGCCTGATCCAAACATTAGGAGCTCTGATAGCCTAGTGCTAAGAAACTTCACTGCAAATATCTCAGTCACAAAAGGACAAATATTATATGGTGCCACTGTTGTAGAATGAGGCTGACATGGGGTGGGGGTAGGACTGAGAAAAACTGGATAAATTCTGTTTACTGCATTGAAGCCAATGAGGGGGAGAATAGTTTAAAATTAATATATTTTAGGGCATTATGATTATCATAAGAGTCCGGAATGAGGGTTGCAGAGTGGAGTATACTTGGGATGGGAGTGGGGATGGATGGGGGGGGTGGGGATT
>NW_006399766.1:20688974-20692102 GCF_000299155.1 Elephantulus edwardii | reverse complement strand
GGTCGCTATGAGTCGCAAACAACTCGACGGCACATAACAACAACAACAACAACAAAAGGCCCTCATTGAAAATGATGCTACATCCTCCTACAGAAGTAGACCCCACTCCCTTCTCTAGTTGAGAATAACTGAACAAAAGGGTAAAAGAAGGGGAAAGTCTCCACATATATTTAAAGCCTAGAATCAATTCTTCACATAGAGTCCAATGGTAACTGTAAATTCTCACTACCCTTCCCTTAAGTTATGCCTTATAGTCATGGATTCAAGGGAACCCTTATGCAAAAATATCACTCGAGTAGAGAATGGGCTCCCGAAGAGCAGGGGCCATATCTACCTCAGTCATCTTGGGTTTTGGGTTTTAACACAGTCTCTGTTACCTGGATATGTTTACTAAAAGTTCTAGGCTATATGTACCTATGTCCCCCTTGTTTATTACTATAAACTATTCCACGACTAGTCCAGTTATCCAATAGATATTCATAAGGCTCTTCCTATGTGCTTGCCATTGTACATTGTTGTTGTTGTTGTTGTGTACTTTTCAGGTGAAACCAGCCCACAACTGACCCTCCAGTGGGTTTTCAGAGGCAGTAAATGACAAAGAGGAGATTGTTAGTCTTTTCCCCCATGGAGTAGCTGATAGATTAGAACAGCGTGTGTTTCCATTGGCAGAGTGACGACTCCCTACTAGGCCATCAGAGCTCTCTCATTGTACATTAATGTTGAATGAATGAATGGAAAAAATAAAGACTTTATTAGCTTTTACACAGTTGCTTCAAAGTGGGTATGCTCATCAGCTTTGGTGGATAACTGTGAAAGAAGAGATAAATGAGGATATAGCACTTGTTGCAGAAGTTCAAGAAATGCAGCCTTCGGTAAGGATTGCATCACAGTGTCAATAAAACAAAGTTTCTTACCACTAGACTGATAGGCAACATCATAATGTAGGGAGAAGAGACTGAAACTGTCAACAGCTTCATCTTGCTTGGATTCACAATAAACACCCTTGGTACCAGCAGTCAGGAAGTAAGGAGACACACTGTGGTGGGGAAATCTGCAGTTAAGGTCCTTACTAAATTACTGAGGAGTAATGATGCCAGTTTGAGGACTAAGGTGCATCTGATTCAGGCCATGGTCTTTCTGATCACTAGCTATGCATCTGAGAACTGCACATTGAATAAGGATGACATAAAAAGAATTGATGCCTTTGAACTGTAGTGTTGGAGAAGAGCAATGAATACTCCATGGACGACCAAGAGAGCAAACAGATAGGTCTTGGAGAGGGTGTAGCCTGAGTGCTCTTTGGCTCACATACTTCAGGCATGTTGCTAGGAGGGGCTATTCCTTGGAGACGGACATGATGCTGGGAAAGGTGGAGGGTCAGTGAAGGAGAGGAAGACCCTCAGCCAGGTGTATTGATGTATTGACATGGTGACTGCTGCAATGGGCTCTTGTGTGTCGAAGTGTGAAGGTGTCACAGGATAGGACAGGGTTCAGGTCTTCTGTTCGTAGGGTTGCTATGAGTCATACTCGACTTGATGGCACCTAACAACAACTGCAGCAGCAGCATAGTAAACAGTGAGTGATTAAGGGAAAGGAGACTTGAACAACCTCCCTGGAAGGTGACATGAGGAAAGTGGTGACCTAGAAACATGCACTTTTCTAACATCATCTCTTTACTGACAGCTTAAGCAGGGTAAGTACTCCCTCGCTGCCTTAGTCCCTGCCATCAAGGCGAGTATATGGCTAGGGGTGTCATGAAAGGAATATGGGCTTTGTGTCTGCTTACATACCATTAATTGTGAGTTGATTATTTTAAGATCATGGAAAACCTGTCAATGGATACTGGAAATGGTTGTACAACATGTAATTGGTGTCACAAATGTTGGCAAATGTTGCGCTAAATGTATTTTTTTTATACAACAAAAAAGGAAAACTGCTGATTATGAGACTTAAGGCAAGTTGCCTACCTTTCTGAGCCTCAAGGAAATGGGAATTATGATGACCCTAACCCTTAATTCTTTTGCTGTTTTAAAACATTCTCTTGTGAACTATCTAGTTGTTGTTGTTGTTGTTATGTGCCATCGAGTCATTTGCGACTCATAGCGACCCTTTGTGCAACAGCCCTAAACTAATAAAATGTAAAAAAAAAAAAAAAAACTTCATTGTAACCCCAAAGGCACGTTGTTCAAATCCACCAGATGCCCTGTAGGAGAAGGATGGGCAATCTTTTCCTCTACGATCTGCTGTGACTCAGTAAGCCAAATAACAGCACAATAGATGCATTAGAAAAGTAGACATTGAGCAAGGAAGACCAAAGGTGAATCGGTGTCTTTGAGTTATGGCGTTGGCAAGGAATAGTGAATAAATTCATCATGGATTGCCAGAAAGATAAATCTGCCTTGAAAGAAGTGCAGCCACAATATTCCTCAGAAGCGAGGCTAAAGACTTCTCTCACGTGCTCTGGGCATGTCATCAATAAGGACCAATCCCTGGAGAAAAGCATCTTGGTAAAGGGGAGGGTCCAGAAAAAAGAGGAAGACCCTTAACAAGGTGGATTGCCGCAACAGCTGCAACAATGGGTCCGAACAGGGTAGAGATTGTGATGATGGGGCAGGACACACCAGAACACAGTCTGTAGAAGAGAAGGTTGCCCGAGGTCCACGTTGACTAGATGGCCCCTAACAGCAGCAGCACTCTCTGCATTTTCTGTTTGCGATTTGAGGGAAGCTTTCCAAAGCAAGTTCATTTTTCATTTAACCTTTTGTACACATTTTTCCCCCTCACATTCATTTCAATACCCCCAAATGTGGGCAGAATTTCTTCCACATTGTAACTCTGATTCCATTAATCCTTGTATACCTTCCTGAGTCTTCCCTCTCCTTAGTGATACTGTGTTGCTCATCCCCTTATTAAAGTCCTCTTTGCACTGAAAATGTTTTCATTTGACTATTGTGTAATTTTTCAATGGTAAAAGGCCCTCACCAGGCTGCTCCTTGGAGGCAAGGATTCTGGGGCTTCGTCTGACATACTTTGGACATGTTGTAAGGAGAGACAGGTCCTTGGAGAAGGACATCATGCTGGGTAGAGTAGAGGGACAGTGCAGGAGGGAAAGACCCTCTATGAGATGG
>NW_006399766.1:20661282-20688874 GCF_000299155.1 Elephantulus edwardii | reverse complement strand
TGTCCCTCTACTCTACCCAGCATGATGTCCCTCTCCAAAGACCTGTCTCTCCTTACAACATGTCCAAAGTATGTCAGACGAAGCCCCAGAATCCTTGCCACCAAGGAGCAGCCTGGTTAGTACTCAGTAAATTATTGTTGATAATCATCAGTTTTGTTGCCTTAATGCTGTACAGCCTAGCTGGAGTAGAGGTGGGGAAGACACTGAAATAATCACCTGTAATGCAATCAAACCCAAAACCCCTCTGCTGTCAGGGTTTTTTTCCCCTGGAACAGCTGGTGGATTTGAACTGCTGACTTTTTGGTTACGAGTCCAAGACAGAGTAAAATGTGTACTACTTTTCAGATGGGGCCACAAAGTTGCAGGCTCAGGGGGAAAAAAAATTCATTCCAACTAGTGGCGGAGTGGCAAAGGGCTTCCCAGAGAATGTGCCATTTAAATTGGGCCTAAGATGACAAGGAAGGTTTCCATAGTGGAAGGTGCTGTGTAATCCCTTGCCCTGGAGGCACACAGGTACTCCTGTGCCAGGCACAGGATGGAATGGTTTAGGGTGATAAAGAAAAGGAGAGAGGCCCAGTTAAGATTATGTTGCTATAACAGCAAACATACATGTTGGCAGAATAAATGGATCATGATGAATGACTTGCAAAGAAAGAGAAAACAACAGAAAGCAAGCCTTAGAGCCGAGTATCAGACTAAAATCATCAAGGATGGTTTTGATTGTGAGACAATCTCCAAAAGAGAAGAATCTTGCCCTCATGCATTCTATTAAACAGAAAATAGCATGGATACATTTGAATGCTTTTGATTGTCCAGTTGAATGAGGTCCTAAAGCGAGAATGGAGAACATTCCCTTAGAAATCGGGTTCGGCATTCTGTATAACAATCCAAATCGAACTGCCAACTAGGCCTGTTACTCTGTACTGGCTTGTACTCCAACCGTTTCATGAGAGCTGTGTCACTAAAGCAGATTTAGGTTCTCAGAGGTCAGCCACGTCATCATCTGTCCTCAGAATGCAGCGCTTTCCTAGGCACTGAGGGGACTGTTTCCTTAGCTTGACTATTTCCCCTTAATCACCTCTCTAGTCCTTCTAGGTCTTCACTATTGTAGGTGTTAGCTTCCATCCAGTTGAGTACAACTCAGTGACCCTAGGAACAATATTGTGGTGGTGTTGTGTACTGTAGATTCGGAACCAACCCATAGTGGGTTTTCAAAGGCAGTTAATCGCTCAGGAAGAGATTGCCCATCCTTCTCCCGTGGAGCAGCTGGTGTATTCGAACCGTGTGCCTTTGTGATTGCAGCACAGCTTCTTGTCACTTGGCCACCAGAGCTCCCTAGGAATATTATTATTAGGTGAGACAAACCAAAAGAAGAAGACAGAGAGGAGAAAACCTCATTACCACTGGGTCCAAATCATAGCAGGGCTTCAAAATTGTTGAATTTTCCAGTTCAATTATGGCTAACAAAGTGAAACTAGAATGGACCCAAATTTTTAAATATGTGTAAACCAAAATGATAGCTAAAATGGGAAAAATCACAGGCTGACACCCCTCCCTGTTTAGAAAACAAAGGCAATGTGCAGATGGTACAGTAACCAGATCTCTTGACAGCAGAGTCAGAAACGACTCTGCTCCGCTCAGAGATGGAGACAATAATTCAGTCTCTTGCTTCAGAGTTCCAGCAGGGCTCACTACACCTCTGCCAATTTGCCCGGTCCAGGGCACTGATGCCTATTTATCCATCCACTTCATCTACATGTAAAAATCTTTATTCTGATTTTGTTTTGTCAGCCATGACCAACAAATCAAATTGGTTTGAAGTCCTGACTCATACTGATTCTGTAGGACACCGTAGAACTTCCCCCACAGAGCATCCAAGGCTATACATTGTTACTGAAGCTGCTTGCCATGTCTTTTTCCTGTCCAAACCACCCGTCTTTCAGTTGTTGTCATGTGCTGTCGAGTCACTTGCAACTCATAGCAACCCTTTGTACGACAGTTCTGAACACTTCTCTATCCTGAGCCAGTCTCACTAATTCCGATACACCTGCCCCCATCACCCCAGTCACTGTATCAATCCATCTCATTCAGGGTCTTCCGCTCCTGTGCTGTCCCTCCACCCTTCCAAACATGATGTCCTTCTCCAAGGACCAGTCCCTCCTGGCCACGTGCAACCCAATATGTTAGGCATTGTACACCACCAGGGCTCCTTTCCAGAAGATGAGCTGTACTTGTTATTGTTGTTGTTGTTTACTGTCGAGTCAGATCTGACTGGCACAGGAGGAGATTGTCCTTCCTTCTCCAGCGGAGCATCTGGTGGATTTGAACCACTCACCTCTGGGATTGCAGCACAGCTTCTTGCCACTAAGCCACCAGAGCTCCCTTGAGCCTGTACTTTTAATTAACTATGGAAACTTGTCACTTGGTTAATTGTGGAAAAATGCCATTTTCCAGGTTCCTCCTTGCACTAGACCCCCAGGTGATTTCTGTGAACAGTCAAATTTGAGAATCACTGCCACTGTGGACCTCTTGGCCTGTTTTCTTCTCTGTATAATGGGGATGAGGCCATTGTGAGATTGGCTGTAGAAAGCAAAATGAGATCATCCTGGGTAGCAACGTGTGGAGCCCATGGTTAAAGTTTGAGAGCATCTTTCCACCAGTTGTTAAGCTTGCCAGCTTGATGGATGTACCCACACCACCAAAATGTGCGGACCTTACAGACCAGGGCTTGTTTGGCCTTCAGAGACCTGGTTTACCTGCACTCCTTCATCCCTCTGGGGCCTTGGACAGGTGAAAGCCGAGGCCTGTGGGCCGGGGAATCTGTGGCAGCCAGCTCACAAAGGGCACTTGCAGGTCCCCATGAGTGCCCAGGAGTGAGGGTGTCAGGTTAAGTTTGGCCTTTAGGTTCTGATTTCCAAAACAGGAGGTAAGTGCACTGAAAGACGGCTTCCCAGAATCAACCAGAGCCCTTCCACTGGGCTTCCTTCAGTCCTTGGAGCCTACGCTCAACAGCTGGAGCTCATTACCACGGCCCTTACCAGTTACTGCTCAAAGGCCTTCTTCGGTTCCACTGCAGAGGGTCTGCATTTCGGCAGCGGAGGAAACCAGGCCCAGCTCAGCGCCAGTGGGTCCTAGCCTGGGAACCTTTGAAACCCAGCTTTTTAAAAATCATTAAGGAAATGAAAGTGAGAAGCTAACTCAGGAGAGAAGAGCAAGCCTGCCTGCTAGCTAGTTCACTTAATGGAAATGGGGGTTTTGTGGGACAGAAGATCAAACCAAAAGGAAAGCAGTGCTTTAGCCACCCACCCCTTCAGTTGGAAAAGAGCAAAGATGCGCTTTGTGGTCGTGGGGTGTGTGTGTGTGAGAGAGAGAGAGAGAGACAGAGAGTGAGAGCGAGCGAGAGCTTCTTCGCCAAAGTAGGAGTTATCTCTCAGAGGTGCCATAATCATTTTGTGAGCCTGAGGTTGCTATGGTGGCTGCCTTTGTGTTGAATAACACAGTACTATATAAACTCGGGCAAATCTGCATATATTATGTTGAGCCTATGGATTCCTAGCTCTCTAACTTCCACACCCTAATCCATAATTGAAGCAACATGCTTGGACCCAGAGCAATGGCACACGGACATGGCTCCAGCCAGCAAGGGACTTCTCAGGTACTCTCCTCAAGTGGGCTATGTCTTCCCTCCTCCTTGATCGTGCCAGCGTACCTTTCCTGGAATCCTTCTCCAGGCTTCTCAGGACAAAGGCTCTGATGAGGAGCACTTGGGATTTTTTCAGATAATACAAAGCACAGTGAAGTGAGCATGTTTCCATTTCGATGCCTAGAAATAGAATACTTCTCCTCTACTCACATTCAGCTCATAGTTGTGACAAAATGATGTTTTAATATAAAACGAAACCCCTGAAACTTACCACGATATTGCTTCTCTGTCTTTTATCTCTTGCCTCTCCGAGCCGCAACATTCCATGCAATCCAGAATTATATTATCACAGCCCAGCTTCCTTTTGTTCAAGCAGAACATATTGCAGTTCTCGGAAAAATAATGTAGTTCCGTGCACCACCACCACCCCCACCCCCACCTTGATCTCGCCATCCCTTTAGGTGCCATTCCTTTTCATTAAGAAATTACAGTCAAAACGGGGTGTCTGTTTGCAGCTAGTTTTCTACCTGGGCAAAAAGTCTGAGAGTCTCAAACATGTTCCCTATATACCCCCGGCTACTTGTTTTATTTCAGTCAATGACCAGGATGTGATTTCCCCCCCCCCCAAGAAAGAGAACCACATTCCCGTTTTCACACAGCACTGTCCTATTATTCTACACTCTTTTCATCATGATGTTCAAGAGACTACCTAAGCTATGCACGTTTTCCTCCCTCCTAGAAATACAGCCAACTGACAATCAACACAAAGGCAAACTCCAGCTGGGAAAGCCACTCTCCTCTGAGAGGTGAGCGGGGTATGGCGGTGAGTCATGCCTGCTTCCAAATGGCCAAACCAGGTGTCTGGGTTTCCAAGCGATATTGAAGTATCTCCCGAACATTGCTGGGACCCGAGTGGGATTCAACCTCCAGCTCGGTACCAACTGCAACAGGGAAACGTGTGCAGGCGTTTCTGATTTTGCTGTTGCATTCTTTCAGCCAGCCAACTTTTCCAGAGGGGCGCCACATGAGCCTGAGATTTCACTTGGCTGAGAGCCACCAGTACTAACATGTGTCTAAGGACTCACAGCTGCCTCACGAGTGGGCTCACAGCAGAGGCAGACCTTTCAGGATGGGGGATAGCTCTTCTCAAGTTGTCATGAGAGACGAGAGAGGGAGAGGGAAAAGAGAGGCTGGATGCAGGTCAGCTCCAACAAGCACCCACTCCCAGGCACAAGGACAGCCAGGAAGAAGGTGTGGCTAAACCTCACACTGCAAGGCATTGGGTAGGCCTTGATCCCAATACACCCCTCCAAAATTCAGCTCAGTCCCCACTCAAAACCCTCCAATCCATTGCCATCAAGTTAAATCGGATTCCTAGCAAGACTGTAAGGACCAAGTGGAATTGTCCCATAGGGTTTCCAAGACTGTACATCTTTATGGAAGTCGACTGCCACATCTCTCTCTTGGGGAGCAGCTGATAGGTTTGAACTGCTGACCCTTTTATTGGCAGCACTGTAGCTCCTTGCTCTGCTCCAAAGCTGTGGGTAAGAGCAGTCTGACTCCGGAACGAATGGATCTCCATGTCTAGCAAAGCTTGGAAAAGACTCGGAATCATTTTTTGGACCATGAGACTAGGTTAATCAATCAAAAGTTGCTCATGATACATGAGCAGGTCTTCTCCATTATCTGAAATAGCATGGTAGAAAGTGCAGACTGGCTCGCCAGCACCTGTACACCCAGATGCTGTTTTACAGGGTGCGATGGCAAAGACTTCACTCCCTAGCCTGGAACTAAGGAGGGTCCAGTTCCAACTGTGACATCATACACTGGATTACCTTTGATCTAGATAAGGAGGAAGCTGGGTAAAGTAATCTCTGAGGCCACACTGATCCGGAGTAATTCTGTGTTGCACACATTTTACAGCTAGGCTGGCCTAGAAGTTTCTCCCTCTCATTGTCCCACACCAACCTCAAAACATGTTGGCTCTAATATAGGGCTCAGCAGTCGGCTGGGGGTAGCAAGCAGCTCAGCCCACACAGCAAGAACATTGGCCACCGTGTGGTATTTTCTCAGCTCAACAGTTTTCAGACACATCTGCACAGCACCTAAGACACAGATCTACAAGCAAACACACTAACTTCATGGGTGGCCCTCGCAAGATGTTCAAAACCATTTTGGGGATATGAACTCACCGGGTCTAGCCCCACTCCCACCCTTCCCCACAGAGGCACAGGATCCCTTTGACACCCTGCGTTGGTTAGAACAATCCACCAGCCCGGAGTCCTGAGTCACCTCTTAGCCTAAAATCAGCTCAGATCGGCCTTCTGGATTCTGAGCAAGATAGGCCTAGGGCACGAAGCAGAGTCATGAAAGCTCTTCCTAGAAATGAGGTAGTTAGATGCCATCAAGTCGGAACTGACTCAGAGCTGAGCCTTCAGCAGGTTTTCAGAAGCCGTAAATCACAAGGGAGGAGATTGCCCATGACTATCTCAAACATTTCTCAGAAGTTGCTAGTATTTCTAAATTTTCTGTTCTACTGTGATAGTTTCTTGCTCCTAGCTTTTTCATCTATCATCACCCATCTTACATGATCTGTTCTCCCTCTCCCTCTGCATCTCTTCTCTCCTTCTCACTCACTCTGCCAAAGAGGCTGGCCTGGTTTGCTTTCTCCTCTGGACCTTTACGCTTGTTTTCTCTGCTTGCATTTTCTCGCCTCTTCTTTGAAGGAATCCTGGTGGCATGGTGTGTAATGTATTGGACTGTTAACCAAATGACTGGTTCTTTCAATGCACCAGCACCTTTAAGGGAGAAAAGGGACCTGTCTCCTCTTACAAAGATTTACAGCTTCAGCAACATGATTGAGGAGCACTACGCATCAGGCACCACTGGACAGCAATGGGGTTCACCTTCTTTAGGTAAAATAGTATCACGTTAGGTAAAACAGCATCACTTCCTCAGTAGACCTTTCCCACCGAATACTCTTAATTCTATCCACACCACCTATGTCCTGCATCCACTTGGAGAAGAGTACTGAATATTTAATGGGCTGCCAAGAGAATAAATAGGTTTGCCTTGAGAACATGAAGCCAGAGTGCTCCTTAGAAGCAAGAACGGTGAAAGTACATCTCCTATACTTTGGGCTTGTTGTTTCCATCCATGGAAAGGAACATCATGCTTGGAAAGGTAGAAAGTCAGCCTAAGAAGCCCTCGATGAGATGGACTGGCACAGTGACTGTAACAATGGGCTCGTGCGTGTCAGAGACGATGAGGGTGACTCAGGATAGGGCAGGTTCAGATCGCCTGTTCCCAGGGTCACCATGAGTGCTACTCAGTGGCACATAGCAACACTTGCCCCAGATCCATTGTTTTTCCTCCTTAGTCCCCCATCACTAACGTTCTGTATATTTTACCTGTTCACTTTACCCACTGTCTCACTTACCCACTAGAACATAAGCTCTATAAGAAGAGGGATTTTTGTCTTTTTATCTCATTTCCCCCAACAGCTCTTTCCTAAGTGCTACAAGCAGTACATGGTACAAAGTTGGCCCCTAGAAGCTGTTTGCGAAATGAAGGCATGAGTGAGCAAATAAATGATGTTAGAATTGTGAGACAAAAGTGGGGGGCATGAGGGCCTCTGTCCTGTTGGTACTGTTGATGGAGACCCTTTCTCCTTGTGATCTCATGCTGCCACCTCTACAACCACCATTCAATTCTGGGGCTCTGCAGGTTCTCTGGAAAGAAGGTTCTGTATTTTGTCTTCCAAATAGCTCCAGCTGATTCTGTGATCTTCCGAGGACCATTTGGGGCACTAGCAGGCAACAAATGTTTAATAAACATTTATGGGAGGGGGGGAAAGTACAGTTAAGAAAGATAGCAACATAGTCTGCAAGGTAAGGCAAGCTGGCCATTTCTGTACCGAGAAGCCCATCCTTCAGGCCAGTTCTAGACACACCAGTGCTCCTTGGAGGGAATTGTGAGAGCCTAGGTGTAGATGAACCTGGAGAGAGGATGAAAGACACCCAAGCATTGAGGACTCTCCTTCATAGGGTCACTATGAGTTGACTGCAACTCCACGGCACTTAACAACAACAACAGGTGTAGATACTCCCCAGAGTCCCCATTATTGTGTGTTCTGACTTGGATACAGTAATCAAGTTAGCCGCCTTCCCAGTCACTAATCCACCCTTCTGGCTGGAAGCATCCCGATGAGATGTCAGAACATGGAATTCTCTAGAGACCACAGTAACCACTGAGAATGTTTCTCCAGCACCAGGCTCTGAGTTTGACCACATTTCTGGCACTCCTAGTAAAGCTCACAGCCACCTTATAAGTACTGTTTACTGTTTTTCCAGTGAGGACACTAAGTGTAGGGGAGGTTCTGTTTCTTGCCTAAGTGCACAAAGCTTGAAGTGGTGGAGGGAGACCACTTTGAGTTCAGGTGGCAAACACTGGACACTATTTTCCTTTTTTTAAAAAAAAAATCTCTGGATCATGTTTAGTTAGGGTTTCTGAAAATGAATGCATAAAAAAAGTTCTGACAGATCTGAGGTGCTTCTGGAGATGAACAGACATAGGCATCAGCACCTTCCCTGACTGAAGAACTGAAATTCAGATCTCCAGGGTAGATCATAAGCCCCAGCTGTTCAGGGTGGGATGCTGTCAGCTTCCTCCCCACTCAGAGTCCTTACCTATGTCTATGTGATAGGCTTTTCTCTGGGCACTAACAGACCCCAGCTTATGCTTCCTGTCTCTTACCGAGCACTGTTCTTTCCATCATCGTACAGTGGTGATTCTGAGGTCAGCTCTTAAACAAGTAAACCTTTAGGTGGAACCACTCTCTTCCTTTTATATTCTACTGTTGGTCTCCTTTCTGATAACTGAAGGCCTGCGTACACCCACTCTACACAGATCTCGGCTGATACTTGGAAGGCCACCTCGACCCTACCCAAGGCTCGAAAAATAATACGCTTGGGGATTACTATACTTAGATATGACCACAAGATAGGGATACATATATACTTCCACTTGAAATCAATTTCTTTCCATCCACGGGATTCTTGAAGCTGGTGCAAATGAAGAGAAGTTGAGCAGAAAAAAAATCCCCAAAACCCACATTCCAATTCTGGCTCTGTCACCTTTCAGGAGCCAATTACATAAGCTAAGTCCCAATTTCCTCAAGTGTGAAACAAAGGAGAGAGGATCCTGTCTATTTCAGCGCCCTACAGGAATGACCTTCAGCAAGTGGGCTGACACAGTGACTGCAGCAATGGGCTCTTAAAAGCACTCAAAAGTGAACCAAAAGATTGGCAGCTGGAACTGATGTTCTGCAAGAAGAAGATTGGCGATCTTCTCCTGTGAAGATTCCAGCCTAGTAATTTCTATGGGGCAATCCTGCTGGTCACATGGGGCTCCTTTGAGTAGAATACTAGTGTGATGGCACCTAACAACTGTCTATTTCACAGCATTGTCATGAGGAGAATGAAGTAAGATTTCATTTAGGAAAAACCAAGCCCAGTGCCAGGCTCCAAATAGGTATTTAATAAGAGAGCTCTAGTGACCATGGGAGAAAGATGAGCATGAGATTTACTGCCTCTGGAAACCCATTGGAGGATCAGCTATGAGTCAGTTCCAACTTCATGGCACACGATCACAGTGGTGGAGTCAGGAAGCTCTGGTGATCTAGTGGTAAGAAGCTTTACTGCAACCCCAAAGGCACATCACCAGCTGCTCCACAGGAGAAGGATGGGAAATCCCCTCCCTTGGGATTTACTGCTTCTGAAAACACGCTGGAGGGTCAGTCAGTTCTACCTCAATGGTACAAAACAACAGTGGTGTAGGCAATGGGATGTGGTGCTACTAACTCACACGTCGTGCCCCTCTGGTGGGTTCAAATCCACCAGCAGCTCTGAGTGGGCAATCACCTGTCAACTAATTTACATGCTCAGAAACCCACTAGAGGGTTAGTTATGAGGCAGCTCCAACTCGACGGCAATGAGTTGAGTTGAGTTGTAGGTTTCTCTCTTGCTCATATGTGGCTGTCCTGTCCTTTGTAGTTAGTTCCAAGCTCCAGGACATTGTTTTATGAGCGGTAGGAAAGGAGAACTTCTCCACCTTGAGGGATGACTGGCTTTTCCCTCGTATACTCATCCTTTCCCTGGCATTTTGAGGGAACTTATACTACAGGAATGGAATATCAAAAATGTATAAATGCTATAATAAATCAGCTTCCTGTTAAAAGGGAAGAATCCGCTTTACTGTAATACAGCACACTCACTGTTTCCTTTCTTTTCGATGATTGACCAATGACCATTGGGTCTGAACTGGACTCAGTCTAGATGCGATGTACTAATAAAAAGCCACTTCGCCAAAAGCAGCTCTTGTCAATTAAGGATGAGCAAATTCACCCCCATAAAGGAGCTTTTCTGGGAACGATATGTTTAAAAACTTCTTTCGTTTCATTCAGTTGCC
Organism: Elephantulus edwardii; assembly: GCF_000299155.1. Taxonomy (NCBI): domain Eukaryota; kingdom Metazoa; phylum Chordata; class Mammalia; order Macroscelidea; family Macroscelididae; genus Elephantulus; species Elephantulus edwardii. The sequence continues at coordinate 20,678,763 of NW_006399766.1, read as the reverse complement.
ATGGTACCATCATTTCCAGCTCCGTTCAGTTATCTTGAAATACTCAGTGTATCCAATGGTAGCCAGTTTTTCCCTGGGTTTATTTGAAAATCATCACTCTGTTAATGCAAATGAATGTTTATAGACACATGATGATTAAAACAGAAATGAAAATATTTAGTAGGATTTCTACCTTTAGATAATGGCATACAACAACACTTTTAATTAATCCAGGGCTTCGTTCTGAGCAGCTCAAAGGGATCAGAAACCATTATCTCATTAATCAAATAGCACATTCCTGCACTTGAGAATCATGATGTGGCTGGTTAATGGCATTGGCAATTTTCCTCGGCAAAGCACATATTGTTACTAGAGAAGTACTGGAGCAAAAGAAAATGATTAAAAAGAGGGAAAAAAGAAGAAAAACCTCACCACTATCTCTGTGTGCACGTCTTTTTTTATTCATTTTTATGAAAGTTTACAGAGACTTTAGATTTCCATTCATTCATTGTTGTACTTTTCTCCCTGCCCACTCCCTCACCCCAATTCACTCTTTTCCTTGAAAAGTTAAAAAAAAACCCAAACTCTTTCATTGTTATGCAGTCCCTCCCCCCATGTCCACCCCACTGTGCAGCCTTCATTCTGGACTCCTTTCATGACAGTAATACCCAATCCTATATTCCTTTTAAACAGTCCCTTATCTGTTTCAATGCAGTATACATTATTCCTCCACTCCTTCTCTGTCTTCCCTCAACCCCGATGTCAGTCCCGTTTTACAACAGTGGCCCTATGCAATCTTTGTCCTTTGTGTCTGAGATATTTCACTCAGCATAATGTCCTCTATGTACAAGTCTTAATACAAGTCATATTTTCCGTCAGAGTACTTTCCAGGGATTACATTAATGTTTTCTATGTCTCCAGTGCAGAGATAAGGAAATAATGCTAGCATTTCCAGAACGAGTAATGCCAAGTAAAGTGGAAATTGCAGCAGGTTCAGGTAAAAAGTCCCAGTTCCTGTGGAATCTCTCCTTTCAGTCTGCTCTGTGTCTTCTCCTCTCTAGACCTAACATTCCTCCCCTAAAAAAAGAGATTTAGTAGACCAAGGTGACCCTTGGTCCTCTTCAATGAGATACATCCCACCAAACAATGACAGTCGTCTCAGCTCTTTCTCAGTCTTCCATATAGAACTCTACCAGATTTCATGGGAGAAAACAAAACAGTTCTTTGACCTGGGAAAAGAGAGTCCTTAAATTTTATTTCAAACCTCATGGAAAATGGAGACAATGGCAGGGGATAGCAAAGGAAAATCGCATTTCTCTATACTATGGTACTGGATTAGTGTGGACAGAAAAGAACCTTCCAAAGCTTTCCAAAAGGACCTGTGGTCACTGCTGATTTCCTTGGAGAGTGATAGAGGGTGAGCTCCGTGACTGACTGACTTCAGACCCACATGACCAGTGTGCCAGTTTGGAGGCTGAGTTGCTATTTTTTTTCCCACCCTCAAGATTGTTACTTTTGTTCCAAAATCATTAGACTGGAGAATTAGGAGAAAGGTACAGGTGAAATTGGGATTTGTACTTGGAATACTTCAATGATAAAGTGACTGACGAATAGCATGAAGTAAGTTTGCCTTTTAGGGACCCTTTAGCCAGGAGATGATTTGAATCACCATTGAGCTGCACTGTGCCCTCTCATGGTCCTTCCACCTATATCTGAGGTGAGATAAGAAGCAAATCCACTTTGGGTTTGAGGGAACTCAGATCCTTTCCCATTGCTTCAGCCCCTATCTTGACCTAAGTCTAAGACTTCCATAGAACTAAAGGACAACCTTGTACTTGAAAAGATTATCAATAGATATTTAAAGATAATATATAAGATAGTATATTTTCTCACTTTGGCAGCAAATATACTAAAATTGGAACAATACAGAGAAGATTAGTGTGGCCCCTGCACAAGGATGACATGCAAATTCGTGAAGCGTTCCATATTATTTATATGGTCAAACATTCTTCTAAATGGCATAGCATTGATCTATTTGCTGTACAGAGGTAAACTCATGGTTGCTGTGATGCTAAACACTGACACTGATGTGTCAAATGCTATAATAGTTACTCATGGCAGACAGTGTTTGGTGGAGCTCCCTGATTAAAACAAGCTTGGAAGGAGGAATGGCATCCACTTCCATAATAAACCCTATGAACTTGGTGAAACAGTGAAAGTTACAACAACATCAAATATATAAAGGTATATAAAGATATGTGTGTGTATGTATGTATATGTGTGTGTGTGTGTGTGTATATATATATATATATATATATCCCGTTGCTTTTGTTGTATGCCAACTAGTTGGACTCAGCCCATAGATGACCCTCCAGTGAGTTTTCTGGGACAGTAGATCTCATGGGAAGAGATTTCCCATCTTTCTCTCTCAGACCAGCTAGTGGATTTTAACTGTGTGTCTTTGAGATTGCAGCACAGCCTCTTAGATCTAGGCCACCAGAGCTCTATACGGTCCCCTTAGTCCTAGTCTGTTTTCCCATATTGAAAACAACATTTAAGAAAACTTTACTAATAGTTCCTCCTCCCAACCCCTCGGAATAAAAGAACAGGTGACAAAAAGACCTGATTTGAGGGTGGTAGCTGATCCATAAAAGAAACTTGAAGCAGAAGAAGAGAATAGAGGGAACCAAAGTATTTCCATTGTTCTAAGTAGGAGAGAACCAGGTTTGCAAGTTCTTATATTCAAGCTCTTGGGTTAAAAGGTAGTATTAGCAAGGGCCCTGTGGTAATACACTTCCTCAATGGAAAAAGAGAAAGGTACCTCCCTGACTTGGATGAACATATGTTGCTTGTTGTTGTTGTTGCTATGTGCCGTCGAGTCATTTGCGACTCATAGCGACCCTATGTACAACAGCCCTAAACCGTGCTCTATCCTGTGCCAATCGCATTGCCTCTGACACTCCTATCCCGATTATCCCAGTCACTGAATCAATCCACCTCATAGAGGGCCTTCCTCTCCTGCGCCGTCCCTCCACCCTCCCAAGCATGATGTCCCTCTCCAAGGACCGGTCTCTCCTCACAACATGTCCAAAGTATGTTAGACGGAGCCTCAGAATCCTTGCCTCCAAGGAGCCACCCGGTTTAACCCTTTCCAGGACAAATCTGTTTGTTTTCCTAGCAGTCCATGGTATTCTCAATACTCTTCTCCAGCACCACAGCTCAAAGGCGTCAATTCTCCTTCCATCCTCCCTAGTCATTGTCCAACTCTCTGATGCATAACAAGTGATTGCAAAAACCATGGCCTGTATCAGACGGATCTTAGTCCCCAGAGGTGGAGATTTTAGGTCAATCACCAAATATCCTTTAGGAAGGATTCAGAAAGTGCACTTTACCAGGCGCGTGTCAAAACAAAGCTAATTTTTGCCTCCCTGAAAACTGTGTGAACTATTTTTCGGAACTGACTCATAGCTGATCCTCCGGCAAGTTTTCAAAGTCAGTTAATCCCATGGAAGAAAATTGCTCATTTTTTTCCTCCCGAAGAGCAACTGGTGGATTTGAACCTTGTCCCTGTGGGTTAGCTGTGCAGCTCCACAACTTGAATGTTAGTCTTTGCTTGTCCAGTTATTGTTCTCATTATTTGCCATCAAGTCGACCACAACTCATAGCCACCCTGGAACAACAGAGAGAAAGCTTGCCGTGTGCTGCATCGGCCTCGTACTCTCCACGAGGCTCAAGCACGTTGTAGTAGTCGCTGTGTCAGTGCACAGGGCTGTGAGTCTCCCTCCCTATCACTGACCCTCTAATGAGCAAGCTAAAACTTTGTTGGGCCTCAGTTTCCTCAACTGTGAAACAAGGGAAATCAAACTTCTCATCCAAAGGTATTTCCAAGAAGCCACCTTCTCCCAGTTTCATAAAGCAAAGATGTAACGTGTAGGAAGTCCTGTTCCCTGTCCCTAGGAGTGATCTATAACCTAACCATGAACTCTTATCTGATTCTTCATATAGTAATGACCACTATGTTATTGTGGTTGTGAGGTGCTATCACAGTCAAGTTCAACCCATATCGACTCCTTGAACAATAGATCTGAACCCTGGTCATGCTCATCATCCCTGACATACTTGTGTCTGTTTAACTCGCTGAGGGTCTTCCTCTCTTTCACTGGCCTTCTGCCTTCCAAGCATGATGTCCTCTTCCTAGCAACATGCCCAAAGTATGAAAGACAAAGCTCTGCCTTCTTTGCCTCCAAGCACTCTGGCTACACTTTCTCCAAGACATATCTGTTTGTTCTTTAGGCAGGCAGTCCATGGGATGTTCTTTACTCTCCTGCAACACCACAACTCTTTCCCAGACTCAAAAAGCTGGAGGGAATCTTGGCGCCTTCATTTGTTAAATGAAGTGCTGAGAAGTTAAATGACTTTCTCCAGGTCACCTAAATGACAAAGTGGTTGAACTGAAACTCAGACCAAAGTCCATCTAAGTCCAAATTCAGTGCTTTTTTTTCTTCCTTCACCAATTGTGTGTGTGTGATAAGGAAAAGGAATCCTCTCAATATCACAAGCCCAGGTCTAGGAGAAAGAAAGGAGAATTTGAAAGAGCCTGGGCTGGCCATGTTGTGAGATGCACACAACAGATAGAGTATTTGACATTTCCTATTTAACATAATTTTCCTTAAAAAGGAAAACATTACTAAAATGATGGTTCAACTGGTTCAATAAAATTGAAAGACTGTTCCTGAAGTTAGCTGAATTTGTTTAATTTATTTGAAAGACAATTTCCATTTTCTCCTATTCAACAGCTTCTGTACTTTCCTTAAAAGGAAACTGTCTCCTTTTGGAAATTCATACGTCTCAGGATGGTGCCTTCTTAATACTTCCAAAGGCACACAGGGTTTGCATGGGAACAAGATCAATTAGAAGCTTGAAAGAAAAATCTGTATAAAATGGCATACAATTGGCTCCATGATAAGACATGCTTGTTTAATGTGGATTGTTTTCGTCTTAAATAAAAAGAACCTATCTTTAGCCATCATCCGTTTGAAAAATGGCCCATCATTGCTGATTCTGTTTTTATATTTCTCAGCACTTTAAAATTTGCTGTACCTTTCCCATGGCAAATCAAAGGTTTCATACAGAATCCAGCACGGCTAAAGAAAAGCCTTAGTTTTACATCTTTCTATTCTCAGATGATTAGGGCTGGGTTTTTGTTATGGTAAATAAGTATCTCACAGAAGTTCACAAAGTCCTTTTTCGTGATCGTTTGCAAAGTCTCTGAGGAAAATAATCTCTTCCTAACCTTTATTTTAGACCTATGTGATTCTTTTCTCCAGGAGCCCTTGGACCAAATAGTACAAGATAAGCTTTGTAAGAAAGTTGGAGGAATTGGACAAACTCTGGCCTTAAGTAAATGAGCGGCCTTTTCAAGAAGATACTCTGGTTGGAGGAGAAGGATGTTCTGCACAATTAATGTTTGCAAGAGGGTCATTGAGTAGGTCAAATTTTAACTGGTGGCAATATATCACTCAACATCCAATGGCAAGCTGATGAAAACATTTGATTGGCCTCAGCCATATGAACCCAAAAGACAGGAATTTCTGAACTTTGCAAAGAGAGAGGAACAGTGGGGGACGGTCTCTGAAGCAGCTGTAAAATGTAGCAGCTCAAAACCTCCAGCTCTTCTAGCTTTCTTAAATCCAAGGCTAAGCAAGCAGTACCACCTAGCCAGCCACCTTTGGTTGGTCTGTGGGCCCAAAGGAGGCTGCCGCGTCCTGTCGGAGAGGCTCAGACAATGGAATCCAGTTTTGTACCTGCACTGAATTAAAGCTCTTTGGCGCCTCTAGAGAGTGGGGATCTGTTAGCCCCCCTGATGCCTGACTCGTAGTGAAAGATACAGACCAAAACAACAGGATAATGCAGATGGAACAGGAAGGGAATTTTTTTACTTCAAGTGGAAACTCTTCTCTCAATTTTTCAGATGAGGAAATAGGGGCCCCAACAGGTGACTGACTTTGCAAAATGAGGTAAAGCGTCAGGCATTTACATTTAACCAGTTTTATCCCATTTTCAAAAGGGATGGATGCCAAGGCTTCTGGTTTGCTAGGAAAACAAATTCTCTCTTCACCTCCTTCTAGGCTTTGTTTTTGAGGCGCTGCCTGAAAGCAAGGCCCCCTCCCCCAGCCCTAGCAGACTCCAGTGCTTAACAGTTCCTGTTTTCTCACTACACCCTTCCAGCTTTCTCTGTCTCCTCCCCTCCACCAGGGTAGGTCCAATTACTTGGCAGCCCACTTAGCATAGCAAAGAGCCTAAGTCCAGAAAGGTTGTGCAGAAAAACCAGAGGAGCCCCAGTTGGTGCTTTGTTCCTCCAGCTGTGCTTACTTCCCAAGCAGAGAGGCGACCCCCACCACTGTGCCTTCCCCCACCCCATGTAGGTCAGGTCTCATGGACCCTCTTCCTCCATCATTGTGCACTGGACCTGGAGGGGTGGGGGAGGCATGATGGGAAAAGCCTCCACTTCTCATTCCATTTCCTTTCTTGGAAAAGCAGGTATCATCCCAGCTGTTCTGTGACGGACTCTTGCCCAGGACAACAATAGGCTTCTGAGGACAAGATGATTAGGCCAGCGTGCAGTGTGTTTGATTAGCGCCAACTAGCTCTTTGTAGAGGGACAATGTCAGGCTGTACAGTAACAAGATCAGGTCTTTTGATTTGGGTTTGCTCCCTCTGTTGATCCAATCCATTATCCTGTTTGCCTTTCTTACTACAGTAACGCACTGCATTGAAGGCTTCAAGGATTTCCCCCCCCCTTGTAATAACCTCCAAGTCCGTTAGCACCTGCCTTCTGCCAAGGAACCTCCGTCTTCACATCAGTCCCTTCCTTTGTCCTTTCAACATCACTGTGAGGTGATCATGTGTTAGGTGAAGCTCTACACCGCGCCCCCCTTCCCAAGGAAAAAGAAAACTAGGGCGGCAACTACAGGGCCTCATATTTAATAAGGAGCAAAATTAGGTGGAGCAATTGAGTCATAGCTTGTTTAACTCTTTCCCGGCTGTCCATGCCTCGCCATTTACAGAGCTGATTGGGCGTGGGGTGGAAGGTGCTGGAGCTACATTCTGAAGCTTGGAGCAGCAGCCAAGAGATTGATGATTAAGATCCACCTTCACAGGGACAGCTACCCCGGCTCAATTAAAAGCCGTGGAGACTGGGAAGGCACCTATCTCCCCACCTCCCCAAATAGACCACTTTCTGAAGAAAAGTGTGTCTTCCTAGAATGCGTCCAGACTTTCCTACACCTGTTGTTGTTGTTGTTGTTGTGTACGGACCCACAGCTGACCCTCTGGCGGGTTTTCAGAGGTGGCTCATCACACGGGAGGAGACTGCCCATCATTCTCTCACAGAGCAGCTGGGAGATTCGAATAGCGTGCCTTTGGGATTGCCGCACAGCTTCTTGCCAGGCCACTATAAATCACATAAGAGGAAGTGCTTCCCTTGGATTTTTAAGGTCCCTTCCCAACTTGGAAAACACAGTCTCTTTTGACCTCCCACAACGGTCATTGGGGAAAATACATTTTTTTTTAGTCACTCCCATAAAACAACAACAACAACAACAACAAAACAACACCACACCCAACTATGAAATCGGAATTGACATTTGCTGATGGGATTGGCTTGTTGGTAAAAAAGGCAGAGAATATCAGGAATTAGGACTTGGGGAAAATAATTGGTGTTTTTGTGTGTGGAGTTGCAAAGGAGTTAAGCTTTGGTCATACTCACATAATACATTATCTTGTTCTCCGGACACCCTTCCTCTGCCCGAGCATCTTATTTAGGTTTTATTCAAGACGCTCCTGTCTGTGATTTATCTCAATTTGGAATATAAATAGAAGGCAAAAAATTTAGGGGGGCGGGAAAACCTGGGCCCGTTTCTCCTCCCTTCGTTCTTAGGTCAGCCGGCTCGTTTATGAATTAGTGCTCGAGCAGCCTGAATAGCAGAGAATGAATGTTTGACTAAATCCTCTAAGTATGAAAGCTCTTCACACCATTTGGTCTTGAACTGATCCAATAGCGAGGTGTAACCACTAGTGACAATAAAGCGCCATCTGGCAAAGTGAACTCTAGGCAAACAATGACAAGCAGAAGTGAAAAGAATTGCAATGATTTCCACAAACATGTGAAATACTATAAACTGGGGGACTTCGCAGCTTCCTCTCAAGGCAAGTAAACAAATGCAACACTTTAGCAGTGGCTCTGCCGTGTGGGGCTCCAAGTCTGCGAGCCGGCGAGGCTCCATTTGCACTGAGCGAGGGGAAGAAAAACGTATGCAGATTGGCGAACAAAAAAAAATATATAAGCACTACTAACCAGACGTCACTTTTCCTTGGCGCTTTACTGTCAGGGTGATGTACTGGAAGTCTTTATTTCTTTCAGCTTGGGCCTCTCGGTGCCTCATTCTCCCTCCAGCCTGTTCTCATGCCTTTCTCATCACCTGCTGAGGCCTTGATCACGGACAGAGCAGACGAGCAGCGGGGGGACAATTAGAGAGGAGTTCAGACTTTGATCATTTGACCATATGTGAATACAACAGCTGACCACATGTTTTAAAAGACAACTAACTTAAATGTATTAAAAAAAATCACAAAGCGAGCATAGATACTGAAATTTACATTTTAATTATCTGGCACAATGCGGCATTCAAGTTTTTCAAAATATTTAATATGGAAAAATACATCTTGCCCCTTCAAAATAGGAAGGGAAAGCACTTTGCTGTGTTTTCTTCCCCACCCCCACCTCAACTCATTCCCCACTAAAAATGTGTTCCCTTTCAGCAGAACATTTAACCACTGTGGATGGGGAAGAATTCTGTGCTGGAGATTTCAAAAGGCACATTCAAAGCTGCCAAAAGTTGGGCATAATTATTAAAGGTAGAAAGTAAGTTTAAGCTAAGCAAAATCATTTCTTTTCCAAGAAATAAGTCATAAAATATCTATCCAGCACTTATAAACATAAATGAGGCATTTTAAAATGAAAGGTGTATATGAATTGATTTAACTTGACTCATTTTTTAAAAATCACTATTACTCAAAACTAAAGAAGGGAGAACTCAAGACTACTGAAAAGAAAATAAAAAGATTCAATATGTAGTTAGCTGGAGGGCAATGTTACTGAAACCACAGTTCACAAATTAAGGTTTAATAATGATTCTTCCTATCAAAACACTGTCATTTCTTTTATCCTCTTTACACCATCAATACTGAACTGATTGCTGTGTGACTAGGTGATATGTGGGTATATGGCCATCCAACCCAGAGCCTTTTCTCCTGTTTTTTCATGCAATTGATGATTTATCATTGCTTCTGGAGATAGCGGTCTTCCTTATCTTCTCTACCTACTAGATAATTAACATATTCATGAAATGATTATTTACTCTCAAATAAGAGGATAATAGAAAAATAACACTAATTGTTTTGACAGCAGTTTACTTAAGAGTTATCTGAGGGAACAAATGTTTCTTTTGTAGTGTTAGGAGAGAGGAACATTTATCTATGTATTAATTAAGCTTAGTTTTGTTCTTACGGTAGACAGACCAAAGTATTCTTGTATGAGGAGAGGAAAGAATTCTAGAAGAAATAATTTAAGTGAAATTTCGTCTGACAATCTCCAAAATATTTTCATAGCCCCCCTTTTTTTTCGGTTGTGAGGAGATTAGCAATGTGGTTTACATTTTAGTAGTTGCATATGCAAACACTTACTAATTATCTGTGTGTCATTGTGTTTTTAAAAACATATTCTGCCCTTTAATTTTAAAAAGAGTACCTTGTTTTACACTCTTTTGGAATAATTTTTAATAAAATTCACTTACATCCCTTATTAGCTGAGCTTTAAGCATGGGCATTATTATTTTTAAGGCAAAACACATCCTTCACTTTGAAAGGGTTCCTTTTTAAAGCAAACAGAAAGTTCCTTAAAGACCTTCAAAATATCTTTACCAGGATGTGTGTATCAGTGTGCAATCTTGGGCATGCCATTGCTTGTCTCTGGACCTGTTCCTCCTCCGTAACCTAAGTTAATTGATACTAAAATAGTTGATCTCTAAGAGTTCTTTTGGCCCCAAAGACTCTTGTTGTTGCTCTTGTGTACTGTTGAGTCAGAATCAACCCATAGCTGACCCAAAGCTGGTGGGTTTGGGTTTTCAGAGGCAGTTAATTGCGTGAGAGGAGATTGCCCATAGCTCTCCCATGGAGCAGCTGATAACGTGGAACTGCATACCTTCGGAATTGCAGTGCAGCTTCTTGCCACTAGGCCACCAGAGCTCCCAAACACTCTAGAATTCTATAATTGCCCCACCTCCAACAACCACAAAAAAGGGAGTGGTGATGGAATCTACCATTGAATCATCAGAACTCTTCATCTCTTTCCTAAATGAATGTTTCCTGTATAATAAATAGGCATAGAGAGTTGGGTTAACCCACCTCTCAAACAAACAAACAAAATAGAAAATACTTTCCATAAAGTAACTATTACTATCTCCATTTTATAAATGGGAAACTGAGGCTTATAGAGGACAAACTACTTGCACCATGCCTCATAGCCAGCGAATGGTAGAGTCAAGGCTTGTCATCAAATAGGAATTCTTGCCACTACACAACAATCCCCCATCAACAGATAATGGGTATCAGAAGATTATGTTTCTAGTCCCGTTTTATCACCGATTTCCTGGGACAAGTCCTCTATCTCAATTTCCTTAGCCCATATAGGCATTGTATCTCCAGACTCCATCACCTACCTCATTATGGATGGAGGCAACATTAGAAGGGCAATAGGAAACAAAAGGTAAACCTTGTGCGCTTCCTCCAAAATAACCAAGTGACATTGGTCAGTGACATTGTGACAGCAAGGAGCTAATCTTTCTGAACACAGTGTACTGAACTGGGAAAATGGAGAAATCGTTTCAACCATGGCAGCATTATGCAAAGGGCTTTCTTAAGATTCTAAAGTATGTTCAACAAAGAGGGGAACTTCTGGGAGATAATTCACTATCTTCCTTTGAATTAAAGAAGAATCTACTGAGAAAGAAAATCTTACAAAATGAGGGAAATTGAAAAACATCTACACTGCAAACATGCTTTCTATTAACCAATTTACCTTACACTTTCAAACTGAACACAGAGAAAATCAAATAGACTTTAATCCAATCATGGCATCCTTGGAACCACTGACAAACACCAGGTGACTTTCCAGAAAGTCAATTTTTAGCCAAGGTTTCTGTAAGAAATTATTTCTTAAAAAAATTTTAAGACATAGAAGGAGCAGAATGCAAAAATCACATAAAATATAAAGGGAAATTTCAAGAATTTAGAGAAATATACTCAAAATTCCCACTGCCCACAGAGCACTTCTTTGGGAAGTTTAGGGTAGCAACGTCCTCGAAAAAGAGAAGGACTTTGACAAAGGAATAAAATTGAAAATAGCAGGAGAGCTCTAGACTGGTTCACGAGTTCTATTTCCATAGCTCTGGGGGCCTAGTGGCTTTAAGCTGCTCTGTGATCCCAAGGGCGTGCAGTTTGAATCCACCCAGCTGTTTCCTGGGAGAAAGATAAGCAATCTCTTGTGCAATTTACTACCTCTGAAAACCAGCTGGCAGGTCAGCTATGAGTCAGTTCCGACTCAGTGGCACCCAACAACAGTTTCTGTGCAATTTACTGCCTCTAAAAACCTGCTGGAGGGTCAGCTGTGAGTCACTTCCGACTCAATGGCACTCAACAACAGTTTTCCTGTAACTGAGCTTTTCTAGTCTGTGCCAGAGAGTAGGAGCTTCCTAGGGGAAGGGAGAACTAGGGAAGCAAAGGAAGAGAGAATTGGGGCGCCTTTGTTACCAAAAGGGAGCTCTGGTGGCTTAGTGGTAAGGACGTGTGTTATCAAAGGGTGTTAATGTTAAGCTCTCTACATGTTAGAGGGAGCTCCCCTGGCCTAGTGATAAGAAACTGTACTGCAAGCTCAAAGGCAAGCAGTTCTAATCCACCAGCTGCTCCGAAGGAGAAGGATGGACAAGTCCCTCCTGTGTGATTAACTGCCTCTGAAAAACCCACTGGAAGGTCAGCTCTGGGTCAGTCCTGACTCGGTGGTAAACAGCAAGGTACATGTTAGACTGTAAGACTCTTGTGTGTTCACGGCAGTTTTGTAATTCTCCCTGTGGTTTGTTGTTGTTATGTGCCATCTTGTTATTATTTACTTACCTCCTTTTCTTTAGTGATTTCTCGTAAAACCCTTAGAGTGTCCTTTTGTAATATTTTGGAGGCATAGACTCCTGGGGGAATTTGAAGAGGCTCGGGACCTCCTCCTGCCACTCCTTTCACCCCTGAAGAATGCACACGACAAATTGCAATTTCCGGAACTTTTCAACTCACCTCTGAAGCCCAAGTTTAAAATCCCATGGTGGTGGTGGTGGTGGTTGTTATGTGCCGTCGAGTCACCTGCGACTCATAGCGACCTTATGTGCAACAGCCCTAAACCCTGCCCTATCCTGTGCCAATCTCACCATCTCTGACACACCTGCTCCCATTATTACCCCAGTCACTGAGTCATTGAGTTTCTTCCCCTCCTGCGTTGTCCCTCCACCCTCCCAAGCATGACGTCCCTCTTCAAGGACTGGTCCCTCCTTGCAACATGTCCCATGGCACCATACTTTAAACACAAACTGGATTAAGAGACCAGTGTACCATTTTCAACTCTCAGATTGGCAATGCAGACTAAAAGGTCATTCATGCCCAGAGTGGAGAAGCAGATTCATACATTACTGACACGAGTGCAGATTGATGAAAATTCTATGGGAAACTTATTTTTTTTTAACAGGTAGGTCTTATTGCTTGCAGGGAGTAATAGAGGCAGTGAGAATAGCTTTTCTCTTTAATTTTTTTATTATTATTACTACTTGTTGTGTGCTGTCAAATCAGATCCAACTGGCACAGGAGGAGATTGCCCCTCCTTCTCCAGTGGAGCATGTGGTGGATTTGAACTACGGGCCTTTGAGATTGCAGCGCAACTTCTTGCCACTAGGCCACCAGAGCTCCCTTGAAAATAGCTTTCCTAATGTGGCTTTCTCGGTTCTTTTATGCACAGAAACGGGGGAGTTACACATGTTCATAAAAATTCTGGGAAAGTGTGAATTATTGATTCTTCCTGTATGGAGTGGGAGGTCTGCATGCACAAGCAGCGGTTTGTCAATACTACACAGCAGCAGTTTGAAGGAGATGAGTACTTCACTACCACCCCTCCAGGTGAAATAGTGCAGATTATGAGATGATCACTCTTCTTGCATGCTCAGGAAATCGGTTCTTGCCAACCTGTGGGGAAAACTACCTCGTCGGTGGAGGCTTGTTCCTCTTGGTTCTATCTCAGCATGGATAAAAGCAGCTGTAAATGTTCCTTTTCCAAGGACAGATTCTCCCCTTAAAAGTCTTGTCCTTTGATGTTCCTTTGTGTTCTCACCTCACTGAAGGATTTTAATGATAATTATTTACATAATCTTCTTTTTGTTTGGTGCCATGGAAGTGATGCTCTTTTGTCCTTAACTTCATTATGGGGTTTATAAGGGAAGTTCACAGGATACAGTTTCTCAGTCAGGACCGCTTCTGAAGTATGCTCACAGCCTTCACCCTTGCGACTTTAGGCCAGTATTACAAAGGTCTCTTCTCCTGCCAATTATGGCCTTTCCCCTGCCAGCCCTCCAGCAAGCTTGGGCAAAGGTTCCTAGCTCTGGTTCTGTGAGGCAGCAGTCCCAAGGTCAAGTTCTGTCTCATGTCTTGTCTCTAAGTCTCTGCTTCGGCAGCTGCTGCTGCTGCTGCTCCCATAGGCCCAAATCTGCGTGGCGCAGGGATTGTTGGCTCGGAAGGACTTGCACTCTGCACGCCCTGCTTCTTACCTGGTGGTGAGATTCCCCTAAAGGGAAAAGAGTTGATAACCATTAACACAACTTAACAAGCAGCACTCTGATCTTGCAAATTCAAGGTGAGGAACATCATCAAGTATAGTTAAAACACTACATAAAATCAAGAATGACTACCCATACTTGTGGTGATAATATGTGTTACTTGTTAGGATAAGGGAGCTCCAGTCGCCTATTGGGATAAAATTTGTTCTTCTTTTCTACTTAATCATTGTGGCTGAAGATGAGAAGTGTGGAGTCAGTGATGGAAAGAGATCACATAGAATAGAGTTGCCTTGAAAGCCACCCTTGGGTTTTGCCCATTGTTACCATGGAGTTGGTCCCAACTCATAGATGGTGACTTCATGCACAATAGAACCAAATACAGCCTGCTCTTACTGTTGTTGTGTGCTGTGGAGTCAAAACCAACCTATAACTGACTCTCCAGCAGGTTTTCAGAGGCAGTTAATCACACGGGAGGAGATCGCCCATCCATCTCCCACAGAGTAGCAGGTGGCCTCAAACCAGGTGCCTTAGGGACTGTAGGTCAGCGTCTTGCCACAAGGCCACTAGAGCTCCCTAAATACACCTTAGCTCTACACTACTCCCATAATTGCTTATAGATCTAACAGAATGTGCTCCATTGGGTTTTTACTGAGAGAGTTTCCACCAGGTCTTTCTTCCTAGTCCAGCTGAATCTGGATACCCCGTGAGTCTGGAAGCTTCACTGAAGCCTGTCGAGCATCATGACAACGTATAAACAACCTTCTTCTGAGAGATGATGTACATTGGTCTCTTTTGTGGAAATTGAAGATTCTATGACTGAACTACCAGTGACCCCATACTAGGGCTTTCTACCAACTTTTGCCAATAAGTCAATTCCAAGTGACCTCATATAGACCAGAGTAGATACAAGGAGTTTGCAAAAAGCTAGTATTTTTTGGTGTGTTTTTTTTAAAAAAGTAGATTGTCAGATCTTTCTTCTAGGGTGCCTCTGAGTAGACTATAATAACCAACCTTTAGGCTAATAGCAAGCGCTCAACCATTTGCACCACCCAGGAACTCAGCTAAAGCAATTAGTGTGATAAGAGTATACCTGCCGTGGAAGAGGACACCTGTGAAGAAGTTGTAGAGGGCTTCACTGTTAGGGCAAGCATTGCAAGAGTAGTTCTTCCTTAACCTTGTAGGGTAAATAACTCCTTCAAAAACCTAATGAGATTAATTCAATATAAGATACCACTGAAAAATAAAATTATAGACCAATACCCCTTATGAACATAGATATAATAATTCATCAAAATCCTGCCAAATAGAAGCTAATGCGATTTTTGAAAATAATGGTAATAATCTATCATGACTATGTATATAGTATGTATATCATATATACAAGGATGGTTCAACATTAGAAAATTAACCAATGTAATCTACTACATAAATAAAAGAACCACATGATCACAGTCATTGGTGCAGAAAAGTAATTTGATAAAACACAATACCCTTTTATGATAAAAACATTTAACAACATAAGAAATTTCTCAACAAAATTAAGGACTCATACACAAAATCAATAGCCAATTATACTCTGAATAGATAAATAAAAGTATTTTCCTTGAAAAATGGAAAGCAGACAAAGAAACCCTTTATCACCACCCTTTTCCAATATCATACATGAAGTCTTAGCAATGAACTGGGCAAGAATTGAATATAAAGGCAAGAATTAACAAGAAGTAAAATTATCCTTATTTGCTTATGATACAATACTGTACAGAGAAAATCCTAAATACTTCATAAGAAGCTATTGGAACTAATAGAAAGATTTAGCAAAGTGCTAGGATACGAGATCAATGGACAAAATTCAGTTGGATTCCTGTAAGTCTTAGAGCCACTAATGTGAGAGTACTGCCATGAGCATATGCAGGTTTAACAAAAGACACTGCTACAGTTGTGTTTGTATGTATGGCAAATATGTCCAGAGTCCAGATATATTAGCAGACTATATAGGGGCAAAGTTATGCAAATAGCTTAGACATGACAAAACACCATGAAGGACTTAAAAGGCTCAAAGGCTCAGGATCATAGTCTCAGGAGATATCTCAATCAACTGTCATAAACATAGTCCATAAAGAACATGTTTTACATCCTACTTTGGTGATTAGTGACTAGGATCTGAAAAGCTTGTGAATGACCAATTGAGGCACAACTATTGCTCTCTTTCTGTCCAAAAAAAAAGTAGAGAGAAGAGAAGAAAAAAGAGAAAAAGGATTAATGCCACACAAGTCCCTAAGGCCACACAAAAACTATAGCTTCCACTAACTAGAAATCAGAAGAACTTAAATGATCCCCAGCTACCACTACTGACTGCTCTGATCAGGATTACTAAAGAAGATCTTAGACAGAATGGAAGAAAAATGTAGAACAAAATTCAAAATTACAAAATCAACCAGACTAACTGGTCTAGCAAGTCTTTGACTCCTTGTTGTGGTGGTAGTATCCCTTCCAGTCAACTATGACTCATGGCAATTCTATAAACAACAGCACTGAACCTTGCCCTGTCCAGAGCCAAACTTGTCATCTCCAACACACTTGACTCCATTATCACAGTTGCTGTGTTACCGTCCAACCTGAAACTTTGGCCCCTTCCAGAGACCACCTTCCAGCTAAGCAACAGAGCTGTAAAGTGACTATGAGGAACAGTTCTTCTCAGAACAGTCACCCATATGGGACCAAAGGGCCGCATTTTCCAAAGTTTGGAAGTTGGAATAGACAGAAAAGATGAGTAGAAACAGGGGAACCCAAGGGTAAAGTAGGAAAAATGCTGTTATACTGAGGGGATTTGAACTAATGTCATGAAATAAAAGACTTACTATGGAGGGGAAACTAATTCGCTCTGTAGACTTTCACTAATATCACATGCAAGCAAAATCCTGCTGAAGATTATAAAATATGACTGGAACATCGACAGAGAACTACCAGAAAAAAAGCTGGGCTTAGAAGAGGTCATGGCACTATTGCCAATGTCAGATGGATCTTTGCAGAAAGCAAAAAAAGAAAAAAAAAAAAAAAAACAGAACAAAACAAAACCAAAACCAGAGGAACGTCTATCTGTGTTTCATTGACTATGCAAAGGCATTTGACTGTGTGGATCACGAATTGTGGCTAACCTTGAGGAGAATGGGAATCCCAGAACACTAGATTGTGCTCAAGCAAAACTTAGGCCAGGAAGTAGTCCTTAAAACAGAGAAAGAAAACACTATATGGTTCAAAATCAGGGAAGGAGTGCATCAGGGGTGCATCTTGTCTCCATGTCTTTTTTTTAAAATTAATTTAGTTTGTTTATTTTTCATTTCAATGAACATCTACAAAGATTTTGGGATTCCATTCATTCACTGTTGCACCCCTCTCCCCGCCACCCCACGTTTGCTCCTCTCCTTCAAACGCAAAAGAAAAACTCCCTCATTGGTACACAATGCCCCCGGACCTCCCCAAACCCCACCCCCACCCCCAAATATAATCCACTCTGCAACCCTCATTGCGTACTCCTACGATAAAAATAATGCCCTAAAATATAATATCTTTAGACTATTCT
>NW_006399766.1:20643368-20661182 GCF_000299155.1 Elephantulus edwardii | reverse complement strand
CTCATTGCGTACTCCTACGATAAAAATAATGCCCTAAAATAGAATACTGTTAGACTATTCTCTCCCCATAGACTTCAACGCCGTGGAACAGATGACTCAGGAGGCTGAGCTTTATGAGGAGGAATGTGGCTTTAGGATTGGAGGAATATTCATCAACAACCTACGTTATGCAGATGACACAACCCTGTGTGCTGAAAGTGAGGAGGACATGAAGTACTTGCTCCAGAAGGTCAAGGACTGTAATCTTCAATATGGATTGAAGTGCAACATCAAGAAGACAGGTTTTCACCACTGAGCCAATTGGCAGCATCATGATAGATGGAGAAGAGATTGAGGTTGTTAATAGTTTCCTTAGCTTCACAATTAACATTCTTGGTAGCAGTAGCCAGGAAATTAAAAAGAAAAATTAATTTCATTGGAGACCTCTCCATAGTACTACGAAGCAATGATGTCAATCTAGAGACTAAGGTGCACCTGATCCAGGCCATAGTATTCACAATTACTTGCTATATATCAGAGAGCTGGACAATGACTAAGGACAACAGAAGAAGAATTGATTTTTTTAAACAGTTTTTTATTGGGAAACATTTGGAAATTGATATTTTTGAGTTGTGGTGCTAGAGAAAAGTCTTGGACATACCATGGACCACTAAGAAAACAAATAGGTCTGTCTTGGAGAGGATAAAACCAAGTTTGTCCTTGGAAGTTAGGATTTTGAAGCTCCATCTCACATAATTTGGAGCATGTAGCTAGGAGGGACTGGTCCTTGAGAAGGACATCATGCTTGAAAGGGTAGAGGGACAGTGCAGGAGAAGACGACCCTAGATAAGGGTAGAGGGACAGTGCAGGAGAAGAAGACCCTAGATGAGAGAGATTGATACATTAACTGGGGTAATTGATACATTAACTGGGGTAATAGGGTCAGTGAGACTGGTTCAGGATAGGGCAGGCTTCAGAGCTGTTGTACATAGGATCACAGGCAACTCAACAGCGCATTACAACAGCAACAACAAGACTTTCTCTGAGGCCACAATAAAATGTTATCAAAAACAAAACAAAAAGTCCTAATGAGAGCTAAGGACTCTTTCCCCATAAAATGTGCATATGTACAACAGTCCAAAGGCTGTTAGCCAAGCACTTGAAATACTCTGTGGTAATTCTGTTTTCCTGCCCAGCTCTTCCACATCCCAGGAATCAGAGCTTCTCAAATATTACAGAAATCAAAGCTTTTCTCATTGCTCTCTCTATCCCCACTTCGTTGCTCCAAATCAGTACCAAAGCAGAGTCAATAGTCTGAGTGAATAAACGAATGAGAAGATGAATGACAATTGCCCTGCCATTGCATTTGCAGTTGAGTCTGTCTGAACACAGTCTTAGCAGTTCTGATATTCCGGCTCAGTGACCTCCATATATCTCACTCCCCATCAGTGGCTATAAATGCCACCCAAGCCAGGCAGAAGCAGGTCTTTCTCTGCTGAGAAGCTTTTCATTTTATGCTTCACAAAAATCAGGAGGACCTTTACTCAGAATATGTGCTAGGTACCCAGACTTTAAAACTCCTGAAGTAGGCAAACTCTTTCTCAGTTCTTCTTCGAACGAGCCCATCATTATAATGGTTACCATGGGGTAGTGACAAGAGGAGAAACAAACTCAGCAAGGTTAAACCTCCTCACCAATAAGAAACTCAAACAAAAAAGACTTCCATACTTCCTTTAAACCAAATTAATCTCTCTCTCTCTCTCTCTCTTTCTCTCGGCACATATATGAACACATTGTGTTTCTGTGTACACACACATACAGTGGCACAACAGTTAAGCGTTCAGCTGCAAATTGAAATAAGCCACTTAGCGATTCTATAGAAGAAAGATCTGGCTAGGCCATCTGTTTCTGTAAAGATTGTAATCATTATGTGTCGTCCAGTTAGAACCAATTCATAGCTGACCTTCCAGTGGGTTTTCAGAGGTTATAAACTGCATGAGAGGAGAATGCCTATCTTTCTCCCATGGAGCAGTTGATGGATTCAAGCCACAGAGCTCTGTGTTGGCAGCATAATTCCTTACCGTTATAGCCAATGAAATCTTAAAAGGCCGTTCAACTCTGTCACATGGAGTCACAATGAGTCAGAACCTGCTCAAAGTGACCCAACAAGAACACATCTCTTTATATATCTATTACAGAAGAACCGTGATCAAAACAAAAAGAAGATACAACCAAGAGGTAGAGTGAAGGAGCAAACCATTAAAGAAGGTAGGCCATGATGGCATGGAGAAAAGATGCGTGAAGATTTAGAAGAACCAAGTGTGAGCTGCTTCCTTTCAACCTCTAACAGTCCATATCCAGAGAGATAATTAATGAGTTAATCATAGAGGAGAGGTCGCCGGCCTTGGGAATCAGTCAGACTTGGTTTAACAATTATTTCAGCAAATTATTGAATGTCTATTTGAGATGGAGAGACTGCCTCCTGTGGGGTTAATACCTCTATGGAGATACTAATACCTACTTTACACTATCACTATTAGGGTTATATGGCATGGGTTTCATGTCAAATCAGATCTGACTGGTACAGGAGGAGATTGTCCCTCCTTCTCCAGCAGACCATCTGGGGGATTCGAACCGCGCACCTCTGGGATTGCAGTGCAGCCTCTTGCCGCTAGGCCTCCAGAGCTCCCTGAGAACAACTTTTAAATGTCAATTTTTTCACATGCATTTAGAGCACTCACATATACAGCACACACATACACAGCATGCATAGGCACAGCACAAACACAAACTACAGGAAGTAGTTAACTGAGAAAATATATGATTAAAAGCTACAATGCATTTAGTAATGCTATGATAATGGCAAAAGTTAACTCTAAGGTCATCGAGTCAGAACTAATCCATAGCTGACTCTCCAAACTTTTTCAGAGATAGTTAATCATACAGGAGGAGATCGTCCATCTCTCTCCCACAGAGTAGCTAGTGGAGTTGAACTGCATACCTTTGGGACTGCAGCACAGCTTCTTACCACTAGGCCATCAGAGATCCCCAACAATAAGGGTAGCAGTTCAAATCCACCCCTTTTCACTTGCTCGATGGGAGAAAAAAATTGGCAGTCTGCTTCTGTGAAGATTTACTGCCTTGGAAACCCTATGGAGCAGTTTTTCTCTGTCCTCCAGAGATGCTGTGAACTGGAATAGACTCGAGGACAGTGGCTTTGGGTTGGTGTTTTTACACATGGGTTACGTTGCTCATTTGCCATATCATTTTCTTTTTAACTTGCTTTATGGACCACTCCCACTTATTTCAGTCCTCCCACCCTCACATCCCTACCTGTCCTGTTGCTGCTTTTCCCTCTAAAGACCAAGGACAGTGGTTATGGATATTTTAAGTGTATTCATCAAGTGTAGGGAGCTCTGATGGCCTAGTAGTAGGCTATGCAGCAATTTCAAAGGCATGTGGTTTGAGTCCACCAGCGGCTCTGAGGGAGAACTATGGGCAATCTCCTCTCATGCCTCTGAAAACCTGCCAGGGAGTCAGCAAAATGGGGTCAGTTCCAACTCAATGGTATACAACAACCACCCATCATCAAGTGAATGGATAATAGCCTAATTTCTTCACTTTGTGATGAGAACAGACTTCACCATTAGAACGCTATAAAGCTGTATATATATGTATATATATATATATGTATATATATATATATGTATATGTATATATATGTGTATATATATATATATGTATATATATATATACACACACACATACATACATATATATATAAGGCAAATATTTACTAAATGTGTCCATACAACATGTAGACCCTAATTAAAGACTGCGTGAGTGGATGAGAGAGAGAGAGAGACAGACAGACAGAGAGAGAAAGAGACAGAGAGACCGAGAGAGAGAGAGCGAGAGCGCGGGTGTGTGCATGTGTCTATGTTGGGGGAGGGGAGCAGTAGGCAAGCAGTCTTGTAAGCAGTAGAAAGGGTCTGGCCCTGAGTCCCAGCTAATTGCATCCTTTCAGGAGAAGCACCAAGGATGGAGCAGGCTGGCCTTTGCCCCCTGCTGCTCCCTGCAGGTGCAGAGGGAGGACCACTGCTGAGCCCATAGACAGAGATGTGCCATGCTGCACAAGCCTCGCTGAGAAATAGCCTTGGAGCCTCCAGAGCTGTCAGCCCAGTGCCTTTCTTTCGTGAGGCTTAAAACTGAGTGAGAAGACAAAGGGGAGAGAGGCGCTCTTAAGATCTGTGGTTCTTGCCATTGCTAGAAGTGAAAAGGAGACATCTGGGAGAAACAGATGCCCATATTCAAAAGTCGACATAAACCTGAGCAGGATGGGTGTGGTGGGGGGGATGGCTGGAGGTGCTTCAGAATATGAAAGAGGAGAGTACGTTCTTTCAAAACCCGCTGAGAGTCTCTACCACTCATCACTCAATAAGACCTAATAAATCTAAACACTCTACGCGGCCCCCAGTGTAAACAGCACCATGCACTATTTCTAAATGGCCCCTTCTTCCTTCACTTTTTAGAAATTAACCAAAATCACAAGCCAATTTGGGGTGGGGTGTTGTTTGTTTGTTTGTTTGTTTGCCTAAGAGAGTTTCTTTTCCTCTGGGATGAGTGTGTGAAAAATGCATTCAACTAAAAGATACCACTGGTCAAGCTTAAAATAAATAAATAAGAAAGTCAAGTCACTGGGAGTTGCTTTCCATAGCCATGCAGTAAAGGGATCAGCCATTGCACACTGGAAGCATTTCTGACACACTCATTTCATTCTCCTATCCGGGCAAAGCTGAGCCTACTAATGAAGGGATTGTGTGTCTTTACTGTTAGAATACATTCTGCCCAACACAAAATTCCATTAAATATTTTTCCAATTATTTACATGATAAGACTGAAAATGTATTTGATTTGGGAAGACCTTGATCCTTCTATAAAAGCAAACTGATGTATTTGCATTTATAGAATTGAATATAGTGATTTTTTTTAAGTTTTATTATTTTTTTGTATGTGTACCATCAAATTGGATGTGACTGGTACAGGAGGAGATTGTTCCTCCTTCTCCAGTGGAGCATCTGGTGGATTTGAAGCGTGTGCATCTGAGATTGCAGTGCAGCTTCTTGCCACTAGGCCACCAGAGCTCCCTGATGTTTTTTTCTTTTAACCTCTCAGTTCTACATATGTCATGTGTACATAACAAAAGCTCTGACTAAGTTCACTCAGCATAATGCTCTCCAGTCCTTCTCACGTTAGGTAGGAATCTACAGAACCGTTGCTCCGGCGTGCTGCATAGTATTCCGTTGTATAAATGTACCATAATTTCTCAATCCATTCCATTGTGACTGGACATCTGGGCTGTTTCCAGGTTCTTGCGATAGTGAATAACACTGCTATGAACACTGGTGTCCCAGTCTCTGTTTGTGCCTTAGTTCTCGTTATCTCGGGGTATATTCAAATGCGTTAATGGTTGGCTACCCAATGTGGACAGAGAGTGGGGTGGAGCTCCCCGATGAAAACAAGCTTGGAAGGAGGAGTGGCATCCACTTCCACAATAGCTTGCCTCTGGAAACCCTATGAACCTGGAGAGAGGATGAAAGGCACCCAAGCGTCAAAGACTCTCCTTCATAGGGTCGCTATGATTCGCCTGTGACTCAACGGCACTTAACAACAACAACATATTCTAAGCAGTGGAATATTGCACAGTTTGATGGGTAGAAGGAGGCAGGGGTGAAGGAAATGGGAAAGATCTAGTGTGAAAAATAAGTTTGTGAGCTTTGTAAATAAACCAGTATAAAATTTTAAAACATAAAAAACTAATGTACAATTTGATGGGGGTAGTGAGGGAAATTGAAAGAATTTGTTCTTGAAAACAATATATTCCAATTTTTTAAATAAGCAAATAGCAAATAGAAGAGAAAAAATATTTAAAACGAAAAAAATTAATGTGAAAAAGAAAATAGAAAGTTCTGAAAGAATACATCTCTACTGCAGTTACTTCTGGGGAGTCCAGAGAGTAGAGAAAGAGGTCAGAGTGAGAAGTAAGTAGGGACTTTCACTGTTTACTTCATCTATTCTGTATTCACTGAATTTTTTCCCCACAACAGGTATCTACTACTTTTACAATAAATACTTTTTAAATGAAGCCTGTAGAAGTGAAATTGTAAAATATCACCTAAAGTATGGTGAAAAAGAATTTACAATTATTTTCATTTTTATAATTATTAAAAAGAATGAAACAAACAAACAAATAAAAAATACTGCTGGTTGAATCAGTTTCAAGTTACAGTGACCCTCCACCAGGTTTCAAGGCTATAAATCTGTAGGGAAGGAGACTACCTATGTTTCTACTGCAGAGAGGCTGGTGGATTCGAACTGCTGAACAATCAAACGTGCTATGTCTGGGGTCACCAAAGAGAATAGCATCACAAATCCAAATCTATTTCACACCTAACATCACTTCAGCAATTACCAACTCCCACTCCATCTTGTTTCATTCATACCATGCATGCTGCTCCAAACTCTTAAGCACATGCTCAGCTTAATTGTATTACAGCAAACCTTCAGACAGGTGTCATTCTATAAATTCACATTTCACATTTCAGCAGAAAAAGAAATGGTGTGATAGTTTAGATGCTCCTTTTCAGAATCATAGCAACTTTCTAGATCAAGAAGTGTTTTAAAAGAGGAAGAGGAGGGAGATTTTGCAAGGATGGAACTGGCGTTTTCTGCAAATCGTCACTGGCCCTCTTATTCATATATTAAATCCTTCAAATCTAGCCCACTTATGCCAAGACTGAGAAGATGTAGTGAAATAGGACGGAACCAAAGAACAGCAGGTAAGTCAGAAAAACGAGCTTGAGAAGATGCATCTGCCACTTCTGAGCCTTAAAGCAAAGCATGGAAATACTTTTTTTCCCCCTCCAGTTAATTCTTCACAGCTAGGTTTAAGCATTTGAGAGAGAGAAGGGGAAAAAAATAGTTCTGCAACCTGACAAAATGACTGATGAATTATTCATGAAGTCACTGAACTGAAATCTGTAACCTATGGCTTCCTTGGGCTTTTGGATGACAGGTGGATATAGCACCAAGCATGCTTGAAAATTTAGGCCAGAGCTGACACCTGAAACTTGGATTAGCCATCTTACCAGGGCTACAGACTTGAAGTCCCCACCTTCAAGGCTGAGGAGTGGCCTGGGTAGAGCCTAGGTGTCCCCAACTCCCATGACGTCCATACTCCTTACCCCAAGACAAGAAACAATTTCTAGTCCACGGCTGACTGTAGAAGACAGCCTCATTTCTTTAAAACCAGATGATAGTCTAGGAACACTGCCCTGGTTCAGAAACTCGAACATTTTTTGCTCAAATGTAAAATTACTTTGGCTTTAAAGTTCCAAAACTTCTTTTAAGTATTTTCTTTGGCTCATGAAGCTGTTAGAGGAACAGTTAACCTTACCATCATCTCTAAACTGGATCAAGCCAATGTGCACCAACCCGGATATTTGTCTAACAACTGGACTAGGTCAAAGTCCTTTCACATGCACCATTCCTTTTATTCACACAGTTCTGTGGCACACTCATAGTAGATGCTCTTAGCTTCACCTTACAGATGAAAGCAGAAACCCAGAGAGGTTAACTGCTCTGTCAAAGATCTCACAGGTGCCAAGAATAATCAGGTTTGAACCCAGGTCTCCTAAATTCTAGTCTACGGTCTTTTCCATTAAGCCAGAGACTGGCAATCTGCAGGCGAAACCTATCCCCTGAACATATTTTATTGATAACCAAGGCTCATGAAGGGAGTTCTGGTCACCCAGTGGGTAAAGAGTTGAGCTTCCAACCAAACGCCATGTGATTCGAATCCACCTGCTGCTCTGATGGAGAAAGATGGACAACCTCCTCCCGTGTGATGTTTTGCCTCTGAAAAGCCACTGAATAGTCAGCTATAAGTTGGTTCTGATTTGATGGCACACAAAATCAGAAAGTTTTTGGGTGGTTGTTTGGTTTGGGATTTGGGGTTGTTGGTTTGGTTTTTTGGTGGTGGTTCCCCCACCCCCCAAGAAAACTATGTTGGATTTCAAACTTCTTTTGACAAATGAAAATTGGGTTCACACTCCCAAAAGGCAGTGATTTTGCCTGGGTTTAAGGAATTCCTTGTGTCTGAAGATGTCCCATTCCAGTTTCCCCTCACTCCACTTTTCTCATTTACATTCCTAGTCTGTCCCCACAGACCACGGAGCTCCTAGCTTAAAAGTAAGCTTCCTGTCAAATTTGTAGAACTTGATTTTGGAAACTTTAAAGGTAAAAATATGAGATGGTTCTATCGCTCAATCTGCCTTCATTTTCTTCCTTCTGTGGCATATAAGCAAATAACAAGCCCCAAATCATATAAATTTAGACCCTTAGGCTGTGAGCACATCCTAAGCGCCACATTAGACAACTTGGCTCCTGCCGTGACTACAATGATTGCAGCAGTTTGGATACTTTGGGGAATCTCAATTTGTCTTTGTTAACTCTCTAAGTTGTACACTCTTGGAAGTAGACTTGGCTGCTTTGGTCATTAGAATAGTTTTTGATAAGGAGAATAATTTACCAGAGCTTTGGCTGGCTGTCAATACTGCCTATAATCAATGGTATGTTAGAAATGGGCCCAACAAAAAAACAGACACCAAGTAAATAGGTCCTCTCTGCAAAGAGACAACAATCTAGATCTCGAACCACCCCAACAAGTGAGTTCCCATACTGGACAAGCATACGAACGTTTTGCTTCCAGATGCTGGGTAACCTTGTAGTATATCTAGTTTTTAACGAAACAGACACACTGTAGCAATACATTAGACATCCCACGGTGATATAAAAGTCAGGATGGGAAGGGAATCTCTGGGACCTGCCTGCCACAAACTCCTGGTAATCAACTGCTCTCCTATTTGGGGAAGAAGTCAGAACTAGTCCTATCTCTATGCCTGCATGAGTCTACAGATTCTCTGACTGGAAAAATTCACTCCCACTTCTCTCCCACGTCTAATGGTGGTATGGTTTGTAAGGAGTTGTGCCAATAACCCAAAGGCCAAACTTCTCTGGCTGTTGGAATCCACCAGCGGCTCCCCAGGTGAAAGATGGGCTATGTCTACCTGTGCCATTTACAGCCTCTGAAAACTGTATGTTGGATCTGACTCAGCAGCAATCAGCTGGGTGATCATAAGGGCCCCAAGATCAACATTTTCTTAGCATCTATCCATTAGATTGTGGAAATTCTGCACGTTTGAGTTTTCGTCTACACTGCCTTTAACTCTGGAGCCTCGATGTCACGGTGGGTCAAGAATTTGAGCTGCTAGCTAAAAATATGCCAGTTGACTCCATCAGCCTCCCACAGGAAAAGTATGAAGTCATCTGCTTCCGTAAATATTGACAGCTTTGGAAACGCTAAGGGGCAGATCTATTTTGTCCGGTAGCGTCATTATGAGTCAGAATCAAGTTGACAGCAGCAAGCTGTGACTCTGAGTTTTAATTTTTTCAAGGATGAGGCTTATTCTGGTGTAGAAAATCACATAATAATGAGAATATATGAAAATGTTTGGGGGGGCAATGCTAACTTAAAAAGATAATGTTATATAGCTCCTTTGCATAGAGTCTTTAAACACCGATTAGAAAAAGGAAAAACTTGGACAATAGAATTACTTTAAATCCTTACAGCCCTTGACTATATAATATATTGAATTTGCTGTGGATGAATAAGCTAGAAAGTGGTGTCTTCAAGGATGGACTTCAAGATGCACATTTGCCCCTCTAACATCGCCACAGTCCCTCTCTGGGTCACCAGCATCTATAAGCATATAATGCAGGTGCCACTTCTTTTGAAAATTAAGCACAAAAACAAATATCTTTGATATTTGGAGAAATGTCCCAGTTGCTGTCATTTCACCCAAGAAGTGAAATGGAGCGCAGAGCTTAGATTATTTACACATATCAACATATTTAGGTGCTGATTCATTTAGAGTGAGGGAAAGTGTGATTGTTTGAGTTGTGGAGTACCAACAAAGTGAATGAAGCAAAAGAGATTTAAAAATTTTAGATAACTTAGCTAAATTATAGCTACTGTTGTTGTTAGGTGCCAGCAAGTCGAGGACTCCTAGCAACTCTATGAACAACAAACAGCTCTGAACCCTGTCCTATCCTGAGCCCTTCTCACCACCCCCGACATACTTGAACCCATTGCTGAAATCACTGTCAATCCACCTTGTTGAAGATCTTCCTCTTTTTTGCTGACTCTCCGCATCCAGGAGGGTCCCTCTCCAAGGATTAGCCCCTCCTTGGGACATGCCCAAAGAATGTGAGACAAAGCTTCACCATCTTTGCCATAGCTCAAAGGCATCACATCTTCTTCTGTCATCCTTACTCATGGTCTGGATCTCAGATGCATAGCAAGTGATGGAAAGTACCATGCCCTGAATCAGACACACCTTGATCTTCAACTTGATACCATTGTTTCTCAACAATTTGAGGATCCAATAATTAGGAAAGACTTTCCCATTGCAGTACAACTCCTGATATCCTCACTGATGGTACCAAGAGAGTTGATTGTGGATCCAAATAAGATAAAATCATTGGCAATTTCAATCCTTTCTCCATCTATCATGATGTTACCTATTGAGCTCTGGTAGCCTAGTGGTAGGAAGTTGTGCTGCCATCCCAAAGGCAGGCAGTTAAAAGTCCACCAGGTGCTCCACAGGAGAAGGATGGGCAGTCTCCTCCTGTGCAATTGACTCCCTCTGGAAACCCACTGGAGAGTCAGCTTTGGGTCTCCTCTGGCTCCACAGTACATACGAGCAAGAATCTCTAAGTTATATAGAAAGGTGAATGTAGAATTGTTTCTAATTTGCAGCCTGTTGAGACAGGTATGTGAACTTCATATGAGACTGAATGTGATAGATACCATGAAATACATGCAAAATATTTAGATGACAGAGATACCACTTCTGGCTAGAAAAAAAATTTTAAAAAATCAAGGGAAGCTTCATACAGGAAGTAGCATTTGAACTGACTCTTAACTACTGAAGTAGCCTGTTAGTAAAGTATATAACGTGTCAGGATGCTAACCAGAGATTGATAGTTCAAATTCACTAGGCTCTCCAGGGGAGAAAGATGGGTGGCCTCCTTCAGCAACATTTATAGCCTCAGAAACTCAAACAAAGGTCACGATGAGTCACAGTCAACTTTATAGCAGTGGATTTGATTTTTTGGTTTTGGCTTAAAAAACGGAGCAAACCTAACACATGCACTGATGGGAGAAAATGCTTTTTAGAAGGAAGAAAAAGTACCTTTAGTAACAGAACAATTATTATTAAGCTCTAGTCCTTATTAAGTTTGACCACCCAAAAGCATAGTGTCTGGAACATATACCATTTGAATTCCTATGGGCAATGTCTACAGTGTCTTAAAAATGTTGATAGGCAAACTATTTAAATGGAGTTACTGTATCTTCTAGAGAGCTTTCATGGAATATATTGCTGATTGATATTCAAAATGACTTATTAAAGATTTGTCATAGTAAATTCCTAGGGTGGAGGGGCTATGTATACCCATTGCTGTTGTTAGGTGCCATCAAGCTGAGTATGACTCATAGCAACCCTCAGAACAACAGAGCTGAACCCTGTTCTATCCTGTGCCATCTTCATCATCTCTGACACACTCAAACCCATTGCTCTAGTTGCTGCAGTGGGCTTGAGTGTACCAAGAGTTTCCTAAAATAAGGAAAACTATGCAACCCTATATGGTTTCCCTTTTTTATTTGTTTCTTGGAAAGATCTCCATTCCCTTACCTGTCAGCATCATTTCTGACTATGCCTGTAAAATACATTTGCTTAAACTCTAAATCTCTCTTTATTTTCATGCTATAAAAATCTGTCAGGTCTTCCTGAAAATATACCTCTTAGATCAAATATTTCATCAACTTGAAGCGCAACTTGCCTAAGAATCAACAGAAATGAACTCGTAGGAAGTAAAGCAAGGCAAGTGATCAAGATCAAGTTTAGATGAAAGATTCCTCATTAAGTGAAGAACAGGCAGAAAAAAACCAAACTTTCACTATAATTTCATTTTCTGAACACTGATTGCAAGCATAAGAGAAAATTTAAAAAAAAACCCCTCTTAATAGACTTTCCCAACTTGTTTTAGTTGAGTTTGGGAATTCATCAACACATATTCCTTGAACCTCTGCTGTGTGCTCACTCTTGGAGAAGGCCTGTGCAAAATAGATAAGAAATTCATTGGGCCCTAGTCTCTCTCTCTCTATATCACCATTTGGTTTAGGAAGCAACAAACAGTGAGCAAGGTTACCAGTGAGCCAACCACATACGATAGCACTGAACAGCTAGCTAGAGGATAACCAGGTGCAAAATAACATTTTTAAAGTAAAAAGTCTATGAGCTATCAGAGAACAGAGGGACATCAGTAAGGATAGAGATCTATACACCACAGTCAGAAGAGATGGAATCTTCACTTGGCCAACCCCTCTCTCTGTCTCACAGCCTCTGTGGGGAACATAGTCTTTCCATCTCCTGGATACCCAAACAATAAGAGAGCTTAGGTAATAAAATTAAAAAATTTAAAGCACTATAAAAGTGTGTTGTTGTTGTTGTTGTTGTTTTTATGTGCTGTTGAGTCGACTGCGACTCATAGTGACCCTATATACAATAGCCCTAAACGCTGCTCTATCCTGTGCCAATTTTATTGTCTCTGACACACCCATTGCAATTACCCCAGTCACTGAGTCAATACACCTAATAGGGGGTCTTCCTCTCCTGTGCTGTCCCTTTACTATCCCCAGCATGAGGTTCTTCTCCAAGGACCATGGTATATTCAATACTCTTCTCCAGCACCACAGCTCAAAGGCATCAACTCTTCTCCTATCATCCCTAGTCATTGCCCAGCTCTCTGATGCGTAGCAACTAACGGCAGAGACCATGCCCTATATCAGGCACACCTTAGTCTCCAGACTGACATTGTTGCTCTTCAGTACTTTAGAGAGGTCTCTAACCACAGTCTTTCCCATTGCAATACATCTTTTAATTTCCTGGTTGCTGCTGCCAAGAGTGTTGGTTGTGGAGCCAAGTAAACTAAAGCTGTGAACAATCTCAATCTTTTCACCATCCATCATGATGCTGCCAATCAGCCCTGTGGTGAGAATCTTTGTTTTCTTGATATTGAGTCTCAATCCTTACTTAAGGCTGCAGTCCTTGACCTTCTGCAGCAAGCATTTCAGGTCCTCCTAAGTTTCAGCAAGCAGGGTTGTATCATCTGAATAACGGTGGTTGTTGATGAATCTTCCTCCAATCCTGATGCCACACTTCTCCTCATACAGCCCAGGCTCCCAGATAATCTGTTCTGCATAAAGATTGCAAAAGCATGGAGGTTGAACACATCCCTGGCGTACACTCTTCCCAATTTTGAACCATGCACTGTTTCCTTACTCTGTTCTGACGACTGCCTCCTAGTCCAAGTATAGGTTTCACATTAGCACGATCAAGTGTTCTGGATTCCCATTCTTCTAAGAGTTAGTCATAGTTTGTTACAGTCCACACAGTCAAATGCTTTTGCATAGTCAATGAAACACAGACAGACATTCCTCTGCTACTCCCTGCTTTCAGCCAAGATCCATCTAACTTTAGCTACAATATCCCTAGTACCATGCCCCCTTCTAAACCCATCCCGCACTTCTGGTAGTTCTCTGTGGATGTGCTGTTCAAAAAGTGTATTGAAATAAATAGAGATCCTTCCTGCCTCCTCCAGTCCTACAACCCATAGTTCCCCACTAAGAGATTTTTCTTTTTTCCGCTCTGCATATATTAATCATACTGTTGCTGTAGGTTGTCATGGAATTGCTTTTGACACATGGTGACCCCATGCGTACAGAGTAGAACTGCTCCGCGGGGTTGCAAGACTTTGACCTTCCAGGAGCAGCTAGTCAGGCCTGTCCTCAGAGGTCCCTCTAGTGGGTTCTAACTAGTAACCTTTAGGTTAGTAGTTGAGCACTCAGTCATTTCCTCATCTAGAGGCTCTATCTATCTAGAGATCCATATTACTCCGCAATTGTTACAGACTGAATTGTGCCCCTCTTCAAAGTTCTGTTGAGTTCCTAACCCCTGGTACCACGAACGTGGCCTTGTTCGGAAGTAAGGCTCTTGATGTAGCTACTGAAGGTAATGTGAGATAATACAAAAGTTGAATAGATCCTAGTGTAATCTGAATTGAAAAGAGAAGAAGAAACAGACAGACAGAAGGAACATGGCATGTGAAGATTTATCTATAAGCCAAGGACAACCTGGGGTTACCAGAAGTCAGAGTAGATGAAAAAGGATCTTTCCCTGGAGACTTTGAAGGGAATATAGCCCAGCAGACATAATAATTTGGCCTTCTGGCCTCTTGACCTATAAGGCAATAAATTTCTGTTGTTTAAAGGTACCTACTTTGTGGTAGTTTGTTATACCAACCACTGGAGAACTAATGCAAGTCATACTGTATTTTGCAATTGCATTCTGTCACTTTACACAGAAAGACTAAGAGGGGCTATCTTTACAAGTCAATATACTCTGCTCTACCCATATCTTTAACCAAGAACTCAGGATATGGTTGCTCAGAACCTCAATTCATTCAACTCTTTTTCGGGGGGAAATATTTCATACATCTTTTCTAGAGAAGGGGAGGTACTATTAATAATCACACCAGGGCAACAGATGTTAATTCTAATTTTCTGGGGGGAAAAGTAAGTGGTTTCATTTTTACTGTAGTTATAGTAACTTAAAAACATGTTTTAAACAAAAAATAATTTTTTTTAGAAAAACCCAAATGTGTTTTATGTCCTGAACCAGTTGAAATAATGTATGTTTGCATTTATGTGAAATGTATAGAAAAAGCAAATGCATAGGAATGAAAGTATATTGTTTGTTTCTATGCATTTGCCAAGGGCAAAAGGAGGAGGAAAAAGGAAGTTACCGCTGAAGGGACCCTGAGTCTGTTTGGAAATTTCTAATGGTAATGCTTGTCCAATGTGCTACATGCAATTGATGTCACTACATCAATTGATGTACACCTTAAAAATGGCAAAATTTATTATACATATTTTACCACAATCCAATCCGTTGGCTAAATGATGACTCTTATTTGTCTCCACCAAACTTTCTACATACCGAGTCCAACTGATTAGGAACTCCCCACACAGAGACTAGCAGCAAATAAAGGGCATATGACCTATGACCTAAGGTAAATAAAACAATCAGACGCTTTAATCGTCTTCAAACAAGCTACAGACCTCAGCCAGCTATACAATGGGACCCATCAAGGTGACAAAGCCATCGCTAATTTGCACAAAAATTAAAGAATGTATTGCTTTACCTCAGAATCTTCCCATTAAAAATTTCAATAAATGACTAGTTCAGACTCACAGACCCTCAAGTCACTTGCAAAAGCAATCATTTATTTGAGAGTTTGGGCTTAAAAAAAAATGAATTCGACAAAAATGGTGATGTGTCTTCAGGCATCTTAAAACATATTCAGGACTTCTTCTAACCAGTAACCCAATTTAGATGCTTCACTGTTCTCCTAGATCCCAGATGATATACCATATGTGTTTCTTCCTCTTGGTGGTGAATAGAAATTCCTGTGATTCCTGAGTAATAGCATACCAGGCGAGAACATCGCATCATGCTGCAAGTGCGATGCTTACCCATAACTACAATGTCCCTGAATGAACACCACCCCACTTTTCCTATAGCGATAACAACATAGTAGTGATAAACATGGCTTTTCATCTATTCAGTGTATGATTATCTACTAGCAGGGGACGATTCTTCTCAATTTCTGATGTTTTCTTCTTCAGTGTCAATTAGTATGGCATTCTTGGAACCTCCTCTTCTCTTTATATACACCTCTTTGGGTGAATGGAGTGACTTACCTGTTCAATGTGTCTAGATATAGAATACTCTTTTATTCCCACCCTGTTGTAGGATTTATGGGAAAGCTCATTGGGGAGCTTTCCTTGCACCAAAGCTGCCAAGATTATTGCTGCTGTTGTTAGGTGCCGTTGAGTTGCGTATGACTCATAGTGACACTGTGAACAAGAGATCTGAACCCTGTCCTATCCTGTACCATCCTCAACATCCTTGATACACTTTAGCCTTTGCTGGAATCACCGTGTCAACCCATCTCATTGGGGGGGGTCTTCTTCTTTTCTGCTTACTCTCCACCTTTCCGAGCATGATATCCTTTTGCAAGGAATAACCTCTCTTAGAAACATTTTCCAAAGTATAAGAGACAAAGCTTTGCCATCCTTGCCTCAAAGGAGCACCTGGCTGCACATTTTCCAAGACTTGTTTGTTCTTTTGGCAGTCCATGGGATAGTCGGTACTCCTCCAACACCACAAGTCAAAGACATCACTTCTTCTCCTGTTGTCTTTATTAATTGTCCATCTCTCAGGTGCATAGCAAGTACTTGAAAAGATCATGGCCTGAGTAAGGCACACCTTCGTCTTCAAACTGGCATCATTGCTCTTCAGTATTTGAGAGAGGTCTCTGACAGCAGCCTTGCGCAAAGCAATACATCTCTTGATCTCCTGAATGCTGGTACCAAGAATGTTGATTGTAAATCCAAATAAGATGAAATCATTGACAGTTTCAATTCTTTCTCCATCACCAAGATTGTTGTTCTTGTGTACCATAGGTCGGTCAGGTGAACATGTAAGATTGTTCAGCTTGGCTTCAAGGTGTAACATAGCTTTACTCGCATGTCTGAAGCATGTCTAAAGTCAGACAGCAAGTAGGATGACTGGGATGGCTGGGCCTTCTCTGCCTGATATCTCTCATCCTTCAGGATTCTAGCCCAAGATTGTTCTCATGATGAAGAAATGGTTCCCAGCAGTAAAAGGGTAGAAGTTTTAATGTGCAATAGTTTGTGAAGTTTCTACCTATGTCACATTTTTTTTAATGTCGTGTTGACCAAAGCCACTTGCATGACTGAACCCAGAGTCAGTGTAGAAGTAAGGTATGTTAAAATGGAAGGTCATTACAGCAACAATTGTTTTGTGTTATGTCTCCTGAGTTGAAAACGACCCATAGCTGACTCTCCAGTGGGGGTTTTCAGAGGCAATAAATCCCACAGGAGAATTATCATCTTTCTCCTGCAGAACACCTGATGGATTTGAACCACATGCCTTTGGGTTGGCAGTGTAACTTCTTACCACCAGAGCTAGCAGAAGTCCCTTTACTATAACAATATACAGGGGGGAATCCACAAAAAAGTATAACTGTAGGGAGCTCTGGTGGCCTAGTGGCAAAAAGCTGCACTGCAATCCCAGAGGCACACAGTTCAAATCCACCAGATGCTCTGCTGGAAAAGGAGGGGTAATCTCCTCTTGTACGAGTCAGATCTGATTTGACAGTTCATGCATGCAAAATAATAAAATAAATTAAAAAGTATGACTGATGAAAATCTTTCATAACTATATGGAAGTAGTCATTGTATGACATTGTAAGTTTACTAAATACCACTGTATTGTTGACTTTACACTGATTTATTTTATGTAATATGAATTTCATCAGACTCAAAATGAGTCTGATGAAATTCATATTACATAAAATAAATCAGTGTAAAGTCAACAATAGATAGATCGAACATGCAATCAAGATGCATTGATAATAATGGGGTGACTGGAATGCAAAAGTTGGGAATAGGGAAGAAGAATCGGTTGTCGGAAGGCATGGGCTTGGTGACAGGAATGAGGCTGGAGATAGAATGATTGAATTTTGTAAAATCAATGACTTATTCATTGCAAATACATTTTATAA
>NW_006399766.1:20598052-20634477 GCF_000299155.1 Elephantulus edwardii | reverse complement strand
AATTAATTATATAAAATATAAGGTATACGAAAAATTATTTAAAATATATGCACAACAATTTTTAAAAATATGCAAAAAAGTACTACTGAAGGTCATTCAAAAACAGCTAGAATAATAGACAGGGAAATGCTGTTCAAGCTGGTTTTAGAAGAGGTTGTAGCACCAGGACTATCATTATTGATGTCGATGGATCCTATCTGAAAACAATACCAGAAGAATGTCTATTTGTGCTTTATTTAACTATGCAATGGCATAAATTACGACTAACATTGAAAACAATTTCAGAAAACTTAATTGGTCTTTTATGCAAACCTATACCAAGACCAAAAGGCTATTATGCAAACAGAGCAAAGGAACACTGTTTACTTTAAAATTAGGAAAGGTGTGTATCAAGGCTGTATCCTTTCTCCATACCTATTCAATCTGTATGCTTAGCAAGTTATTTGAGAAGTTGGACTCCAAAAACGAAGAACATGGCATCAGGATTGGAGGAAGACTCATTAATAACTTTTGCTATGCAGATGACACAACATTGCTTGCTGAAAGTGAGGAGGACTTGAAGCACTTGCTACTGGACCAATAGTAACAGTATCATGATAGAGTGAGAAAAGATTGACTGTCAACAACTTCTAATTTTCCTATATTTTTACTTCATACTTTCCATGTTTCAATTATTAGTGTATATTTGTAGCTTTCCTCCACTTTTTTTAGTGCCTTCCAGTCTGAGGAAATCTACTTCCAATACTACATCTAGCAATGTTCCTCTGTGTAAAAAGCTAGGAACAAGTGGGGACGGCCTTATCTGACCTTTACCAACTTCACAAAGGGGAATAGCTCCTGTCAACAACATCAACAATACAAAACCAGTTCCCATGAGGTCAGACATGTCCCCCATGTGCCCACACCTCTTTCTACTCATCCCAACACCGGTCTTATAACTTCACTGGCTCTAAACTCCAATGTGATAGCTCACATACCACCAGAACCATGTTGAAGAAGTCTAAAGGTTATAATCCAGGTTAATAGCAGAATAGTCAGAACAGCTTCCAAAATGTGCTTGGAAGTATCTCAGCCTTAAACCTTGTGGCTAAAAAAAAAAAAAACAAACAAAACCTTGTGGCTTTAGGCCAGTGTTGCAAAGTTCTTAGTCCTGCCAGTGTTGGCTCTCCTTACCATAGTCCTCCAATAAACTTGGACAAAAGGTTCTTAGCTCTGATTCAATGGTGTAGCAGTCCCAAAGTCCACTCCATCTCACGTCATGTCTCTGGTTCTCTACTGTAGCTGCTATGGCTGTTGCTCCCATAGACTCTAATTTGGCTTGCACAAGAATCACTGTTTTTGGAGGATGCATTACAATATCTTTCTTCTTCCTTTCTGGAGGTGAGGTTTCCCCTATTCTGATGCTGGATCTGTTTGATTTAATAGCAAAACTAGCCAATCCCCTTGTGGATAGGCTAATATACCCTATTTGCATATTCCTGCCCATCCACATCACAAAGTCAAATTCAATAGCTAGGAAAGCCATTTGAACACTGAACTCTTCACACTACATTCTGTTATTCATTGGATTTGCTAAGACTTGTTTTTTCTAAAGTGTGTGGTCTGTCTAGAAACTCCACTGAAACCTGTCCACTATGAGTGACCGTGCTGCTACTTGCAACACAGATGACAGATCTTCCAACATTACAGCAACACACAAGTCACTGTAGTACAGCAAACTGACAGACTGTACCCATAAAAAAAGTATAAAATGTGCAAGCATGTAAATATCAAAGATGTATGAAGTTTGTTTGAGAGTCAAGAGTTCTCTTCCCTGAGAAAAAGGTATCTTTCAGGAGGCAATTACCAAGGCCTACATTATATACTTTGTATGTATATTCAAAGTCATCAGTAATGATAATATCACTGGGCTTTGTTGCTCTGGGGGCATAGTGTGTTAAATATTTGATTGGTAACGAAAAAGCTCAGCAAGTCAAACTCACCAGTCAGTCTGCAGGAAGAAAAAAAAATAAGCTGTCTCATTAAGATTTATAGTGCAGAAACCCAAAGAAGCAATCTAATCTATCTTATAGGGTTCCTATGGATGAGAATCCACTCAATGGTATTGAGTTTGGTTTGGTTCTGGCTGTTGCCTACATTTTTTTTTTTCAAGGACTCCTTAATTTTATAAATGGATCTTTTGGGAGTGGGTGGAACTCATGTTAAGAATCCCTCATTTAAAAAAAAAAAACACCAAAAAAAACCCCAAAAACAAAAAACAAAAAAAAAAGAATCCCTCGTTTAAATGAAGTTAGGAAAGAGGCTCAATTGAAGACCTTAGAATCTGAAACAAACAAACAAAAAACCTTTCAAATTTAAGTGAGCAAAAATGGGAAAACAATGTTACTCTCTTTTTAGTTTTGTCTTTTGTGCTAAGTTTGCATTCAGGATAAGCTCTCCTCATATTCTCTTGCTCCTAAAAGAAAGTGTAGATTTATAGCCCCCAGAATTTTATGATGTTTCTCTGGATCTCTGCATGCTATTAAAATGCACAGTCTGAGATTCACAGTTGTCTTCTATTAACTTCATCTCAGCTTAACTTATGTCCTGGGAACATGTAAAATGGATCTAGCAGCCAGTTGTCTTCATTTCCTACCAAATTTATATTATTCCTCTTTAAATATTCCAGTCCCACCTAGGCTGGCCCTGATTTTTCAGTTCAGCCTCCAGTTTGCTACAGGGGTCATTTAAAAAGCAGGTCAAGTTTGCATCCAGAGCAAAAAAGTTTTCAGCATGGAGGCAAAATTGTGTCCCAGAAACAAATTTCTGAGACCTGGGATAAGAAGGCCTGAACTAAATTCTAGTCACACTCTTACAAACTGCAGAATTTTATGAGTCTCAATTTATCACCCGTAAAGTAGACATGGTAATAGTTTCAGAATCCTGGCCTCCAAGGAGCATCCTGGTTTCACTCTCACCAGGACACACCTGTTTGTTCTCTTAGCTATCCATGGTATATTCAACACTCTTCTCCACACCATACCTCAAAGGCATCACTTTTCCTTTTATCATCCCTAGTTATTGAAATTCATTGATATTTCATACATACATAGTGCTTCTTATATCAACTCCTATTGATCTATGCCTCTTATCACCCCATCTCTTCAAGTCATGTGCTACTTCTTGAAATAGTGCAATGTCACCCAATTTGTTTGGTACAGTGACTCTGTGAACCCCTTCTTTTGATACTTCCTGCATCATCGTGTATTTTTCCTCATAAACTCCTTCAGTATTTGGATATTTCAAATGTAAAAGTGATCTTTGATCATGTAAAATTGATCTGTGATCATGTTATTTCTATCAGTTCACCCAATGAAATATTTTTGCACATTGGCTGATACCCTATAGCCTAGTATTCAACTAGGAAACACTTATGTGATAATTTTATGGATTCATTATATGCAAAATCTTAATTAATAAAATAGTTATGTCTTATCCTATGCAGAATTTCATTCCCCCTTCCATGTGAAACAACATTCTGTTTGCTTTTCAGTATATATAGTCAGGAGTGAAGGAGTGTTCATGGAATGACTCATAATTATGAAATTTGAAAATTAAATTGAGATTAAAAATTAAGATGCAAAGGTTTTGTTTAGTATTGTCTCCTGTTCTCTTTGAAATTTTTTTGTATAATCAATGCTTTATTTATTGCAAATATCTTTTTTAAAAAATAGAAACTATACATATGGACCTCACCTAATGGATGACACAAGAATCAGATTGGATACCTTTGTTGAAAGAATAAGTGAAGATCAATATCAACAGTCAAAAAAACAAACCCAGGGGCTGACTGTTAAATCAACTATCAATTTCTCATGTACAAGTTCAAATTAAAGTGGTAGAAAAGAAAACAAGTCCATGAGAGCCAAAATATAGCCATATCTATCTTAACAACAACAACAAAATGATAACTTACCCTTTTTTAAAAAAATCTCAGATTAAATTGATCATGTGTTAATATTGATAGAAAACTTCATCTTCGTTGTCCTACTTTTTATGTAGGGAAGCAGACTTTATATTGCTTTCTTAGAAAAATGTTGTTAGATCCCTGTGAAAATTATAAATGCTCTAAATAATCTCTGAAGAAATACAAGGAAACTTGATTGACTCTACAATCAAAATGCACATCAGATTATTTTTTAACATTATGAGCAGTGCAGCTTAATTG
The DNA here is from genome assembly GCF_000299155.1 of Elephantulus edwardii. Taxonomy (NCBI): domain Eukaryota; kingdom Metazoa; phylum Chordata; class Mammalia; order Macroscelidea; family Macroscelididae; genus Elephantulus; species Elephantulus edwardii. The sequence goes on along the minus strand of NW_006399766.1, from coordinate 20,630,270 downwards.
TGAATTGGAAAAATAGAATGACTTAGGATCCAAATTTTCCAAATTGTCATTCATTTTCTCCACCTTCCATAGACTTAGAAAATTGCACGGGTTTTTTCCCTTTTCTTTTTTCTACTGATACTGCAAATAACTAGAAAGGTATAACCTTTTGAAATAATATACTATTTGGAAAGAGTCATATGGTGATACCTCTATTAACAAGGAAAATATGTGCCAGACTTGCATTTTACTGCCAGGAACCTCATTACCAAGAGTAGAGATAATATTGTGCAAGAGAAAACAAAGCCAGAATGAGGATTTCTTCCCTGCAAGTATCCCTGTAAACCGTTTACAGCTTTCTAACTTTCTCCCAACTTAGATCTGTTATCTCCTCAGTCTTTTAACAATGTGGGGAGAAGCCAATGATTTAGGCTATTGGCACAGTTCCCCATCCACCAGAGATCTCAAAATGGGACTTTATTTCCCTCTAGTTTGCTGGTACCCTGACCCAGTTGCAAAGTGGTTAGCACTTCCTCTGATGTTCTCTGTGCTTAGAGATACTGCATAAAAAAGCTTTCTTTAGTAATTTGCTCAATTACTCAACAAATATTAAACCCGTGTCTTGTTGTCAGGTTTACTGAATCAATGATTGCAACATTTAGAGGACTATCTTTAAGAGGGGCTCTGGTGGCTTAGTAGTAATGAATTGCTCTGCCAGTGCAAAGGTAGACTGTTCACATCCAACAGCTTCTCCACAGGAGAAAGATGAGCAATCTCTTCCTATGAGATTTACATCCTCTCAACACCTGCTGGAGGGTCAGCTATGGATTGGATCTGATTCAATGGTTGGTGGTATTGTTAAGTGCCATCAAGTCCCCTGCGACTAGTAGCGAGCCCTATGTACAACAGCTCTGTTGTTTGCCCTGTCCTGAAGCAGTCTCACTGACCCCAATACATCTACCTCCATTGTCCCAGTCACTGAGTCAATCCATCTTATCTGGGATCTTCCTCTCCTGGGCTGTCCCTCCACCCTTCTGAGCATGATGTCCTTCTCCAAGGATTGAACTTTCCTGGAAACATGCCCAAAGCATGTGAGATGGAGCTTCAAAATCCTTGCCTCCAAGGAGAAAGTTATTTGTTCTTGCAATCCATGGTGTGCTCAATACACTTCTTCAGTACCACAACTCAGAGGCATCAATTCTTTTGTCATTTTTAGTCATTGTGATGTATACGCTGATATATAACAAGTAATTGCTAATACCATGGCCTGGATCAGGCACACCTTAGTCTCTGACATCATTGCTTCTCAGTACTCTGGAAAGGTCTCTGACAACAGATTTACCTAATACAATTCATCTTTTGATTTCCTGACTGCTGGTGCTAAGAGTGTTGATAGTGGAGCTGAGCAAGCTGTAACTGTTAACAATCTCAGTCTCTTCTCCATCCATCATGGTGCTGCCATTTGGCCCAGTGGTGAGAATCATTGTCTTCTTTTGTTTTTAATTTTTTAATTATTCATTTCAGTGAATATTTACAGAGACCTTGGATTTCCATTCATTCATTGTTGCACTTTTCTCCCCTCCAAACCCTCCCTCCAATCGTTGTCTTCTTGATGTTGAGCTTTAATCCATATTGAAGACTACAGTCTTTGACCTTTTGCAGCAAGTGTTTCAGGTTCTCCTCAGTTTCAGTAAGCAAGGTTGTGTCATCTGCATAACAGGTTGTTGACGAGTCTTCCTTTAATCCTGATACCACATACCTCCTGATAAAGGCCAGCCTCCTGAATGACTTTAAGTCTGTCCCAACTGAATTTTAAAACCAACACAGGAACAGGTTTGATTCCTTGAACAATGAATCAAAGAATGAATGAAGACCAGATGATCAGTGGAAAGATATCAAGAATGCCATCCATGAAGAATGTAAAAGTTCATTACAAAGACAGAAGAAGAAGACGCCTAAACGGATATGAGAAGAGACTCTGAGTATTGCACTAGAGCACCAAGAAGCCAAAGCAGAGGGAAGAAATCAAGTAGTTAAGGAGCTGGAGGGTTTAGGATGTGCGGCGGGGAAGAATTAATCATGGGGTCACACAATTTGATGGGGGGTTGTTGAGGGAAATGGGAAGGATCTGGTGTGAAAAACAATGTATTCAAATTTTGTAGATTAGTATAAAAAATAATGTAAAATAGAACATACATGAATGACTGTATGAAACACAATGCAAATAAAAGATTGTATAAACACAATGTATATGAGTGAAACATACTGTAAAGATATTGTCATATGAAAATCAAGAAAAAAATATTTGAGAAAAGAAGTTAAGGATCTGAGTAGCAGATTTTAAAGTGCAGCATGGGAAGACAAAGCAAAGTATTATAATGAAATGTGCAAAGGACTGGAGTCTGAAAATTAAGAGGGCTGAACTTGCTCGGCATTTCTTAAGCTGAAGGAACTAAGGAACAAATTCAAGCCTCGAATTGCAATACTTAAGGATGCTATGGGCAGAATATTAAATGATCTAGGAAGTAGTAAAAGAAGATGAAGGAGTACCCAGAGTCACTGTACCAAAAAGAATTGGCTGACACAAAAGAATTTCAAGAAACAAAATATGATCAAGAGGCATTGGTGATGAAGGAGGAAGTTCAGGCTGCTCTGAAGGACTGATTCAATGGTACACAACAATAATCTTTGGGCAAGAATATGGAGAGATGCACTAGAGTTACATACAATAATATATCACTACATGCACAACCCTACATTACCAGCAATAACAAATAGCAGCCTACAAGTGGATACAATGGGAAGTAGACAAGATGAATGTCTATGGGTGTGGGAAAGAACAACAATAATAATGATGCATAGGGGGAAAAGAAATAAAAACCTGTTTAGCTACACAATTAGCTACCAAACTGAGTATGTATTTAGAATTTAGAAATCACTAAAAAAAAATCACAAAAGTTTCAAAGTTCAAGTAGTACAAACATTAAAATAGCATAGTATTTACAGAAATTAACTAGCACATATCTACAATATTTTCCCATTTTTAAGCAATATACTATTGATAAGTTTTTCATGTCACAGTAATATGATAATGGAGATATTCACTGAAAAAAATAGGTGATTCCATCCTTCCTCTAGCATAAATGAACAAAATTCGTGTTACTGATAGTATAGAAAAGTTTCTTTCAGCATCACAATTCTTTATTATTTTAATCACATAAGCTGTTGGATATTTATGCAAATAGGGAGAAATGATCACATTTTCTTCCACAGGAGAGACCAGCTTCTGACTCGACAGATTTCACATCTTCATTGTCTTCCACTACCGAAACACTTCCAGTGGTATATACATCGAGACACATTCATATTGGGATATTACCTCTGAGTCTGTACTTTCTTTTCCCAGTGCCAAGTGAAATGGCACTGTGAGTGGTAGAATATTTCAGCAAGTCATTCCAGCACCTGACAGGTAACACTCAAATAATTATCCTCCCAGGTGACTGTAAACAACGTAAATATGTCCCACTAAAGTCTCAAGTAAATGTATCCCCACTTGAACTTCTCCTTGGGGGAAATGGACAACTAGTCTGCAATTTACTCTCTATTGAGTAAGAGGGGAGAGGAAAAAGGAAATTGTGTATTTACTTAGAGGATGATAACACAAATGTAAATAAAAATAGAATCTGGATGAAAAGTCGGTAAGTGCTCTTTGCATTATGCTTGCCATTTTCTTGTAAGTTTTAAGTTATTTCAAAATAAGAGTTGAAGAAGAAAACATCTGAGTGCAAATGTTAAATAATAATTTAAGGAGTGAGTTGTCTTACCTACTCAAACTGGCATACTTTAAAAACAACTACAGTTAGCTCATTAACTACTTCGAGTGTTGAGAGATGTCAAGGACAACTATGCAGGAATATAAAGGATCTTAACATAATTATAAGAGTCAGTATAAAAATATAGAACCCTTCTGTAGTGGAAAGTGAGCCATGCCAATTAGCCTTGACATAGAAATACAGAGTTTATTAAGTTAACAAGGAAGGCAGGTGAAAGATATTAACAAATATAGAGACGTAATGGTCACAGTAGCATTGGCATTCACTTCCGATGCTTATTGATGAGTCTTTGAATGAAGTCAAGGTGACTCTGTTAAATACACAAATACATAAAAATCAATCTAAAAGGCTGCTGACAAGCCTCAAGTGTCTTAGAAAAAAAGGGCTACAAAATATCAATTAGTAGTCCTGTGACTATTGTCACTATGCTCATTAATGCTTTTCTCAAGAACAGGATTGCGTGTCAGAATGGAATGGGGTGTGGGGCGAGGAGAGGATAGTGAAGAATTGTTTATAGGGATTTCACTTTTGGTTAGAAGAGCAAACATCACAGATGGCAAAGAAGTTTGGGATCCTACTTACATCACTCACGATTACTTCAGACACTTGGCATGTCAAGAGGTAGAGGATGGAGGAGTTAGGAAGGCCTCACCAAAGAGGTTGTTTGCTGCAAAACCTGCATTTTACCGAAACGGGCTCACAGTGGAGCTAGGGCTTGAGACCCAGTACTGTTTAGCTCTGAGTCCAGTCTCTGTCTTTCTGGTGCAAACATTATTTTCCTAAATCAAAGGTTTCTTTTTAGAAACCTGTGGCACCTACGGAGAATGTATTATTACCATTATTTTTTTTTAACTCACCATTGCAAGTGTAGAAAGTGGCACATGGGTTCCACTGTGACGGTTAACACAAGCACTGTTATTAGGGAACGTGTTTATGTCACTTCTTCCCCACCTCACTGTTTACTCGGAAAATTGCAATAAAGCAAAACTGAACTGAACCACCACATCTCTCCAAGATTCGACTTAGAAGGACTATATAACCAATGAGCAGCATCCCCAGACCCTCTTTGAACACATCTCCCCTTCGAGCCATGTTGCAAGGCAAACCGGAGGCTTTTGTATAGCTCTGTGAGAAATATGCAGAGGAATCATTTCATTTCTTTGCATCTGCCCTCCTGGTGGGAGGTATCAGGCCTTGGGTAGCCCAAGAAGCTATAGGAAGCATATTACAGGGAGTTTAATTTATTCAAAGAAAATCAGAATCAACTAATCAGAAGGAAAGGGAAAATGCATTAATTAAACAGCTTTACTCATGCAGAAAAGCTGCCAGCATGAGCATTTCAAATTACCTGGGCACACCTAATGCATTTGCATTTGCTCAGGAGAAATGTGTTCTGCCCTACAAAGCCACGTACATTTCATAATTCCATTTGAGGGAATAACAAAAGGCAATTGACAGCTAAGAACCACCTTCCACACTTGGGGGCTATAGCCTTTTCCTAGGAATTTTTAGCTCATGCAGAAATTCTCTTCTTGACTAGATGTGGAGAGAGGAAGTTTAAAGTCTTCTGTAAAGTAAAAGGCTAAGAAAGAATCCCCCTCCTCCCCACCCTCTCAACAAAGGAGGTGGGGCCTTTACTGGCAGGAGGCTAACAGCATTCTTTTGTTAGATATTAACATAAAATAGGCCAGTAGAAATGGATGTCCATCAACAGAATTAGAAGGAACTAAGTAAGTTTTAAGAACAAAGGGTTTACTTATTTAAATTACAGGAGTTGAGAAACAGCTGGGAATGCAATTTTTTTTCCCAGAGTAAAAAACTATAAAACAGTTGAATGTAATTATGTTGCAATATAATTTTATCATTTCAGATTGAATGTGTATAATCATTGTACCGAAAATAACCCTGCAGGCAATATTTAAACATATATATGTTTATATGTTTTTATCTTAACTTTTTCAGTTCAGCTCATCCAACAAATAGGTTGATGTATTTGCTCCTGAGAAAATTTTTATTGTGACACTAAAGCACAGAACTACCTTAAAATTATTTGAAAGGATATTTGATACTTTTTTCTTTTATTATTTTTTGACTTGATATATTTCAATTGTTCTGCACAATAAGCTACAATTAGCTTTAGGTTTTATTACTTTGAATTTTTACAGTTAAGAAAAATGAAAATGACTATGAGAAAACCTTTTAGAAGTTTCCTTCTTATTTGGAATGAAAGATATCCATTTCAAGTCCTAAAGAGCTATAATAAAGTATAAGATTTGTACAACTTGGCTCTAATTTAATAAATACATGGAAAGTTACACTTACAGAGAAAATCTTGTGTTTGTAGCCAAAACAAGAGGCTTAAGTAGCAAGAACCCATTTTCTAGACATGATTTGATGCAATCCTTAATAAAGTATTCTATAATTTTATCAAACATACCTATGCAGATCTACAAATTTGAGACAAATTTTCTTAATTGATTATCTTAGATTTGCCTATTAAGAAGCTACTGGGTTTCTATATTGTTGAAGAGTGTGGTTTAAATAATCAGCTCTGAACTGTCAGTACAAATGCAAGATATTCATTTCCTCTGGATCACAGCAGATTCACGGAAGAGAAGTTAGAAAGTAGTCATATAATGCAAAGCCTGGAGAAAACCCTCTCCTCCAGGATACGAATGCTTTTGGAACCGCAACTCTTCTTTTCATACAGTCGCATCCCATTTGATGAAGCTCTTTTACACATCTTTACTCCCCTTAATGTCTTTCCATGATTTCCTCTAAATATAGTCATCATGAGTGGTAGATAACAGAAAATAATTTCAAATGCCAAAGGATTTGCAGTGGCTTCACTAGCAGCTGCTTAAGTCACAAACACCTTGGCAGGATCCTGCTGACTTTCTAGCCTTTGCTCCAATGCAATTAGGATCTTCACCCTGGAAATATCCTTTGACAATTAAATATATTAAGGTACTAATAGACTGGTGAGACAGGTGTGTGCAATGTGGCCAAAGGTTTGAATATTCCGTTTTAAATATCTGATGACAGTAACTACAAAGACGTGTCATTGATCTAATTCTTGTTTGCAAATTCCTTAGAGCTGTGCATGAAGCATAATAGGATTTCTATGGACCAAAACAACAAAAGGTGTAAACTGCCTTTTCAATTGCAAACTTTGTTCATTTATTCCATTGGTAAAAGAATGCAAATCTTAAGTCATTTTTGTTGTTGTTGTTAACCAACACCAAGCTTTTTTCAAATACAAGGAAAAAAGACAAGCTTCTTTTCCCCTGCAGTTGGGGGTGGGGGGGAGGAAAGCCAGTTTAATGAAATTTCACTAAGTCATCTCTGTCAATTATTACCTTACGTTTAATTTATTTTAGTGTTTGAACTATGTTAACACATCCACAGATATGTATGATTCAGTAAAGAGATTTGAGTATCTAAGAATCTCAACAATATTTCCTATAAATGATTATAATACAAATATAAATCATGTAACAGCAGCACTTGTTCAAGAGTTTACATAAAACAAAAGATTAATATTTTTCTTTTCCTTTTTATTTCCTTTCCTAGTAAATATTTTCTTTAAAATGTGCAAATTTAAAGAGTTCATTCAAGACAATAATGTCTAAAGGAAAAAAAGTAGTTGCTTCAATACATTGTGAGTTGGCCAAATGGTCAACCTAATGAAGACAGGAAGAAGGAATGAGGGAAAGTTAAAAGTGAGGAAAATCAAGAGGAAAGGAGAAAATGGTGCTAATTACTAATTCCTCTCAAGGATTTAAAGAGGTTGCTTAAATTTAAAAAAGAATCTGATCTCTGTTTTTAGTGTTAAATCCATTTCCTAATAAAACAAATTGTATTAAAATAGAATGCCACTATTTTAAAAGTTGATGCTAGTAACAAAGGCAGCTAATCTTTGCTTTAATTAATTGTAGCAAATTCTCTAAGTGGATGCTTCCCTCCCACCTCTCCTTGATCACACTATTGCACCTCTACTTTGCATGAATTTATCCACTCCAGATTGGAGAAGATTAAAGGGACCTGCAAAGGAGCCTCAATTGCCCAATAATGACTTGCTAAGTTGCTAAAAGGTCTGCAATTTGAACCCATCTAGCAGCTCTGAAGGGAGAAGATATGGCAAGTCAGCTGCTATAAAGATTACAGCTTACTTAGAAAACCGGCAATCTATTATGTCACTCTGTGTCGTTCTACCAGGTCACTCTGCATAGGAAAGGACTAGGAAGCATACAAATAATATAAAAGTTGGTGGTTTGAACACGTCCGGAGCATCATGAGAGAAAGGCCTGGCCCTGTGCCACACGCACTTACTGTGAGTCAGAATTGACTTGAGGTAGGTGTAAAATATACACTCTATTTTAAAGATATAGCATGGAGCAAGATGTAAAATAGCTACCATAACTCTTATTGAAGCTTGAAAATTGCATGTGTAGTTTGCATTATACTCTCCTTGGACAGTGCTGGTCTGAAAATCCAAGCTGAGGAGTTTGCACTTGGTCCAGGGCAGCCACTGTTAAGGCCTTGAGCAGGAATCTGAGACTGGTGGTTCAGGAGCTAAGTGTGACTGCAGCATGGAGGCTGGGCAGGAGGGAAAGCCATTTAATGCAGGAGCTGAGGAATGAAGCAATACAGTTCAAGACTAGGATGGTGACTGTGAGAATGGGGACGGAGCTAATGCAAGAAACAGTTAAAGGAAACGCCATAATGTCCTTGCGCTGTTCTGGCCATCAAGGAGAGTGAAGAAAGTAGAAACAACCAAGATTCTGTGTGTTACCTGATAGTTGGAGAATTACAACTTTTTCCACAGAAACGGGACAATTTGAAGAGTAGTGGCAAAGAAGCTGTGCTGCAATCCTGAAGGTACGCAGTTCGGGGCCCCCAGCTGCTCCACAAGCGAAGGATGGGCAGTCTCCTCCCATGCAATTAACTGTTTCTGAAAATGTGCCAGAGGGTCAGCTATGTGTCAGTTTTAACCCTACAGTATGCGACGACAACAACCACAACAAAGAGTTAAAATGTTTTAACGTTTCATTTTTAAACAATTCAGCTCAGAGAAAAAGTTGTAAAAATGGTTCATAGGTTTTCCATACACTCTTCATCTAGCTTTTCCTTATGTTAACATCTTACTTGTATAACAGGGACAGTAAATAAGTATGACAGAAGAATTGATACCTCTGAGTTGTGGTATTGGAGAAGAGTACTGAATATCCATGGAGTGCCAGGAGAATGAATAGGACCTGGAGAAACTGAAACCAGGGTGGTTCTTGGAGGCAATGATGACAAAACTCTGTCTCCCCTGCTTTAGTCATGTGCTATGCAGGGGCCAGTCCTTGGAGAAGGACATCATGCTTAGAAGGTAGAGGGATAGTGAAAGATAAGACCATCAATGAAATGGATTGACACAGTGATTATATAAATGAGCTCCAGTATAATAGAGATGATAAAGATGACACAGGATAGGACAGAGCTCAGATCTGTCATGTTAGGAGTCACAGTCAACTCAACAGCACCTAACAACACTAGAGTGTAATAAAGGAGTTTGGGCGGCCTAGTAGTAAGGAATTGCGCTACCAGCCCCAAATTATGTGCTTTCAATCTGCCAGGTGCTCCTTGGGAGAAAGATGGGCAATCAACTCCTGTGCAATGTCCTGCCTCTGAAAACCCATTGGAGGGTCAGCTATAGATTGATTCTGACTCGATTGCACACAACAATAACAACTGGATAAGGTAGTTGCACTGCTAACCCAAAGACCACAACTTGATGGTAATGACAGCGTGTAACAAAATATTTAAAAAATGGGCAACAATTGAACTCATTGCCCCTGGGTTGGAACCAAGCCAGAGGTGACCCTCCAGTGGGTTTTCAGAGGTCATGAATCACACACGAGGAGACTGCCCATCGTGCTCCTGCTGAGCAACTGCCAAAGGCACCACATCTCCTTGCCAATGGGAAGCGCTGGACATTACTTTGACTCACTTTAGACAAATGATGAAGAGAGAGGTCAATAGTCCTTGGGAAATGACAAAATGTTTGATAAAGTAGAGGGTGAGCAAAAAGAGGGAGACTCTTAACGATGGATGGGCACAGTGGGTGAAAATACAACAGTGATTGTGAGGACCATGCAGGGTTTTGTTCTGCTGTGCATGGGGTTGCTTTGGGTTGAAGCCAACTTGACAGCATATCGTAACAATCTATAGGCAAAGTACATATATATTCATGCTCATGTGGGAAACAGTTGGATTCTGGAAGGTAGGTTCTCTTGTTTTAGTTGAAAGTCAGGGGTAAAGTGTTTGGTTGGTTTTTATTTCGCTCACAATGGTGTGTGGACTGATTGGATTTACTTGATACACTTAATAATTAGCTGTGCGCTGGAAGCCTCTTGTTTAAGTCAATCAGGATCTGGTGTTTGGGAAGAACATTCTTCTAAGTGGTACAGCACTGATGTGTTATTTTGCTGTACTAAGGCGACTTGGGGTTGCTGTCATGCTGAATGCTGTCCCACTGGAGTGTCAAATGTCATGATGGTTACTCATGGTGGACAGAGTTTGGTGGAGCTCCCAGATTAAGACAGATTTGGAAGCAGGATTAGCATCCACTTTCTAGACAACATGCCTTTGGAAACTCTATGAACATTAGAGAAACAATGATAGTTATAGAAGAGGGTTTAGATCTTTTGTTTCATTAGTGCTCAGTGCGTCAGATCTATTCTTAGAAAAATTTCTAGGTAGTGTAGTATCCAAATAAAAATAGGAGGCCTTTGAAATCAGAAAGACCCTTACTAAATTACCTAACCCATTTGTATCTTGGTTGACACATTTGAAAAAAAAAATTCATAATAATATCAAAATCTGTGTTAAGTAATGATTAAGTGACTTGAGTGACTTTGAATGCAGAAAGTGAAGAAGACTTGAAGCACTTGCTGCAGAAGATCAAAGACTACAGCCTTCAATATGTGTTAAATCTCAACATCAGGAAGACAAAAATCCTTCCCACTGGGCCTACAGACAGCATCATGATAGATGGAGAAAAGATTGAAAGTGTCAGTTACCGCATTGTAATTGCATCCATAATCAACACCCATGGCAGCTGCAGTCAAGAAATCAAAAGACTTGTTGCATTGGGGAAATCAGCTGTTAAGGACTTCTTCAAAGTTCTAAAGAGCAAGCATGTCAGTTAGTTTAAAGACTCCACCATGCCTGATCTAAGCCATGGTGTTTTCAAATTGCTTCCTTTGCCTCTGAAAGTTTGCCAGTGGGTAAGGATGACAGTAGAAGAATTGATGCCATGGAATTGTGGGGTTGGTAAACAGTAGTGAATATCCCATGGACTGCCAAAAGAACAAGCAAATCTGCCTTAAAGGACGTGCAAGCAGAGTGCTCCTTAGAGGCAAGGCTGGTGAAACTTTGTCTCATTTACTTTGGGAATATTTTCAGGAGGAACCAATCCTTGGAGAGAGACATGATGCTGAGAAAGGTAGAATGTCAGTTAAAGAGAGGAAGACCCTCAACAAGATGGATTAACATAGTAACTATAACAATGGGCTTGAGCATTGTGGAGATGGTAAGAACGGTGCAGGATAGGGCCAGGGCCAGATCTGTTGTTTATAGGGTCATTATGAGTGGTAGTGAACTTGATGGCACCTAACAAGAACAAGAGATGTCGCTCTGCAGGAGCTCTGCAAGGGGTGGATATTATGAATGGGATTGAAGTGTGACCAATATGTGGTGAAAATAAAGTCTCATCACTCTTCCACAATAAGGAGCTGTAGTGGCATTGTCCACAGCATGTTGCATTACTAGCCAAATTTTGGGTTGAATCCACCTGTGGCTCCCACGAGCGAAAGAGAGGTAATCTGTTATTATTGTGAGTTACAGTCTTGGAAACCCGATGGAGGGTCACTCTGAATCTGAATTCGTTAAGATGGTAGGGAGCGAGTGTCACAATATGGTTTGATATGGCAGAAGATCAAAGACTACAGCCCTCAATATGTGTTATATCTCAACATCAAGAAGACAAAAATCCTTCCCACTGGGCCTACAGACAACATCATGACAGACGGAGAAAGATGGAAGTTGTCACCTTACGTGGATCCACAATCAACAACTTTTGTACCAGCAGTCAAAAAGAAAAAGAGGAAAAAAGAAATTGAAAGATGTGTTGCATGGGTGTTAAAGAGCAGGGATGTCAGTTTGAAAATTATGGCGCATCTGATTCAGGCCATGGTCTTTCCAATACTTGCTACACAGCTGACAACTGGACAATGAATAGGGGTGACAGAAGACAAATCAGCCCTTTGAGTTGTGCTGCATGTACTGCCAACAGTACAGACAAATAAGCACTCTCCTTGAAAGCAAGGCTAATGAAACTTCATCTCACATCCATGGGACATATTGTTAGGAGGACCCGGTTCTTGGTTAAGGACATAGTGCTTGGAAAGGTTAGTGAAGGAAGGGAAAAGCCTCAGCTAGATGAATTGACAGAATGACTGTTAACAATGGGCTTGAGTATGTCAGAGTCAGTCAGGATGGCATGTCGTAGCACAGGGTTCAGATCCATTGTTCATACGGTTGCTATTAATCATACTTGACTCAATAACACCTAACAACAACAACAACAGCAAAGTAACGAAGGTCAGACAGCCTTATTGCATCTAAACAAGAAAGGCAAAAGTAGAACAAAGGGAAAATGACTAAATAAGATTTCAGGAGAGTGGTGGGAGGGAGCTAGAGGGATGACAGAAGCCTCTTTGTAAATGGTTCATAAATAAGGAACTGCATCCCATCTAACAACCTATAAGAATGAAAGGAAAGTGATACATTTTGTTATTGTTTCAAAATGAAATGAAATTTTAAAACTGCTTCAAATAAGGCAATTTCCCCCTCACATTAGTACTCTGAGAACTGCTTGCCTTCTCTTTTGTCTCTTCCTGTTGCCTTGAATGGCGATCAGCAATGCATGATTAGCCAAGTGGCATCAGCTCTAATACTATCATCATATGCCAGCCAGAGGGGATGTGAAAGGGGAAATGGGATTTGCCACTGCAAATGCCATATCCATTAATAAATATCTGAGACACACCAGGACAGAAGAAAATCTCTCTTCCCCTTTCTGCAGGCACCTTGCCTTTTGGGTTGTGTTTCTTGTATAATAAGCCTCTTTTAGAGCCTGTTGTGCTTCTAGGCAGCTGACAAGCAGATCAAACCTCCCAAAAGGGCCATGTTAATCATGGTTTCAAAGAGCAATCTAAAAATGCATTCTAACATGCCTTTGCAAAGGTATAATTCAAATGATTACCTAATGTGTTCCAAAGGGTGGTCGGGTGGTGTCCTGTTTCCATAGCACTCAATTTCACGACGCTTTGCAAAAGTGCTCTGTGTGATGTCTTCCTCAAGAGCAGCAATATCACAGCCAGAACTTCCTAAATTTGGGTCTGCAGTAATGACAGACTTTGAATGAATGCTTTCCTATGGTATGGGGGGGGGGACCACAAGTTCAAAACATTTGCTGTTTCCCAACTTTGTGCTACACGGTGATTGACTTTTTTGATTTATGTTAAATACCTATCCTTGGATTTGAATGAGAGGTCAGCATTCCATCAGCTTTCTGACCTTGGCTATGGTTTAAATGTTTGGAATTTTTTGTTGTTGTTATTCCCCCCCTTTTTTATTGTGATTTTAATGAAAGTTTACAGAAAAGTTGGATTTTCATTCATTCATTGTCGCATATTTTCCTCCCTACCCCCCCAGTTAATTTTTTTAAAATATTCATTCATTGTTGCATAATTTTCTCCCTCCCCCAGTCCACTTTGCTATGCACCTTTTATTCTGGATGATTGTCATACAAATAATGCCTAATAATATACTACTTTTAAACTGTTCTTTCCTTCATCTGTTTCCAACACAATATTCATTATTGATCCCCTCTTTTCTTTGTTTCCCACCAAGCTCCATGTCAATCCTACTTTATAACAGTGGTACTACGCAGTATTTTACAATGATCATGTTATAATTAGAAGCAAAATGGAGATCTTCATTTTGAGAATGTATGACTACTATATATACGACCATGGACAAATCCCTGATATACTCCCTTCCTGATTTTAAGCCATGCGGTGTTGTGCTTCTTTACTCTGTTCTGGTGATTGCCTCCTGGTCCAAGTATAGGTTTCCCATAAGCACAATCAAGTGTTCTGGGATTCCCATTCTTCTCAGAGTCAGTCACAGTTTGTTGTGGTCCACACAGTCAAATGCCTTTTCATAGTCAATGAATCATAGATAGACATTCCTCTGGTACTCTCTGCTTTATGCCAAGATCCATCTAACATTAGCTATAATATCGCTAGTACCACAACCTCATCTAAACCCAGCTGGCACATCTGGCAGTTCTCAGTTGATGTGCTGTTCTAGTTGTTTTTTAGATAATTTTCAGCAGAACCTTGCTTGCATGTGATATTAATGGTATTGTTTGCTGATTTCCACATTCCGTCAGGTCACGTTTCTTTGGAATGGGAACAAATATAGATCTCTTCCAGTCAGTTGGCTAGCTGGCTGTCCTCCAAACTTCTTAGCACAACTTGGTGAGCACATCGAGGGCAGTGTCTGTTTGTTGAAATATGTCAATTGGTATGCTGTCAACTCCTGGAGCCTTGTTTTTTGCCAATTCTTTCAGAGCAACTTGAACTTCCTCCTTCATCACCACAGGCTCTTGCTCATACATTATTTCATTAAATTTTTCTGTGTCAGCCAATTCCTTCTAGTACAGTGACTCTGTATACTGCTTCCATCTTCTTTTAATGCTTCCTGGATCATTTAATATTCTGTCCAAAGCATCTTTGTTCTCCAGTTAGTTCAGCTTAAGAAACCAAAGATGTTTCCTATGTCCATACCTTTTCAATCTATATGAGGAACAGATCATCGGGGGCGGGGAGGGGGCTGAGTTCTATGAGGAGGAGTGTGGCATCAGGATTGGAGGAAGACTTATCAACAACCTATATTATGCAGATGACACAACCTTGCTTGAAGAAAATGAGGAGGACCTGAAGCACTTGCTACAGGTCAATATGGATTGAAGCTCAACATCAAGAAAACAAAGATTCTCACCACTGGGCCGATTGGCAGCATCACGGTAGATGGTGAAGTGATTGAGATTTTTAACAGCTTCAGTTTGCTTGGCTCTACAATCAGCACTCTTGGTACCAGCCGCCAGAAAATCAAAAGACGAATTGCATTGGAAAAGTCTGCTGTCAGGGACTTCTCCAGAGTACTGAAGAACAGCAATGTCAGTCTGGAGACTAAGGTGCACCTGATGCAGGCTATGGTCTTCACCATTACTTACTATGCATCAGAAAGCTCGACAATGACAAGGGATGATAGAAGAATTGATGCCTTTGAGCTATACCATGGACTGCCAGGACAACAAACATTCATCCTGGAGACCGTGTAACCAGGCTGTTCCTTGGAGGCAAGGATTCTGAGGCTTTGTCTGACATACTTTGGACATGTTGCCAGGAGGAACCAGTCCTTGGAGCAGGACATCATGCTTGGAAGAGTGGAGGGACAGTGCAAGAGAGGAAGACCCTTGATGAGTTGGATTGATTCAGTGACTAGAGTAATGGGAATAGGTGTCAGATACAATAAGGTTGGCTTAGGATAGAGCAAGGTTCAGAGCTGTGGTACATAGGGTCATTATGAGTCACAGGTGACTCGATGACATATAATATAACATCACATAACATCAGCATCCCTATATGTACATGTGACTTTTTCTCCTCACAGAGTCTTACCAAAGAATGCAATGTATTGTTTTTGTTTGTTGATTGCTGTCGAGTCGAGCACAGCTCATAGTGACCCTATAAACAGCAGACCTGAAGCCTTTCTGTAACTATCATCGTTTATCAAAGTTCATAGAGTTTCCTGAGGCGTATTGTTTAGGAAGTGGATGCCACTCCTGCTTCCAAAAAGGAAGCAGTAAGAGAAGGAAAATACATGAGTTCACATCCAGGATCTGTCAATGACCCGCTTGTGACCTTTGAGTAGTTTACTGAATTCTCTGAGCCAAATTTCCTAATCTGATCAAGAAGAACTCTCTAAGGATGTCTCAAGATGTTAATAAAAAACAATCAAAAAGGGCAAACAAAACCAAACCAAGCCAGGTATTCTAAATCTTCTCGGCAGAATAAGATAGTGAAAGAGAGGAAGAGCCTCAAGGAGATGGGTTACCACAGTGACGGCCATAATGGACCTTGAGCGTATCTGAGATTGTGAGGGTAACAAAGAATAGGGGCAAGTTCAGATCTCATGTTCATAGAGAGGCCATGAGTCACTGTTGACTCAGTGGTGCATAACAACAACAATGACAACACCAGACAAGATGAGGGGGGCTCTGGCAGCATGTTGTTGTTGTTGTTGTTATGTGCTGTCGAGTCGCCTGTGACTCATAGCAACCCTATATACAACAGCCCTAAACTCCGCTCTATCCTGTGCCAATCGCACTGTCTCTGACACTCCCATCCCAATTATCCCAGTCACTGAATCAATCCACCTCATAGAGGGCCTTCCCCTCCTGCGCTGTCCCTCCACCCTCCCAAGCATGATGTCCTTCTCCAAGGACCTGTCTCTCCTCACAACATGTCCAAAGTATGTTAGACGGAACCCCAGAATCCTTGCCGCCAAGGAGCCCCCTGGTTTAACCCTTTCCAGGACAAATCTGTTTGTTTTCCTAGCGGTCCATGGTACCCTCAATACTCTTCTCCAGCACCACAGCTCAAAGGCATCAATTCTCCTTCTATCCTCCTTGGTCATTGTCCAACTCTCTGATGCATAACAAGTGATTGCAAAGACCAAAGCCTGTATCAGACGCACCTTAGTCTCCAGAGAGACACCATTGCTCTTCAGTACTTTGGAGAGGTCCCTAACAGCAGACTTTCCCATGGAAATGTGCCTTTTAATTTCCTGGCTGCTGGTGCCAAGACTGTTGACTATGGAGCCAAGCAAACTAAAGCTGTGTACAATCTCAATCTCTTCACCATCCATCCTGATGCTGCCAATTGGTCCAGTGGTGAGAATCTTTGTCTTCTTGACATTGAGCCTCAATCCATATTGTAGGCTGCAGTCCTTGACACTCTGCAGCAGGCGCTTCAGGTCCTCTTCCGTTTCAGCAAGCAGGGTTGTGTCATCTGCATAACGCAGATTGTTGATAAATCGTCCACCAATCTTGACCCCACATTTCTCCTCATAGAGCCCAGCCTCCCGGATAATCTATTCTGCATATAGGTCGAAAAGGTATGGAGATAGGATACATCCCTGGCGTATGCCCTTCCCAATTTTGAACCATGAAGTGTTCCCTTGCTCTGTTCTGATGACTGCCTCCTGGTCCAAGCATAGCCCATAGGAAATTGCACAGCTAAACCAAAGACTACATCTCTCCGGCAGTCTGATTCCAGCAGCTGCTTCAGGGGCCAAAGATGTGCAATCTCCTCTTCTGTAGTTCATGGCCTCAGTAACCTTCCAGAGGATCAGCCTTGAGTCGGTTCCATGACAGTGAGAATGAGTGAGCGAGACAGGATGAGGAGAAACAAGAAACCCAGGGATGAAGTGAGAAGAGTGCTATTACATCGGAGCTATTGCAACCAGTGTCCCAAAACAAACTATGTATAAGTTGTTGAGCGCAAAACTGATTGGCTCCATAAACTTTCACTTAAATCATAATGAAAAGGTCAAAACCGAGAAAAACTTCTAAACAAAAGAAAGAAAATGTGTGCCTCAGACACCAGGTTTACTAGATGTGTGTGTGTTCTAGTATACAATTTAGAGAGATTTGGTATTATTTGCTCTGGCTTTTATTTGTTGTCATTGTTAGGGTGTCATCCAGGCAACTATGACTTCCAGCATCTCTATGACATTAGATCAAAACCGTGCTCGATCCTGTCCCATCCTCACAATCCCCACCATGCTGGAGCCCACTGTTACCGTCACTGCGGCAGCCCATCGCGTTGAGGGTCCTCCTCTCTTAGGCTGGCCCTCGAGCTTTCCCTGCAGGCTGTCTTTTTCCGAGGACTCTTCCCTACTGACAATGGGCCCAAAGTGTGTAAGATGAAGTTTCCCCATCCTTGCCGCTAAGGAACACCGTGGTTGCATTTCCTCCAAGGCATCTTTTTCGTTCTTTTGGCAGCTAGGAGCTATCGAGTTAACTACGACTTAGAGGAAATCCTGTAATAACAGATCTGCACCTTGCCCTATCTCGCACTGTCCTCACAAACTCCGTCATGCTCAAGCCCATTGTGGTTGGTCCGGCTAATTGATGGTCTTCCTCTCTTTCTCTGACCCTCTCCACCATACCCAGTGGGATAAATTTTGCATCTAGTTATTTAAAATATGGTTACAATTCTATATTGTGATCAGTGAATTCTGAGATCTCAAGAAGAATTTTCATTTTCATTCTGTTTAGTTCATTCTGGCTGAAAGAATAAAATTAACGATTTCTTCTCATAAGCTATTGTCATGTAAAAGAATTTGCATGATCTGAATATTCTCTGTTAGAAACTATGTTGCTGTTATTGTTGTTATGTGCCGTCAAGTTGGAACCGAATTAAGGCAGACCCTCCAGTGGGTTGTGTCAGAGACAATAAGTTTGGCAAGGGATAGAGCAGGGTTTAGGGCTGTCGCTATGAATCACAGGTGACTCGATGGCACATTACAACAACAACAACAATTCACATGGGAGGACATTCCCTATCTTTCTTCCACGTTGGCAGCACAAGTCCTTACCATTAGGCCACCAGAGCTCCATATTTATATAAATATTTAAGGGTTATAATACTCTGATTCATAATTTACTTAAGTATGGGTATGTATGTGAACTATGAAGCAGAGTATTATGTTTCTTAAATATTTTATTCCATAGTAAAACTTTGTTCTGCTAAATCTGTCCTCTCATGTTACATATTAGAGCATGGCTGTTTGTCTTTAGTTCCCTGGCTACTGTCTGATACCTGAAGGCCTAGCCAGATATTAATGAACGCTAGCAAGTTCCAAGAAAGCAAAACGAACATAACAGCCCGAACACTAACCTGACTCTATGCAAAAGCACACTAGACTCTCAAAGTTTAAACTGTAGAAACATCTTTTGAAACTAAATGTTGTTATTACTATCATTACCTTTAAATAATGTCAAAGTTTTTTGAGAAAATTGCATTTTAAAGGTTTTATGGTTATACTCATTTGATACAGTCAAAATATCCACTCTCACCCTCTACAGAATTGGCCTTTAGACAATTATATTTACCCTTCTCCTGTCAACATAAAGTACAAATGTGTCTGGATCATGTGACAGGTAAAAATGTGGCTAGTGTCCATTATTTTTACTCTAGTGCAAGTAAGCAGCCAAGGTTACTAAAGCCAACTAAATATCACTATCTTGAGAACATCACTCTTTAAAGTGTGAGAATCACACAGTGGTGGTGGTGGTGGTGGTGTTTTGTGCTTTTGAGTCAGAACTGAGCCATAGCTGACCCTCCAACAGGTTTTCAGAGGCAGTAAATCCCACTGGAGGAGACTGCCCATCCTTCTCCGAAGGAGGTGTTGGTGGATTTGAACCTCATTCCTTTGGCATTGCAGCACAGCTTCTTACCACTAAGCCACCGGAGAAATTCTAGTGTGCACTTGTGAAAGATATTTGAGCATGCAAACTTTAGTGAGTCCTAGAAGAATAGAGAATATTTCTCATACGCATCTTAAACTAAAGTCATTCTTATGAATTTGTTTTATTGACAGTCTGATGTTTTGCATGTTTGTCTGTGTACTTAACACATGACTTGAAACACTCAGAGTCTTGAAGAAATTTGAAGTCACTATTTCTTTGATTATATTTTGTTGTGGTGATCCTGGTTCTATCACATATAATCCTTTTACAAGTTATACCTGTCATCAATTTGCTAGATGAGGAGTGGATTATATTAAGCAGTGACATTTGCATAGTGTAAATACATTACTGTTTAGTTCCTTGTTCCTCACAACACATGAAGTTGAGTCGAGTCTTTTCAAGGCAGAACCAACACATGGGTGACCCTCCAGTAGGTTTTCAGAGGCAGTTAATCGCACAGGAGGAGATTGCCCATCCTTCTTCCACAGAGCAGCTGGTGGTTTCTAAGTACGTGCCTTTGGGATTGCAGTGCAACTTCTTACTATAAAGCCACCAGAGCTCCTTAACTCTTCAACACATGAAGAGTAAAATCTAATTAGAACTTGGAGTCTAAATCTAAATTTTTTTTAAAGTTGCAACAAATTTATCTACTTAGAAAATTTGTGTTTACTAAGCAAGCAGAAACAGTCACTGTCCCTTCAGACAAAAAAAAAAAAAAGAAAAAGAAATAGCACAAGCAGTAGCCCTGTTGTTGTTATGTGCCATCAAGTCATTTGTGACTCATAGCGACCCTATGTACAAGAGCCCTAAACGCTGTTCTATCCTGTGCCAACCTCGCTGTCTCAAACACATTCATTCCCACCACTCCACTCATAGAATCAATCCATCTCATTGAGGGTCTTCCTCTCCTGTGCCGTCCCTCCACTCTCCCAAACATGATGTCCTTCTCTAAGGACCAGTCCCTCCTTGCAACATGCCCAAAGTATGTCAGATGAAGCATCAGAATCCATGACTCCAGGGAACATTCCGGCTTCGCGCTCTCCAGGACAAACCTGTTTGTTCTCCTAGCAGTCCATGGTATATTCAACACTCTTCTCCAGCACCACAGCTCAAAGGCATCAATTCACTTTCTATCATCCCTATTCACTGTCCAACTCTCCTATGCATAGCACATAATTGCAAAGACTATAGCCTGGATCAGGCGCACCTTAGTCTCCAGCCTGACATCGTTGCACTTCAGTACTCTTGAGAGGTGGCCAGGTTAAATCTAGCATAGATTTGCATAACAAGCTCCCTTATATTTATCCAAGTCTCCATTTTACATTTAGGTGCATGACACAATTACATACTCAGTGTTTATATCTTTCAATAGACTGTAAACTCCATTTAAAATATTTAAGGATGTCTATATTTATCCTAAAGATAATGAGAACCCTCTACAGGTTTTTTAGTGTAATGATGAAGAGGAGGTGACCAGATAGGATTTACCCATTTAGAGAGGTCTAACTCCCACATGGGTAGTATATTGGAAAATGGCCAAAAGTGTCTCAGGAACAACAATTGGGAGTCTACTGTGACACTTAAATTTACGGTAAAATTGTTGTCCACAAAAGTGCCAAGATAATTCAATAAGTAAAGAAGTCTGTTTAGTAGACTATACTAGGACAAGTGGATGGACACGTGCAAAGGAATAAAGATCAACCTCATAGATTAAAGGAATAATCTCACAAAGAAGAACACAAAATCATTCAAAGATGTAAACAGAAGAGATGAAACTCGCAGAAGAAAACAAAAGGGTATCTTCATGACTTAACTACAGAATGGTTTCTTAGATATTATACCAACAGCACAGCAACGAAAGAAAAAAATAGAGAAGTTGATCCAGCAAATAGCAGTGCCCCCCACAGAGTACCTCACTCAAATTTTAGCTGTCTTGTTTGCTCTGGGTCCCTGGGTGCTGGCGGGTCGCTGCTCCTGGTGAGTTCCTGCTCCTGGCGGGTCGCTCTGGTGTCTACCTCAACTCAGTTCACTTTTTTTTTTTTAAGGTGGTGTAAATTCACTTTTTTCCTAGTGAAATAGCCATCCATGGCTGCTGAAAATCCTGCAGCTGCTGGCGACCTATTTCCAACTTTTTGAGAAAGCGCCATACAGCCTTCCACAGTGGTTGCACCATTTTACACTCCCACCAACAGTGAAGTTTCTCCACAACCTCACCAGCATTTGTTGTTTGATGCTTTGTTGAATTTTGCTGTTGTTACTGGGGTGAGATGATATTTCATAGTTGTTTTGATTTGCCCCTTAGAGCTAGGGATTTTGAACATTTCTTCATGTCTTTGTTCACCATCTGAATGTCTTCTTTGGTGAAGTGTCTGTTCATATCCTGTGCCTATTTGCCCATTTTTCAATTTGGTTGTTTACTTTTATCTTGTTGTTGTGAGTATGTGAGACTTTGTCTCATATCTTCTCTTTTAAGGAGAATTATGTCTAAATTTCACTAAAGACATATTATTTGTTCTTTTGGCAGTCCATGGTATATTCAATATTCTTCACTAAAATCACAATTAAAAAGTGTCAATTTTTCTTCAATTCAATTATTCAGTTTTCAACTTTCTCATGTACATGAAGTGATTTAAAATATAATGTCTTGGATCAAGTACACCTTAGGTCCTCATGGTAACATCCTTGCTCTTTTGGACTTTAAGAATGACCACATAATACAGCTCTTTCACTCCTACATATATAACCAGAAGAGTTTAAAAAATATATTAAAGCATATACTTATACCTGAGTGTTTCTAGACATTATCTTCACAATAGCCAAAAGTTAAAATTGACATATGTGCCCATCAACGGATGAATAAATAAACAAAATATGGCCTATCCACACAATGGAATATTATTCAACCATAAAAGGAAATTAAATTTTGATAGATGCTCTAATGTAGATAAACTACAAAAACATTATGCTAAGTTACTGAAAAACAAGAATGAAGTGGGAAGCATAGCACTCCCTGATCTCAAAACCTACTCCACATCTGTAATTACCAAAAGAACATGGTACTGGTACAACGATAGGCACATAAGCTAATGGGATAGAATCATGAACCCATAAATTAACCCGTCTACCTATGGTCAACTGATATTTGACAAGAAAACAAAGCCCATCAAATGGGGAAATGACAACCTCTTTAACAAATGGTGCTGGCAAAACTGGACTACTACCTGCAGGAAGCTGAAGCAGGATGCACACCGCTTACCATACAGAACAATTAATTCAAGGCGGATCAGAGACCTAGGGGTAAAGTCCCAAACCATAAAGATCATAGAAACAAAGTAGGACCAAGCTTAGCAGGCCTAACTCATGGTATTAAAAGGCTGACAAACAGCCAGAAATACACAACCAGGAGAGGATAAAAGTGATGAATGGGACCTTCTAGGGATTAAATCCCTTTGTGCATCAAAAACATTTCCCAACAGAATGAAAAGAAAACTACGAGAGAAAAAAATTGGGAATATCATTTCAGTCAAGGGTCTCCTATCAAAACTACAGAATCCTACAGGACCTTCACAAGAAAAAGACTGATAACTCAATTAAAAAATGGGCAAAAGATATGGGAAGACTTTTCACAGAAGAAGATACTTGGATGGGCAACAGACACATGAAGAAATGCTCAAAATCTCTGGCAATAAGAGAGATGCAAATCAAAACCACAATGAGAGACCATCTCACCCCAGTAGCAGTGTCAAAGTTTAACAGGACAGCAAGTAATAAATGTTGGAGAGGGTGTGGGGAGATAGGAACTTTTATACATTGTTGGTGGGATTGGAAAATAGTAGGTCTACTCTGGAAGACAATTTGATGTTTCCTCAGAAAGCTGAACATAGAAATTCCATATGACCCAGTTATTCCACTGCTTAGAATACACCTCAAGAAAATGAGAACTGAGGCACTCACAGGATGAAATTATGACACAGTATGCAGGAACAATGATTTTGTAAATCACTGCCTAAATTGGGAGGCACTGGAGAGCATTAAGCTAAGTGAACTAATTCAGTGCCACAAAGACAAATACTGTATTAAGACCATTATTGTAGAAACAGATAACTAGTAAAACATGTATGAAGATCCAAATCGAGGAGGGGAGGAGCACAAGGGTGAAGATGGGAGGAGGGGTGGTAATCATAGGGTCATACAATTTAATGGGTAGAGGGAAGCATGAGTAAAGGAAATGAGAAAGAGTCGGAGTGGGGAAAAATGTGTGCACATTTTGTAAGTAAACCAGTATAAAAGAAAAATTTTATTTTTTTAAAAAATCCATTATGCTAAATTAAATAAATCAGACACAGAAGGATAAATATATGATCTTGCTAATGGAAAATTCCTAAAATAGCTGAATTTGTCAAGGCAAAAGGGAGCTTCATGGTTATCTAATGCAAGAGGTTGGGTAAGGTAGGGAAGAATGGGAGTGATTGATAATATTAAAGAATATTCTTTTGTTGATAATATTAAAGAATATTCTTTTGTAAGTAATGAAATCTTCTAAATTTAGAAAGCAGTGACATTTGCACAATAGTGAATATCCCCTAACCTACTGAATTATAGACTTTCAATCGATTAATTTTGTGGTATGTGAATCATATCTAATACAAAAAAATTATCAGTGATTAGTGTAGATGGAGATAAGTGGGTTCATTTGATAAATATTTCATAGATAGAATTCTTGTTGTTGTTAAGTGCCATCAAGTTGAGAACAACTCTTAGTGATCCTATGAGCAGCAGATCTCTACCCTGTCCTATCCTGCACCATCCTTACCACTGACACAGTAGAGCCCATTGCCACAGACACAATATCAATCCATCTTGTTGAGGGTCTTCCTCTCCTTCAATGACCTTAAAGCCTTCTAATAATGATTGAGATTTCTCTTTCCAAGGAATAGCCTCTCCCAACAATGTGTCCAAAATATGTGAGATGAAGCTTCATCATCCTTACCTCTGAGAACTCTGGTTGAACTCTCTCCAAGACATATTTGAATGTCTGTGGCTAGAATCAAGTGTACGTTAGTCTATAAACTGACACCAACACTCTTCAGAACTTTGGAAAGATCCCTGACAGCAGATTTCCCCAATACTGTATGTTTCTTAGTTGTGGACTTTTCAATCACCTGCTACACATCTGAAAGCTGAGTAATGAATAAAAATGACAGAAGAAAAATTGATGCCTTTGAGTTGTGCTGTTGGAGAAGAGTACCGAATACCCCGTGGACTGCAAAAATTACAAACAGATGTCTTTGGGAAAGTGTAGCCAAAGATGATGATGCTTTGTCTCTCATACTCTGGACATGTTACTAGGAGAGGCTATTCCTTAGAACGGGACATCAGACATAGAAAAGTGGAAGGTCAACAAAAAAGGACCCCCAACAAGATGGATTGACCCAGTGACTGTAGTAATGGGTTCAGATATGTCAGAGATGATGAGAATGGCACAGGATTGGATAGGGTTCTGTTCATTTGTTTATTGGGTTCCTATGAGTTTTACTCAATTCAGTGGCACCTAACAATAACAACACATCTCCTAATCTCCTCACTGGTGCCAAAGATGTTGATTGTGAATCCTAGCAAGATGAATCATTGACAATTTTAATCGTTTCTCCATATATCATTATGTTGCCTATTGGCCCAGTGGTGAGGATTTTTGTTTTCTTGATGTTGAGATGCAATCCATACTGCTGAAGGCTGCAGTCTTTGATCCTCTGCAGCAAGTACCTCAGGTCCTTCTTGCTTTCAGCAAGCAAGTTTGTGTCATCTGCATAATGTAGGTTTTTGATGAGTCTTCCTCCAATCCTGATGCCACATTCCTCTACATAAATTCCAACCTCTTTAATGATTTGCGCAAGTCTACAGATTGAATATCCTTGATTAAGGATTTGAAAGAAAGGGAAGTGTAGAGGATTACTCAAGTTTCTGACTTGCAAAACAAAATAGATGATGATTTAACTCATTAGGAAACACTGGAGAAGAAGCAAGTTTGGGAGGAGAGATTGTGAGTTTATTTGAATTTTATATGCCCTTGAGATATCCAAGTAGGGATGCCAAATTAGTCTAGGAGGGTCTAGAGTTGAAAGAACAAATCTAGATTGGAAATATAAATCTTGACATCCTCAATATGAAGATAGAATTTACAGCCATGGCACTATATTAAATCATCTAGGAGGAAAGTATGGTGTGAGATAGAATAATGCCTTCATGGACTTTAGTGCTTACTACCCAACTAAAAAAAGATAAACCAGGAAAAGATATTTTAAAATGTAAACAAGCAACAAGAAAACAATAAAGATCCAGGAGACTAAAAGGCAAAGGTATAAAATAGTTCAAGAAGAAAAGAGTAAACTCTAGTATCAAAATAAGTTGAAGACTAAGAATTATGTTAGATAATTATCTGTCAAATGATAATTATCTATCAAACAATGAGAAGTGGCATAGATGGTGGCTTCAAGTACTACATAGTCAAAAGATTAAACATTTTGTTAGAGATGAGGGCAGGGGAAACAAATCTGACATACTATCTAAGAAAAATATGCTACCATGGTAAAATGTCAATATCATTTTAATTAATATGCAGGTTCTTAGTGGCAGAACATCATATTGTTTCATATTCTTGTCATTTTAAACACACTGCACTACAAAATAATCCACAAAATATCTAAAATCCTCTGCCATCAAGTAGATTCTGACTGATAGTGACCTTCCATCATTTTCTGAGACTATAAATCTTTACAGGAAGAGATGGCTCATCTTTCTTCCTCACAATTGCTGGGGCTGCTAGTTCACAGTAGTAGAGCTTCATACAGTGCTGTGAGTGGATAGGATAATAGCCATCTGCCCATATGCACATTAATAGTTCATATAAGAACTATTAATTCTTTAAATATACCTATCAGCCACTAAAGCCAAAGATTGAGAAGTTGGGGACTTCTACCAATATTTGCAGTCTGAAACGGATGGAAAGTGCAATCAAGACATATTGATAATAACTAGTGATTGGAATGCAGAAGCTGGAAACAAAGAAGCAGCATTGGTAATTGGAAAATATGGCTTTGGTGACAGAAATGAGAGTGAAAATCAAATTAGAGAATTTTATATGGCCAATGAGTTATTCACTGCACATGCTTTAAACAATATATACAGCGACTATTAAAATATATATATATATATATATATATATATACACACACACACACACACACACACACACACACACACACACACAGCATATGGACCTCACCTGATGGGATATACAGGAATCAAATAAACTACATCTATGGAAAGATACAATGGAGAAATTAAATATCATCAGTCAGAACAAGGTCAAGGGCCAATTGTTAAACAGACCATCAATTGCTTATTTGCAAGTTCAGCATTGTACCTCACAGACTACCTGAAGGGATCTCATTCATGAGATCATTCATGAAGACATAGCAGCATAATTCACAATAGCTCATTCATGGCAACAGGCATACTCTGTGGAACACGGATCTATCTATCAAAAGACCTGCTTTGGGGAGCTCTGGTGGCCTAGTGGCAAGGAGCTGCAACTACAATCCCAGAGGTGCATGGTTCGAATCCACCAGATGCTCTGCCGGGGAAGGAGGGACAATCTCCTCCTGTACCAGTCAGATCTGATTTGATGGTACACGCACACAAAAATTTAAAAAAAAAACAACCCAAAAAAAAGACCTGCTTGAAAAACAAATTTCATTGCTGAAGCCCAAGGAGAAATATTACTTATATTTTGAAGCTTCAGAGCCTTCAATCATAAAATTATAAAAGTAGATGAGATTCTCGTTGAGGTCCCTTCTAGCTCTCCCATTTTATCAATTTTATGTACATTTTTTCAACTTGTAAATGTGCCCCTCTAGATATCCTCTGGGAATCCCAGATCACTTAATTATGCTCATGTGAAACCTATACCTAGATCAAGAGGCTGTTGTCTAAACAGAGCAAGGGAATATTGTACTGTTTAAAATCAGGAAAGGTGTTTGCCAGGGTTGTATACTCTCTCCATACCTATTCAATCTGCATGCAGAACAAATCATTCAAAAAGCTGGACTGCGTGAAGAAGAATGTGACATCAGGATTGCTCATTAACAACCTATAAACAACCTGCTATGCAGATGATACAACCTCGCTTGTTGAAAGTCAGGAGGACTTGAAAAACTTGCTGCAGAGGATCGAAGACTTCAGCCTTCACTACAGGTTACATCTCAACATCACGATGACAAATATCCTCACCATTGGACTGATTGATAAGCAACATCATGCTAGAACAAAAATGGAAACTGTCAATGACCTCATCTTACTTGGATCCACAATCAATACCCTTGGTCTCAGCAGTCAAGGACTAAGGAGGCATATTGCCCTGGAAAAGTCTGCTGTCAGGGGCCTTTCCAAATTATTGGGGAGTAATGATGTTTGTTTGAGGACTAAGGTGTACCTGATTCAGGCCATGGTCTTTCTGATAATTTGCTAAGCATCTGAGAGCTAGACAATGAATAAGGATGACAGAAAGAGCTGAACAATGAACGAGGATGACAGAAGAATTGGTGCCTTTGAGTTATGGTGTTGGAGAAAAGTACTGAATATTCCATGAACTGCCAAAAGAACAAATATGTCTGGGAGAAAGTGCAGCCAGAGTGCTCCTTGGAGGCAAACTTGATAAGACTTTGCCTCACATTCTTTGGGCATGTTGCTAGGAGAGGCTTTTCCTTGGAGAAGGACGTCATGTTGGACAGGTGGAGGTCAGCAAAAGAGTTGAAGACCCTCAATGAGATGGATTGACACGGCGACTACAGCAATGGGCTCAATTACATCAGAGATGATGAGGGTGACAGATAGGACAGGATTCAGATCTGTTGTTCACAGGGTCACTATGAGTCATACTCGACTTGATGGCACCTGACAACAATGATAAACAGGTATCCTTAAGGAGTCTGAGTGACGGTGCAGGTTATGTTAGACTTCCATCTGAAAACTCAATTGTTGGAATCCATGAAGCATTCCAGGAAAGAAAGATGACAATCTATTTCCATTAAGCTTTAAAGCCTCGGAAACTCTGTGGAGCAGTTTAACTCTGTTCTATAGGATCTCTATGAGTTGGAAACAACCTGATGGCAGTGTCGTTGTTTTTTGTTTTTTTGTTTTTTTAAGATATCGTCAGTATTTTCACAAAAGACCTTCTATTTCCCGCCTTAAGACCAGACTCTACAAAGACAGTCTTGTTATCAAAGTCTCTCTAACTCAAGTTGCTTGGACATCTAAACTGAATAGCTAAATGTCTAATTTCTGGAGTAAGAAAAGTAGAATGGAGTAGAAAGTAGGATATACAAATGTATTCTTTTTAATGTTTTTCCTTTCTCCCCAACTATATTTTTATTTTATTTTGGTTTGCATACAAAATCTGTATATATTATTATTTTAAGTTGAAATCTTTTTGGTAGAACCATTTTAGAAGTCAGTTTGCCATTTCCTCAAAAAGCTAAACATAGAAATCCCATATGATCCAATTATTCCATTCCTAGGAATATATCCCAAGGAAATTAGAACTGCGATACAGTTTATACACTTATGCTCATAGCAGCATAATTCACAATAGCAAGAACAGGGAAACAGCCCAAGTGCCCATTAACAAACAAATGGATTAAGAAATTGTGGTACATTCACCCAATGGAATACTATGCCAAACTAAGGAATAATGATTTTGTAAAATAACATTGGAGAATCTAGAGACCATTATGTTGAGTGAATTAATTAACTCAGTCTCATAAGGACAAATACTGCATAAGACCATTACTGTAAAAATAACTAGTAAGATATGAATAAATGTCCAGAAGGGGAAAGTAGAAAGGGAGCAGAAAAAAGGCAAAGGTGGAAATCACTAGAATAGTAGAGTTTAATGGGTGTGTTGTGGTGGTGGGGTGGTGGTGAGAGGAAGGATTATGAAGGAATAGGAAAGATTCAATGGGGATTTGAAAGATGGTATAATAATAGGCCTAGATGAATGGTAATTAAATACTCAAAATACAATGTATATGAACACCATGCAAACAAATTTTTATTGTATGAAAACCAGTTAAAAATTTTTACAGAGAAAGCCTTTCTATAATTATTCCTAAAAAATTTGATCAGATTCTAGAAATTAATCTTGATTAAAAGGGGATTGTGTGTGGAACAGAAGTTCAAATTCTAAAGGAATCTGGACTCTCTGGAGTCATGTAGGACCACTTTTCTGACCAAGATCATTCATCTTCCAATCTGTGTCTTATCTCTGGTCCAGCCCCAACTCTAGGTGTCCATACTTCTCTATTTGCTCCTGTAGCTTGCTACTTACCAGACACTTTTGGACTCTGTATTTACATATATTTACTTTGAGAAACTGTTTCGCTCATCTTTGTAACCTCGGTGTGTGGCTCATTGTAGGCACTCAAACAACAAAGCTGAATCGAGGTTTCTGAGTGACGTTCATGTTCAAAGCACTGTGTGGTTATTTGAAGCCCACACAAAACTGATCTAAGTGGGTTCCTGCCTCCAGCAGACCTAGAGAACGAGTGTATTCACAAACAAACAAAAACCCACGATTTCAAGGTGGACCGTGTGAAGAGCCTTATAAGGAAGGTAAAGGCAAAAAGCTATGGAATTGCTAAGATCAGAAAGGTGGGAATAGACAGACAGATAAGAGCTAATTGCCTCTGGAAAGTGATCATGGAAGATGTGACAGCTGAGCTAGCTTGGAAGAATGAATGGGTATTGATTGGGGTATGTGAAGAGGAAGTGAGAAAGAATTCCGGTAGGAGGGAATGAGCCGGTTAGGACGACATAAGGCCTGCCTGGGGAGCAACTGATCTGATGGAAACAAAGTGGAAACAACTAAACTAACATGATTTTGGAGCAATTTCACTATATGCCAGCTACACAGTCTTTGACAACTACACAACCCCCTCCCGTGTTAATTTCCTGTCAGTGTAGTTCTTTGTAAAATATATGGGTGCACACTTACGTGGCACATTATATGCAAAAAATCACGATATTAAAAAAAATCACGGTATTTTGAGGTTGTTTGGACAGTGGCTAGACATAGATAACATTCTTCTATTTCTGACTTTTATCATTTAACCCTTACACCACACTACACCACGCGCCCGTCTTCAAAAGAATATTTGAAGGATTTTTAAAAAAAATAACACCAACAACATTTAACAAAGGCTTTTTATCCAAGATGATAGTTATTTATTATTCCTACCTAAGCTTATCTCTTTTTAATCAACATGGTCATTGTTTCCTATGACAAAGTGATAAACAGGTTTGTTTGTTTTTTAAAGGAAGGTAAGACCAAACAACAAAGATGGGAATCATTTTCAATTCTTTCAATTCTTTAGATGATATTTTATTTTCATGAACATATTTTCCTGTTATTGTAAATTTATACTAAGTAAATAATGATGGCATTAACTGGCATTCTTGGTGTGCTTTTGATCATCTTGCTCAAAAGGCGACTGCCAAGAGAACTTCCTAGCAAACATCACTTAACCACTAAATGACTGTGAGCAGGAAAAACATTTAGGCTATCGTGAAGGGGGGGGGAAATCATGGGGAATAGCAGAGGTTAGTGGGTGGAGGGGTGAAGGAATGGAAGAGGTTCAATGGGGCTTGGAAAGATGGGCTGCTAACAGGCATAGAGCAATGGTAATTAATTATCTAAAATAGAATGTATTTTAATGATTGTACAAAACACAAAGTACATGTACAAAACATGACATATATGAATGATTATATGTAAATGAATTTAAAAAAAGAAACACAAGGACAATAACTCACTTTCACTGATAAAAGAACTTAACATACCTGCACATGCACTTTACAACTGTATCTTTGAGGGCATATTGATTCCTCTACTGTACCTCATTAGAGAAATTTAAACACATCTCCATCCTCAGACTTGTTGGCTCTAGCCTTATTCAAAGTACTCAGGTCAGATAAGGGAGCTTTGGTGGCTTAGTGGCAAAAAGCTGTGCTGCAATCCTGAAGGCACGCAGTTTGTTCTGCGACAGAAGGATGGGCAATCTCCTCCCGTGCGATTAACTGCCTCTGAAAACCTGCCAGAGGGTCAGCTATGGGTCACTTCTGACTCTATGGTAAACAACAACAACAGGTCAGATAGTCCTTCAGAACCCTGACTCTCACTTCTTGACTATGTGACCTTGGGCAAGTTACCTAACCGTTCCAAGTCTCAATTTTCACATCACTAAAAAAGAGGTAGTAATAGGACCTATGTTATGGCATCAGTGTGAAAATGAAAGTCGACAGTATATGGAAAGTGCTTAATACAAACCCTGACACATAGAACAGACTCATTAATTAGTAGCTCCATGAGGAATCCTGGTGGCACAATGGTTAAACATCCAGACAGAGAGGTTGGTGGCTCAGATTCACCCAACAACATCTCAGGAGAAAGGATTGGCAGTCGGCTCCCATAAAGATTATAGCTCAGGAAACCCAGGGAGCAGTTTCACTCTGTCACATGGGGTGACTATGAATTGGAATTGACTCCAGCATTTAGCAACAACAGTTATCATTCTAGACAAAAAAAGAGAGATAAACTGGATGAAATATGTTTACGGCATTGAAGTCTATGGGGGAGAGAATAGTCTAAAAGTATTATATTTTAGGGCATTATTTTTATCATAGGAGTACG
>NW_006399766.1:20579852-20597932 GCF_000299155.1 Elephantulus edwardii | reverse complement strand
TGCAACAATGAATGAATGGAATCCCAAAATCTCTGTAGATGTTCATTGAAATGAAAAATAAACAACCTAAATTAAAAAAAAAGAGAGATTCTGTGCTAAGCAAACCTCTACTCCAAAATAGTTTTGTACCCACCAGCAAAAACACCTCTGTTTTACATGAAAGTAAACTGCCCTTAGTAATTTGTCCTTCCCCATCACTACACAACTAAATTATTGCCAGACTTGGGATAATTCTAGTTCCCAAAGGTTTTTAAATGCAGTCTCGACGAATCACGTACTATTTCATTAATGCTACCTCAAACTTTCCCAATGCTTTCCTTTCTTTTTAACCTCATGAAACAGGCACTTTCTTTCATTTCAATTTAGTGTCAAAACAAAATGGCATTTCCTAGTCCCTGATCTGATCCACATGCAAGACTGGCCAGTGCAGACTTAAACACACCAACCAAACCACTGAGTTCTTTTGCAAATGTTGGCATGTGTCCCAATTCCCAGGGAGAGTATACACTTCTTCCTCACTACCTGAATGGGGAGCTCTGTGAAGGTACTGATGAGACCAGGCACTGTATAAATTATTGCGTTCCCCCTTGCCTCCTTTACTTTTTAAGAAATATATTTTCATAAATTAAATGTATAACTGACTAATAGTAAAGGAGAAAGGTGATGGAAAAAGTTTACATTTCGTGTCCTAGGTCAGTCATAAGATTTAGAAACTTTAAGGCCGTTTTCCTTTACCTAGCCCAAGGATACTCGTGCACCTACCCAACCTCAGCTCTCTGCAAGGAATCATGTAGAAATTTTTAGCAAATCTGTCTGGCAGGAATGGGAGTAACCACATGTAGGCCATGGTCTTCGCAATCACTTGTTATGCATCAGAGAGTTGGACAATGACCAAGGAGGATAGAAGGAGAATTGATGCCTTTGAGCTGTGGTGCTGGAGAAGAGTACTGAGAATACCATGGACTGCTAGGAAAACAAACAGATTCGTCCTGGAAAGGGTTAAACCGGGTGGCTCCTTGGAGGCAAGGATTCTGAGGCTCCATCTAACATACTTTAGACATGTTGTGAGGAGAGACCAGTCCTTGGAGAAGGACATCATGCTTGGTAGGGTGGAGGGACGGCGCAGGAGGGGAAGGCCCTCTATGAGGTGGATTGATTCAGTGACTGGGGTAATTGGGATGGGTGTGTCAGAGACAGTGCGATTGGCACAGGATAGAGCAGGGTTTAGGGCTGTTGTACATAGGGTCGCTATGAGTCGCAAGCGACTCGACGGCACATAAGAACAACAACATCTTAGATTGTAGAAATTTAGTTCAAGGAAATTTGGCACTTATTGAGCACCTACAAAGGATGACAGAAGGAGGGTTGTAGTATTGGAGAAGAGTACTGAATATCCCATGGACTGCCAAAATAACAAGCCAATATGGCTTGAAGAAGGTGCAGAGAGAGTGCTCCTTGGAGGCAAAAAATAACAAAGCTTCGTCTTACACACTTTGGGCATGTTGCCAGGATAGGTTATTCCTTGGAGAAGGACATTATTCTTGGAAAGGTGGAAAAGCACCGAAAGAGAGGAAGACTCTCAACCAGGTAGATTGAAATGGTGATTGCAGCAATGGGTTTGCGTGTCAGAGACTGTGAGGATGGCACAGAATTAGACAGGGTTTGGATTTGCTCTTCATAGGGTCACTATGAGTGGTACTCGACTTAATGGCATCTAACAACAACAACACTTGGTATAAGTTAACTCTATGCTAGATACTGAGGGGAATAGAACACTATGGTTTCTATATGACCTTTCTTTCAAGAAATAATACAAAACAGATCTTACAGAAGTGTACTGTTCCTGCCTGGTTGGGTGGACCTGTTTTTGAGCCCTAGAATTCTCTGTATCAGGGATTTTAATGATAAAAGGAAAATAGAAAACAGATCACCAAAGAGGGGAATCCTAGAAACACAGCCAAATGGCTTTAAAGAATCTAATAATATATTTCCATATGAGTGGAGAATCCTAGATGCTTGAGTCTTTAAAGGAGATGCAGGGTAGTGAGTAAGACCAGGGATTCTCAGATAAGGTAGATGCAGGTTCAAGTCCTAGCCCTACCACTTACTAGGTAGGTAGTCTTAAGCAAATTAACCTTCCTAGGTTTTGGCTTCTTATCTGTAAAATAGTCAATATTAATGAGTTTTCTGTTTGATAAGAGTTGTGAGACTTAAATTAAAGAATTTTGATAAAGCCTAGAACATAAGTGCTTTAAAGTAGTTATTATTAGTATTATTATTAAAGCTTAAAGCATTTCTGGAGAAAGAATGCACAGTTTTAAAATTCACGCTTGGAGTAGCAACTCTAATAAAAGGAGAAGCTTTGAAAGTCAGGCAGTAATGTGTGGATTCAATGATATGTAACTATTACTGAGAAGCCAAGAGAATTTTACCTTCTCTGAGCCTGGAAGTAGCTGTGACCCCAAATGAACATTAGGCCTGGAAAACTCCAAGAGGAAGATACCCCCCCTTCATCATCTCCTAAAGAGAGGCGCATCCTAGGCGACAACTGAAATAATTCACCACCGTAACTCCCTAGAAGGCACTGGAAGCAAGGCCCCGAAGTTCTGGAAACACATTCCTCCCCACCCCACTAACGAGCAGAAACGGGGAACTAGAGGTTTGGCTCCAAACAGAAAACAACGCTAAGTTCAAGAGCCTCAGACTTCTAGGGTTTCTCAAAATTCCAGGTTGGGGATGCTGTTGGCATCCAACCAAAACACCTCACCCCTGCTCAACTCTTAGGAAGTTAAGAAGAGGCGGGAGAAGGAGAAAAGCAACAAGAGGCTTCAGACACCACTGACAAGGAGGCAAGAGCTCGGGGTTCGGCACATGGTTTACCGCTGACTTGAAGGGATGAGCCATCCCGGACATGACCTGGCTCACGGAAAAGAACTACAGAAGAAAGAGAGTGGACTCAGTTAGGTGTTAGGACACCAGGAGGAAAGCAGAGAGAGGAGGAGGAGTAGCACCTGAATACCCCCAAGAGCCAGAAGGGAGGAGCAGAGAAGTGAGCCCTCATTCTCAGCCACCACAGCTGACTCCCTATCACAGGCAAACGGCCCACCCCAGAGGACACCCAGCAGCGGGGCTACTGGGGCGTAAACTCTATGAAGAACTTGGCAAATGGTCAATCTTCTAATCTGACATGTAGCCAGGTTGTGGTCGTGGGGACTAGTGTCCCAACAAGGGAGGGCACGGTTTTCCAAAGACGCACCATGGAATGTTTAAGCTTTCCTGTTAAGAGCAGCAAAAATCTACAAAGATCAAGACCATCCCCATGACCTTCAATGACTATTTGTTAAATGACCGGCTACGCTCATGCTGGTGACCTTTGGCCAAACAAGGATTTCCTCCCCTCCGCATGCAGAAGGCACCCTGGCCGTGTCGTGGTGTCGCATGTGTGCATACACAGCCATAATCAACAAGGTGCTTGAAAACCTGAAGGGGGCTTCAAAATGCCCGTAGCACCAATTAATTTTGTTTGAACTGACAACAATAGATTTCCTTGCTATATACAAGGCCTAATCAAAGTTTACCCGGCAAAAAGAAAAAAGATGTATGTATGGGTTTTGTTCCAATGTAAGTCACTTCAGCCAGCCATTACAACCCAAACATATGCTTTGATTAGAGACTACCACCAATTTGCTCCTTAAATATTTAAAATGTGGGTGATGTGATTCATATATTTGATCTCTTCCATTTGTTTTGCTAACTTGAAGTTTCATCAACATCACTTTTTTAAAAAAACAACAACAACAACAAAAAAAAAAAAAAACCACCTGCCCTCCTCCCCGCAGCCCCCACAGGCTGTTACTGTGCTGAACATTTCGGGACTAAAGGGGATTCCTGCTTGCTTCGCAAGACAGGATATGCTCACTAAACAATAGGTCAGAGCAAAATAGTGGACGCGGGAAGCTAAAGCAGAAGGTAGGGTCTGCAGGGGTCCAGAGAGGAGGCAGAAACTGAAATACTCCCAAGTTCAAAGGCCTCCCACGTTTCCCTTTCTGAAGCAAAACTTTTCTTTACTGTGTCTCTTGGGCCTTGCCCAGCTCTCCACCTTCATCCTCTCCCTGCCCCACACCCGGTTCTACCCCAGCCATTAAGGGCTTCTTGCTTTCTCTTCAGCAGGCCAAGCATGCCGTGTGTCTCAGGGCTTTTGCAGAGGCTAGTCTTTCTTGCTGGAAATTTCTTCTCCCTGACCTCTGCATGGTTGATTCCTTGTCTCTCCTCAGATCCCAATTCAGTATCTCCTCTTATAGGGGAGCCTTCTCTGACCCTTTCGTTAAAGGACCTGCCCTTTCTCCCACCCGTCACTTTGTGTCACATCACCTTCTTTTATTGCCTACATAGCTCACTACTTTCCAGCCAGATGGATCTCCTCTCAGTTGTCCTTTCTGCCTCAGGGTCTTTGCACATGTTCTTTACCCTTTCTAGAATGCTTTTCTCTTTCTCTTTTTATGGCTCTGTCTCAACCTTTGGATTTCAGCTAAAGCGTCACCTCAGAAAGGACATCCCCAGTTGCTTTATATAAGGTAGAGCACACTCTCTCTCACTTCTCTCCATCTCAGTATTCTATTTCCTTCAAGACACAACTGTCTTAATATTATCTTTGCCCCCTCATGTCAGACTAAAAGCTCAATGAAGATGGGGCCTTTAGTCTGCTTTGTTTTCCACTGGAAGACCTCAGTGAGAAGGTGGGATCTGAGTAAAGACCTGAAGGGTTGCTAATGCATTAAGTCTATATACTTCTGACTGACTTTTGGAACCTGCCACATCCTACACTCACTTGATCTAGCTGATCTTCTTTCTCATTCAACTCCAAGACATACACTGTATTCTTAGCTGTCTCCTATACTGCCACCCACAAAGTCTTCCACATTTACTTACCACAACTTATTAAACATGATGATGTAGACATTATCCATTACACCCACTTAACACGTGAAGAACTGGAAGTTCAGAGAGCTAGTTGTTTAACATGAGTGACCCTGGAGGACATTATGCTGAGTGAAATGTCTCAGTCTCAAAAGGACCAATACTGCATAACACCACTGTTATGAAGCAGGACTGACACCGGGGATTCTGAGGAGAAGAGGAAAAGAGTGGATAGATAATGAACTCTGTCGTGGAACAGATGAGGGAGAGAACTGTTTAAAAGGAATAATTAGGCATTATATGTAAGAAAACAGTCCAGAATAAGAGGTCCATTACAAAAAGGACTTGGGGGTGGGGGAAGACTTGGGGATGGGGAGCAAAACTGGGTGGAGGGAAGAAATTGTGCAACAATGAATGACTATTTTTTTAAAAAAAGAAAGTGAACTGGAGTAGGGGGAAGAGAGAGGGACAGAAGAAAATGTGTAACAATGAATGAAAATCCAACTTTTGCATAAACTTCAACTAAAATCACAATTAAAAAAAATGAAAAAGAATTTTCATTGTTTAAGGTCACACAGTCAATAGTCTTGGCTGGTGCGGAGACTAAACCTCAGCTGTATTTGGACTCTGGAGTCTATGTTCTTCTCTATTATATGATGCCAATTACATAACAACACAGGCACCAAGAAGAAGCAAAAAGAAGTTTAAAAGGAGAGTATACCAGGTTCTTAGTTCACATAGGCCTGTCTCCTCCACAGCTTGTACTTAGACCTTCTCTTCAGGGTGTTGAGAATCCAGGTTTACCAGAACCCATGTCGGTTCACCTCTGCTCTTCCATCTTGATTGCTAATAGTGTACCCTTTTACTCACAATGTGTTGTCATTTTTAAAACAATTGTAGATTTTCTACTTACCATGCATCTTGCTTTCCTACGCCTCATGGTGCCATTTCTCCCATTTTCAGAAAAATTTTTTAAAAAAGAAAAGAAAAAGAAGAAATTATGAGTACATCCTTTGGTATGACATTTTCATTATGGAAATTACTTGAGTTTTCCATATGTTACATTAGCATTATATTAAAACAAAATTTGACAATGAGGGTATGGGAAAGAGTGCATCTGTAATACGCAGTGTATGGACAATGGACATTGGCTGAACACTGTTGGAAAATGATGAAAAGAAGTAAAAAATATGTCCAATTAAATGGCCTGATTATTGTCATAGTCACAAGTACTCATTGAGAATGTCCTATGAGCCAGGTACTTTATATGCATCACCTCTTTCAGTCTTCACAGGAACTATCATTATCTTCATTCTACAGGTGAGAGAGCTGAGGTTCAGAGCTGTCAGATGACTTCTCTGAGGCCTCACGGTTGCTAAGTAGCAGAGCTGGGATTCAAACCCAGGTTTGAATATCTATGTGTTTAACCATAATGCTGTCCTACCCCTGTCTTTACTTTTTATTGTTGAATGCTTTACCTCATAACTGGACTCAACAATAAAATGTTGTTACAGACACTGTAAGAGTTACCCTAGAAAAAGCAATATGAGGGGGGAAATGGCTTTCTGAAAATCCCACTCCAGCACTCCCATTAAACTTTCCATGAGCAAAGGAAGTTAAATAGCAGATAATAGAGATGAAAAAGAATAATGCCCATAAATATTAAATCCCTTCTCTGCCTGTCTGACAATATCAGGGCCTCCAGGAGGGAGCCCAGGAAGAGTTGTCAGAAAGTTTGCAGCTGAAGAAGGAGATGAATTCTAACTGCCCCTTTCCCACTCTCTTAAGTCAAGCACACAAGCAATCATTGCCATTGAGTCGCGACTGACACATAGCTGACCCTTCAGCAGATTTTCAGAGGCTGTAAATTGCACAGGAGACGCTTGCCCATTGTTCTCCCATGAAGCAGCTGGCGCCTTTGGATTGACAGCGCAACTGACTACTCACTAGGCCACCAGAGCTCCCTTTCTGCAGTCAGTGACTGTATTCAATTCAACTCCACACACAGTCTGTGACCACTTGTAACGCGCTTAGAACACGAGGCCAGGTGTTGATGATGAAGAAAAGACAGTCCCAGTCATCAAGTTCCCAGGCCCTCCTCTGTGTGTGTGTGGCAAGGGGAGTTCAGTGAGGAGCTAAAAAGAAGAGAGCAAAGCTTTGTCCCTTTTCCAAACTACAACAGCACGTTCGTGCTTCCCTCATGGCTCTTTACACGCCATTGCTATCTGGGTATTCTGTAGAGGAGCAGTGCCGTGAGTAGTGACAAGCACAGAGCTTGACAAATACCGCCTTAAATCCCAGCTCCACCACTTAGCAGTTGAATGACCTGAATTAGTCATTTCATTTCTTTAGCTCTCAGTTTCTTCACCTTGATGAAGGGATTTACAATATCTATCTTATAGGACTATTGAGATTCAGTTGGAAAAATAGGTATAAGACGTCTAACACAGAATAGAACCCATTGTAGGTATTTAATAAAGAATACCAGATATTTTTCTTATGAATAGACCTTATCTCTACACTAGAAGGTGAGGTCTCTGCAAGCATTGTCTAAATGTATTTTTATCTCTTTGTCCTTCCAGAATATCTAACCTTGCACGTAAGAGGCTCTCAAAAATAGCTGTGTATAGAATCAAAGAATAAACAAATTCTTTTGGTTCAAGCACAGCAATCTGTGGTCAGAGTTACAAGTTATCTTGGAGATTCAAAGAAGAAAAATAACATCTCATTTGAGGGGACAGGAAAGAAAAGGTAGAGTCTGGAAAGGCATTAAGGAAAAGATAGAAAGTGATATGAAAAAAACAACATGGGAAAATGTTCATGCCTGAGGTTTGAACTCAGGTCTGTTTCACTTACTTTAAGACCTCATTCTAAGACTAGACTAAATAATAACCAAAGCTGCAGTCCCTCTGATGGATTACATGTAAAGTCCAAGCACAATAAGAAGTCAAGAAACCAAACTTCTTGTCTAAAATTTGTGTGGTGACATTTTTGGCATTTTGCCTGAGTCTCAGCTTCCCCATCAATTCAATGAGGATTAAAAATCCACGCATCCATCAGTTTGTCTGACAGTTTGTTATCGCGTGGTGGCTTGTGTGCTGCTAGGATTGATATAGGAAGTTATGCCACCTGCATTTGAAACCAGCAGGGTTGCTCATGGTAGATAAGTTTCAGTGCAGCTTCCAGATGAAAACAGAGTAGGAAGAAAGGCCTGATGACCTACTTCTGAAAATTAATCAGTGGAAATTCAACAGAAGGTTTTCTGATATAGTACTGGAAGATTCACCAATAATCATGAGGATGGCACAAGACTGGGTAACATTTCTGTGTGTTATACCTGGGATCATAATGAGTTAGAGCTAGTGGCAATAGTAACATCTACCTCATAGTATTATTGAGATGTCGCATGAGCTCATCAGCTATTCCTATTCCATTGTTTCCACAATGTTTCAAACACATGCACTCATGTACACTTCAAATTTGGCAAAACAAGCCCAATAGATAGCATATACTAAGTTGATCAGATGTGACAGTTGTCTAGAAGACTAGATTTTATGTAAGCTTCACATGGCACTTTTTGGTGTGGTTTTTGGTAGAACAGGATGGCTGGGTAAATTAACAAGACGCTGTTGTTGTTAAGTGCCATTGAGTTCATAAGTGACTCATAGCGACCCTATGAACAAAATTTCTGGACACCTGTATAACTTTTGTCCTTTCTCCAGGTTCATAGGGTTTCCAGAGGCAAGCTATTTCAGAAGTGGATGCCTCTCCTGCTTCCAAGCTTGTTTTAATCAGGGAGCTCCACCAAACTCTGTCCACCATGGGTAACCATTCTCGCATTTGACTCATCAGTGTCACAGTGTTCAGCTTCACAGCAACCACGAGTTACCTCTGTACAGCAGCAAGTGGACACCCCAGGGCTATACGATCTAGAAGAATGTTTCACCAAAAACAATTACAGGCAGGCCTGAGGGCCGCGGAGTCACCTACCTTTGGCTTGGGAACATGACTCTCTGTCCCCTAAGCCAACTGTTCTCTCTCT
Organism: Elephantulus edwardii; assembly: GCF_000299155.1. Lineage (NCBI taxonomy): Eukaryota > Metazoa > Chordata > Mammalia > Macroscelidea > Macroscelididae > Elephantulus > Elephantulus edwardii. Next base: position 20,588,973 of record NW_006399766.1, on the reverse strand, counting down.
CTCTCTATGCTGCTGTTGTTGTTAAGTGCTGTCTAGTCATAGGCGACTCATAGCAACCCTATGAATGAAGGTCCTGGACACCTGTGTGACTTTCATCCTTTCTCCAGGTTCATAGGATTTCCAGAGGCAAGGTATTATGGAAGTGAATGCCACCCCTGCTTCCGATCTTATTTTAATTGGGGGGCTCCACCCAACACTGTCCACCATGGGTAACCATTCTTGCATTTACAAGACTTTAGAATTATTAAGAACCATTTCAGGGAGATCTGGTGGCCTAGTGGCAAGAAGGTGCACTGTAATCCCAGAGGCGCTTGGTTCAAATACACCAGATGTTCTGCTGAAGAACATCTCCTCCTGTACCAGTCAGATCCAATTTGTACACACACAAAACAAAACCAATAAATTTTTTTTAAAAAAATTTTAAAAAGAAACATTTCCTCCATAGAAAAAGAATATTCTGCTTCAGTTTGCTGATAGTGACTGTCCTGAGGGAAAAAAGTGAGAGTGTTGCCATCATGAAGCAAACAAGAAGCATGGCGTAGAAGGTGATGACATGGGACACCAATGGCGCGTTTTGCCTGTTCATTTTTACATCCAACATTTTTGGTTTAAAGTCAAATAAAGCTAAAGACTGTATCATACAAAAAGGAGGGAACTTCCAGAACCATGATGATATATTAAATTCCATCCCAGGCTCAATAAACTATGACTTATAAGGCTTGTAAAATCTTTACAGGGCTCCTGACAGCTCCACATGTGCCGATGGCCAGAAGAATGGAACCTTTTGCAAAACATCTGCTAAATCGTACATCTCGGCTAGGATTTTTCTGTCTGCTCATGATGACAAAATACAGAGGGAATGGAGTGCATTGAGGTTTGAGGGAGTGGATTTGCGTGTTTTTTGCACACAGTATAAGGACTGCTTATTTAAAGTGGCATTTCCTCATAGCTTCCATCTGTAAGATGCATTTCTGACCATATTGGATAAAAGCTATGCTCTTCTACTTTTAACTGTACTGGAGCATCATGACTGATCATCACACATTGAATTACATTGGGGGTCTACTAGAAGGCGCAAAACTTCAGGTAACTTCTGACAAACACAACTATGACTAGATTACACTCAACAGGCTAACGGTGTTTTCTAATGATCTTAACTTTGAAGCTCAACATCAAGAAAACAAAGATTCTCACCACTGGACCAGTTGACAGCATCAAGATGGATGGTGAAGAGATTGAGATTGTTAACCGCTTTAGTTTGCTTGGTTCCACAATAAACACTCTTGGGACCAGCAGCCAGGAAATCTAGAGATGAATTTCATTGGGAAAGTCAGCTGTCAGAACCTCTCCAGAGTACTGAAGTGCAACAATGTCAGTCCGGATACTAAGGTGGCACCTGATCCAGGCCATAGTCTTCACAATTACTTACTGTGCATCAGAGAGCTGGACAATGACTAGGGATGATAGAAGGATAATTGATGCCTTTGAGCTATGGTGCTAGAGTAGAGTATTGAACATACCATGGACTGCTATGAGAACAAACAAGTTCATCCTGGAGAGGGTGAAACCAGGCTTCTCCTTGGAGGCAAGGTTTCTGAAAATTTGTCTGACATTCTTTGGGCATGTTGCAAGGAGGGACCCGGTCCTTGGAGAGGGACATCATGCTTGGGAGGGTAGAGGTACAGCACATGAGAGGAAGACCCTCGATGACATGGATTGACTCAGTGACTGGGACAATGGGGGTAGGTGTGTCAGAGACAGTGAGATTGGCACAGGACAGAGCAGGGTTTAGGACTGTTGTACCTAGGGTCACTGTGAGTTACAAGCAACTTGATGGCACATAACAACAACAATAATCTTACTAGAGTTCATCTACAGATAAGCTGAAATACACATGCAAGGACAAGCAAATAGTTTTCCATTGTCGCAGAAAGCTGCAGATCAGAATGACTGGAACTTTTTCATATCATGCTGTGATTTGCTTCAGAGCTCAAATGCTTCTGGAGTGAGAACATCTAGAAACAGGGTGATAAAAGAGACTTTCTCCTCTTTTATCTTTTCTATGCTACATTTTGGATTTTCAGAATTTTAAACTGTATGTTGCTCCGATGATTATACTAGAAGTAAGGCAACAAAGGAGTTGGAGTGGTGGTCTCCTTTCTATCCACTCACCTCTTAGACAGGTTACAGTTTCTCCTGCGGATCTGAGACAGCCATGCAGCCTGGGAAGAGAAAGACAGCTGGGTTGACACACATGAAATTCAAGTGAAGACCTAATGTCATTCCATCTCTAGCTACCATCTTGAGGTGAGATCAACCAGTTAGAGATAGTGCAACCTTTCCAAGTGATCACTGAATTTAGTTAGTTGCTTATTTCTAAGAACAATAGGGCAGCAGAAGGTGGTTTTAACTGTCTGATCACAACTATAAGGAGCTCAGATGATGTAGCATGTTATGCTGCTAACCAAACAGCAATTTGAGTCCACCAGCTGCTTCAAGGAAGAAAGATAGACAGTCAACTCCCACTAGGATTTACAGCCTTGAAAACCCAAGAAAGGTCGGATACTAGTTGGAATGAACTCAATGGCAGTAAGTTTGAATTTTTAGTTTACTACAACTATCAATTGTTGTTGTGTACCTTCGAGTCAGAGCCAGTCCACAGCTTCCCCTCCAATAGGTTTTAACAGCCAGTAAATTGCTCAGGAGGAGGTTGCCCACCTTTCTCTCCCCAAATATCTGGTGGATTCAAACTGGGTACCTTCGAACTGGTAGCACAATTCCTTACCATAAGTCACCAGAATGGGCAAAGAGCTGGAGTTGGAAAATAAAAAAGAAAAGGCTTGTTCAACATTTCTCAAATGGATACGTGAAAAACAAATTCATGCCTCAAGATTCAATACTGACAGATGCTATGGGGGAAATCGTGTATGATTCAGGAAGCATTAAAAGGATGTGCAAACTCCATTATGTCCAGATTAGTCAAGATTAAGATGAATCTGTGTCAGAGGACTAGGCGAAGCCTCCTTAGAGGGCTTTTCTTCACAAAGTAAAGGAATCTTCCATACCTTTTCAATCAATATGCAGAACAGGTAATTTGGGAGGTTGGATTTTATGAGGAGGAATGTGCCATCTTGATGGGAAGAAGACCCATCAACAACCTGAATTATACAGATGACACAGCCTTGCTCGTTGAAACTGTGGAAAACCTGAAACACTTGCTGCACAAAGTCAAGGACTATAGTCTTCAATATAGATTGAAGCTCAATATCAAGAAGGCATAGATTCTCACTACTGGACCAATTGGCAGCATCATGATGGATGGGGAAGAGATTGAGATTGTTGACAATTTCAGCTTGCTTACTTCCACAATCAACACTCTTCACACAAGCAGTCAAAAATTCAAAAGATTAATTGCATTAGGGAAATCTGCTGTCAGAAACCTCTCAAGAGTGATAAAGAGTAACAGTGTCAGTCTAGAAACTAAGGTGCACCTTATGCAGGCCATAGTCTTTGCCGCAATTACTTGCTATGCATCAGAGAGCTGGACCATTAATGGCTAAGGATAACAGAAGAACAATCAATACTTTTGAATTGTGATGCTGAAGAGAAGTATTGAACATATATCATGGACCATCAAGAGAACAAACAGGTCTGTCCTAGAAAGAGTAAAACCTAGCTGCTCCTTGGAGGCAAGGTGTCTGGCGAGCAGAAAATGGGACATGGAGGCACAGGGCCATAAGCATCTTTCTGAAAGGGCCAGATGGAGTGAGAATAGCACAGCCCCTGACCAACTCAGAGCAGAAAACAGATAAAAAGCCATGGTGCCTCTAGAGCCACACCAGCAGCAATAACTTCATTTATTCATTGTTGACTCACAGACTTTACTGACAGTGGTGGTACCAAGAATGGGGTTTATCAGGGAAATAAGTTGGAGAGTGGAGGAGGCAAAGAGTATCACCCAATGCAAATCCAGGTTTTATCCCAGCACTCCCAAAGCACAATTTCTCAATTAGTAAAAGTCCTGGTTCAGTTCAATAGCACAAATCCAAATCACCCAGCAAAGTTTGCTTCAGAGCAGTTATAAGTCAGCCTCTCCCTGATTATCCTGAAAGAACAGCAAAATCTTAAACTATGGCCTCTATCTCAGGGCTCCTCTAGTTACACCTGGCCAGTTTCTTCACAGCAATACCATAGTCTCTCTAGCACCATCACCAGAGTCTCACTCTCCAAAGGGTCTTGCTCCAGTTTCCCTCAACTCTTGCTGCTCAGTGTGGGAAACAGTCTGTCTCTTATACTAGTCCTACCACTGTTAATGATTTGCAAGACTATGTGTCTGCAGTTAAGGTAACTGGAGACCAGAGAGGGCAAAGGTAATGACTAAAAAAAGCCAACTTTGGGCTAACTCTGCAGCCCACCATCTGGATTTTCTAACCATTATCTTTCATTATCTAAAGGATAAGCCTTTCCTTTACCATCATCTATATTTAAGGAAATATGTAAGCTGGCTGCTTTTCTCCTTATATCTTCATCCCCCCCCCCTGCCATTTTAGGTAGCCAATTGTTATTTGCCCTGTCTCATCAAACTAGTACTCTGAGAATAAGCATGTCTTTTTCTTCAAAGAATCTTCCATTACCTTTGAATTTGCAACTATAAACAAAGGTCCAGTAAACAGAGGAAACCATTAAATAATAGTAATCAATACTCGCTCACACAATGAAACATCTTCTCTTCAGCTCGCTGGGTTCTGGTCAACATATCCCCAGGCATCCACCGCTACATCCAAATGGGCATCAGCCACAAACTCAAGAGTCCACACTTCTTCCTGTATTTCAGATTGATTTACACAACTTTAGCCCAACATGGGCTTAGTTAGTACATTGGAGATCCCCAGGACTCCATACTCCACAAACCAGTAACCCTTCTTCATTTATCCATTCATCGTGCTAGGTGGACAGTGCTGAAGGAACAAGTCCAAACTCAGCCTGTCTCGTCATTACTGTGTATCTCCCCCTTCCACTCATCAAGTGGACCCAGGTGATAACCATGGGTTGAGCATACTCACTAGTTCTTTTTTTTAACTTTAAAGTCCTAGAAATGGAGTTCTGATGCTTCCTCCTCCTTCACATCAGGTAGACCCAGGTGGTCTTTACCTGGCCTCAGTTTCATTGAAAAAAGTCTCTCTTTTTCAACTTGTCTATTTTCAAATATAACTTTCCTCAGAGAACTGGTTGGGGCTTAAGCTTTCTAAAGCTAAGCTCCACACTGTGTCAAATTCTATTACTGTAAGCATTCTTTTTTAATGAAATTTTAAATTTTTTAATTTTAATTGTGATTTTAATGAAAGTGTACAGAAAAGTTAGATGTTCATTTATTCATTGTTCTACATTTTACCCCTTGCCCCTCCCTCAGTTCAATTTTTTTTTAATATCTGTTCACTGCACAATTACCTCACTCCCAACTCCTCCAGTCCTCTTTGCAATGTACCTCTTATTCTGGGCTGTTGTCAGACATATAATGTCTAACCATATATTCCTTTTAAACAGTTCTTTCCTTAATCTGTTCCAATGCAGTATTCATTATTTATCCACTCTTAGTTTCCCCCCAGCATTCTTTTAGAGAAAATTTTCCTTTTTTGAATATCAATTAATATTGAACTGCCTTACATTCCCCCCTCTTTACAATATGGCCCATCAAAACATTAATCCCTTTTACAATGTATTTCTAAATAAGTTTCTATGTTTAAATAAATATCTTCATGTTCACCAGTCTGGACCAGGGAATTTAGAGGATAACCTGTCCAACTGACTGGAAGAGGTCCATATTTGTTCCCATTCCAAAGAAAGGTGATCCAACAGAATGTGGAAAGTATCAAACAATATCATTATTATTACATGAAAACAAAATATTGTTGACATTCATCCAAAAACAGAACAGTATGTTGACAGAGAACTGCCAGAAGTTCAAGTTGGGTTCAGCCCATATTATGGCTGATGTCTGATGAATTCTTGCTGAAAGCAGAGAATATCTATATGTGTTTCATTGACAGTACAAAGGCATTTAACTATGTGGATCATAACAAACTATAGCTAACTTTGACAAGAATGGGAATTCCAGAACACTTAATTATGCTTCTACAAAATCTATATTCAGACAAAGAGGCTATTATGCGAACACAGCAAAGGAACACGTCATGGTTTAAAATTAGGAAAGATATGCATCAGAGCTATAACCTCTCTCCATACCTATTTAATCTATATAGTGCTGAACAAATCATTTGAGAAGCTGGACTTTATGAAGAAGAACATGGTATCAGGATTGGAGGAAGACTCATCAACAACCTGCATTATGCAGATGACACAGCTTTGCTTACAGAAAACAGAAGGACTTGAAACATTTGCTGCAGAAGATCAAAGACTACAGGATGGATTACATCTCAACATCAAGAAAACAAAAAAACTGGATCAATAAGCAACATTATGATGGATGAAAAAAAGATTGATATTGTCAATCATTTCATTTTGCTTGCATCCACAGTCAACACACTTAATACCAGCAGTTGGAAGATTGGAAGATGTATAGCATTGGGCAAGTCTCCTGTCAGCAACCTCTCCAAAGTCCTGAAGTGCAATGATGTCAGTTTTAAAACTAAGGTGCACTTGATTCAAGCCACAGTCTTCCAATCACCTGCTATGATGCTGAGAGCTGGACAATGAATAAAGGTGACAGGAAAGAACTGATGCATCTTAGAGTGATGGAGTTGGAAAAGAATGGTGAATATCCCACGAACTGCCCAAAGAATAAACAGATATGTCTTAGAGAAAGTGCAACCAGAGTGTTCATTGGAGGCAAAGATGGAGAGGTTTCATCTAACATATTCTGAACATGTTGTTAGGAGAGGCTATTCCTTGGGAAGGGATATAATACTTGCAAAGGTGGAGAGTCCATGAAGGAAAGGAAGACCCTGTGGCAATGGAGTCAAATATGTCAAGGATTATAAGGATGACGCAAAATAGGACAGGGTCCAGATCTGTTGTTTGTCGGATTGCTATGAGTCTTACTTGACTCAACAGCACTTAACAACAACCACCTATCAACAGTCTGTCAGTTTTTTCCACAGTATGGTGGTCTATGTGTTGCCACCACTATTTCAGGGTATCATTCTGTTTTACGTAGGGTTGTTATGAGTTGGAGCCAACTCTAGGACAACTAACAACAGCATTACAACTATATTGGGCAACTTTGGCTGCCTCCTATCTCAAGAGGGTGATATAAATGGAAAACAACCAAATGTTAACATCTACTAGCCATTCATTGAGACTCTACCTTGTGTTAAGCACCATGTTTGACAATTGGTCGTGCATGAGATTATAGTAGTAAAGTTAGAGTGTCTGTTTTCATGGAGTTCAGTAGGACAAACAGTGAAGCAGCCAGATAAGTGCAATGCAGTGGATTACAAAGGTGAACCAGAAAGGCTGTATGCTCGAAGGAAGATCAGGGTCTACTGGGACAGGAACACTAGCAACTTAAACCCAGAGTGGTAGAAACTATTTAAAAGGGAGCATGGGACTATAGGAACACAGCAGAGCAAACACTTCTACTCCAAGAAGATGAGAAGGACTTCACATAGAAATTGCCATTTAGCCAAGTCCTAAAGGTTTTGGTGACTCATAAATTAAATAATCTAGAACTCAAGAGCACTCATAATCACCATGTCCCACCTACAAAAATGACTATGATCTTTGAACAATGGCTAATATGTTCCGCAAACACTGGGCAATAAAGAGTTAAGCATTACTTCTGCCAGTCCTTTTAAGGTTCTTGAAGTCCCAGGAGAGGAAGGACTCTAATCCTGCCTCATAGCAGTAGTAAGAATGCTTTAAAGGGAGGAAACTAGGAAACATCAAAGGCAGGGTGTGTTTCTTGGTAAGTAGAAAGAGGCCTGGGTTTGAGTCCTGGTTCCATTCCTAAGGAATAAAATAACTCACCTGAATAAATAGTTCACTTAATCACTCTGGGTTAACTAACTCATTGTGTTCTTCAAGAAAACTCTTCAATTTCTATTTCTTTCAGACTCAGCTTCTTCAACTGTAAAATGGGAAGAATTGTGACTGCCTATCTATACTTGAGAACCAAGTAGCATGATAAAGGGAATAGCTTGGTAAATTTTAAAGCCTGGTAGGAGAGTGATGGCAGGAGGTCAGTGGAGAATTGGGAGTTTATTCCTGGTGTCCTCTGTCAAGAATTCCATCCTTTCCCAATAATATAAACAGGTTAACTGAGGGAGATTCAAAGAGTGAGAGAGAAAAGGGACGTACCCGCCTAGGTGGGAATTTTAATGGCTGAGGTATATAGTGGGATCTTGGTGTTGAGGAAAGCAGCAGGGATGGGAAAAATCCATACCATATGGTAGACAATAAGACTACAGTAACAGAAGAAGTCCTTGGATAGAGGACTACAGCAGATGTAAAGAGGGTGGAATGGGAAGAACAAGTCTTAACAGTATTGGAAATAGTGTGGCATCATAATTATGAGCCTTTGAATGAGAAACCCTAGACCTCAAACCCTGTGATACAATCTTTGATAAATGTAGTAAATTGTATTGCTACCCTACTACTTTACAGGATTCATTCCCTCTGTGAACATGCCTTCCCAAAAGGCAGAGTATATATTCCCAGGCTATTGACTTTGGATTTGGCTATGTAGCCTGTTTTGACAAATGGAATGTGAACAAAGCTAACATACGTCATGTATAAGCCCAAAGTTTAAATGAACTTGAGACATTTTACTGTCCATCTTGCTCCTGACCTCCACCAAGAAAATCGCATGTCCTATTTAGTGGCCTGGGATTCTGAGTCAAAATACTCGTGAAGCCGAGCACAGCTAAGCTGAACAGAAGCCAGCAGAGCTGCGCTTGACTCACAGTCCTCTTAGGATCTGAGCAAGAAATAAATTGTTGTTGTTATGTGCTGTCAAGTCATTTGTGACTCATAGCGACCCTATGTACAACAGCCCTAAACCCTGCTCTGTCCTGTGCCAATCGCACTGTCTCTGACACTCCCATCTCAATTATCCCAGTCACTGAATCAATCCACCTCATAGAGGGCCTTCCTCTCCTGCGCC
>NW_006399766.1:20534047-20578244 GCF_000299155.1 Elephantulus edwardii | reverse complement strand
TTGAAATCTTCTATTCAACTCTTTAGTATCTTGAATTCTTCCTTGTGCTTTGGCTTCTCTGCGCTCCAGTGCAATTTTCAGAGTCTCTTCTGACATTCATTTTGGTCTTCTCTTCCTCTTCTGTCTTTGCAATGACAGTTTGCACTCTTCCTGGATGATACCCTTGATATCCTCCCACAACACATCTGGTCTTCACTCATTCGTGTTCAAGGCCTCAAAACTGTTCCTGGGATGGTGCTGAAATTCAGGTGGGATAGACTCAAAGTCATATTTTGGTTCCCATGGACTTGGTTTAATTTTCCTCAGCTTCAGCTTGAACTTTCATATGAGTAGTTGGTGGTCTGTTCCACAGTCAGCTCCTGGCCTAGTTTTCACAGCTGATACTGAACTTCTCCATCGGAAGAAAGGAATAGATGTGTTTAAAGTCAAGGGATGGTAAACTATACTCCCTGGACCAAATATGACTCATCATCTGGGTTTATACAATCTGTGACCTAAGAATGTTCATTTCATTTATAAATGGTTGAAAATTTATAAAAAGAATAATAAAAGAATTCTAATAATTCTAAACATCATTGTATAACAATAAAGCTTTATTAGAACAGCCATTCCTTTACACAGAGTACATAGCTGCCTTCACACAGCATGAGAGAAGTTGAAACAGAGACTTTCTGACCCATAAAGTCCAAGATATTAATTTCTCAAATATTTTAATATGTTGTTTTATTTCCCAAACCTTGCCCTTTATGAGAAAATGTTGCCAATCTTTGGTTTAATCTCCTGTGATATTGAGGTCATTTGACTTTTCTACAAAGGTTACCATAAATCATTTCGTTTGCCAAACCAGAATTTTTTCTACTGCCAAATGGTGATATTTTATCTACTGTAGGACTTATGTTATTCGTTTTAGTAGGATTAAATCATATAGGGGATCTAAAATTTTTTTTTCTCCTTTGTGGTATTTATCTTTTTTTTTTTCTTTTCCTTTTCCTGGGACATGAACAGTGTGAACGCAAGTCTGAAAAATCAGTTGCACTGAAACATTCCAGTAAATGGCAATACAGAAGGGCTGGTGGACCCAAAGAGAGAGAGGGTGTGCTGAGTCCAGAACAGCTTCCCCCAAGGGCCTTTTGGTCCAAGCCCACAACCCAGTGGTGCTCTGGGCAGGGTGGAGTGGGACCACGCAGTGCAGGCTGTGGCAGGAAGGACAAGAAGGACAGTCACAATGGGAGTTTGGTGCTGAGCATGAGTTTATTGGCTTCTGGGCTCACACAAAGCTAAGAAGTTGGCCAGAAGGATCTTGTGATGGAACTCATTCCATATAGGGTGCTGGGTCTGGACCGGGATAAGGAAGTCACAAGGTATCATCCTGGTGTCTTGGTGGATAAGCTGGTAGAAGGCATGCTGGCCATTGGTCCCTGGCTCCCCCCACAGTATCGGGACCATCTGGTTGTTCCACATGGACACCGGACTTGGTAATATACTTCCCATTCGATTCCGTGTCACCCTACTGGAAGTAGGCAGCAAAGCCGTGGAGGTACTGGTCATAGGGCAGCATAGCCTGAGTCTCACAGCACAAGCAGTTGATGTACCAGATTCCCAGCAGAGCCAGCAGGACAGGGGAGTTCTTCTCCAGAGGCGCAGTGCAGAAGTGCTGGTCCATCCAGTGTGCCCTTGACATCAGCTGCTCAAAGTTGTCAAAGCCTATGTGCAGGACAATGGAGAGTTCGATGGCTGACAACAGCAAGTACTGCCCTCCTACCCAAACCCAGAACTCAAACATGTTTTGAGGGTCAATTCCAAACTCCTTCCCTTTGGTTGCGTTGGTAGACAGGGCCACAAAATGCTTCACGACTACAGAAGGGTCCTTTGCCGACATGAGGAACCTTCGCAGTCTCTGCATTGGTGGTGGTCTCCTGGGTTGTAAGGGTCTTGGAGGCAATGATGAAAAGGGAGGCCTCGGCGTTGAGTGAGACCAGGGTTTTAGCAATGCGGATCCCATCAATGTTGGGTGACCACCTGCATGGTATGATTTGAGGGCTTCAGTCACTATGAGGGATCCCAAGTCAGAGCCCCTGATGTGCATGTTGATCACATCCGTAATGGGCCTGTCTGCGTATTCACCACTTTGCACTCGCTGGCAGAAAGCCTTCCTTTGTCCAGCACCCTGTTGACTTCAAGCATCACATCCTTGGTGTCCACCACCATGGGCATGTTTGACTGGTTCCACAGGGCCATGTGCAGCACAGCTCGGTCCTTAGTGAAGCTGACCTTCTCACCACCGGCCTCCACGCCCCTGGACTTGGCCAGGTCCCCCAGCATCCACGTCACGTCCCCCGTCACCAGGTTGTTGGAGTAATCCAGCAGAACCTGCCCATGGTTGGTGTTGAGAGTCAAGCTGAAGCAGTTGAAGCGCTCCTTGTCCGAGTGGAAGAGGTGGCACAGTCTGAGCTCAGAGGCCTGCTAGTGGTGCCGCTGCCGCAGAGGCCATGGCAGGATCGGCTGGGTGCACCAACTGAAATCTGCCTGGAGGAGGAGGAGGCAGAGGGCGTGGGGCACGGGGGAAGGAGGGGGTGTGAAGGGCTGCACAGTGCTGGATCTAAAGCTTTTACGATGCTTACATATAGCAAGTACTCACAATTATTATTATTAAGGGACCACAAGCTTCCACTAGTAGGCGCAGGAAGGAAAGAAAACATAATAAGAACAAGACAAAGTGCAACAGAACTGAGATACTAGCCTAACCACCTACGTATAGAGAATACCCTCGGTACAGTGGTCACAGCAAACTCAGGCTTGTAGTAAGTATAAAGTTAACTTTAACTACTTGATGAGCCTGTTTCAAAATCCTCTTCTAGATGGAGCTTGTTGAGCAAATCTTTTTTGGACCCACTTCACAGGTTAAGAGCTTCCAAAGAGGCACGTTGATATGGGGGGGCAGGAGGTGAAAGCCCCCTCTTCTGGTCTTTGGGCTGTTTTTTCTTTTTGTTAGTCATCGAGTTGACTACAACGTATAGTGACCTGTGAACAACAGGTCTGAACCCTTCCCTATCCTCCTCCATCTTCACCGTCGCTGATATCCTTGAGTTCATTGTTATAGTCACCCTGTCACTCTAACTTGTTGAGGGTCTTCCTCTCTTTCTCTGACCTTCCCCAACATGTTGTCCTTGTCCAAGGACTACCCTCTCTTGACAACATGCCCAAAATATGTGAAACAAAATTTCACCATCCTTGCCTCCAAGGAGCTCCCTGGCTGCACTTTCTCCAAGACAGACTTATTTATTCTTTTGGCAGAATATGGGATATTCAATGCTCTTCAAAGTATTGAAGCCAACACCACAATTGAAAGGCACCAATTCTTCAGTCGTTCTTACTTATTGTCTAACTTTCGGATGCACAGGAAGTAATTGAAAAGGCCATGGCTTAGATTGGCACAGCATATCTTGGTCTTTAAACTAACATCATTGCTCTTTAGCACTTTAGACAAGTCCTTGACAGCTGATTTTCCTAGAACAGCATATCTTTTTTATTTCTTGGCTGCTGTTACCATGGGTTTTGATTAGACACCCAGATAAAATAAAATCATTGACAACTCGCTTTTCCCCCCTCCATCTATCATGATGTTGCCTATTGATTCAGCAGTGAGGATTTCGTTTTCTTGATGATGAAATGGAACCCATACTGAAGGTTGTGGCTTTTAAAATCTTCTGCGGCAAGTATTTCAAGTCCTCTTCATTTCCTTCAAGCAAGGTTGTGTCATCTTCATAAGGCAGGTTGTTGATGGATTTTCCTTCAGTCCTGCTACCACATTCGTCTTCATAAAATCAAGCTTCTCAGATGATTTGCTCAGCATGCGGCTTGAATCGATATGGAGAGGGGACACAGCCCTGTTGCATACCTTTCTTGATGTTAATGCATGCAGTGTTCCCTTGCTCTATTCGAACGACAGCTGCTTGGTCTATGCATAGTTTTCACATCAGACAACAATCCACCTGAGTCCCTCTTTAGTTGGTAACAAAAAGTAATGAGTGGTCATTTGAAACGGATGATAACATGAAGCTTCAATCCACATTGATTAAGGATCAGTTGAATACTTGAATCCAAGTGGTTAGGAAATCATGTGCATTGGTCAATATGGGGTCTTTTTTCCCCTTGACTCTCATATGTCTCATAGTTTATCAATATGGAGTCGTCAGAATAAATCATGGGGGTGCCGTATTTGTTCTGTTGCAATCTTAATTACCTGGACTCCCAGAAGAAGTAAGCAGCGCAAAGATAAGACAAAAAGGCCAATACAGAAGGGCTTCAGAGGGTATTCTAAATCCCCTTTGGATGCTCAGAAGAGGAAATAAGATCCTTCAGGAAAGAACAAAAATGCTCATCCCCTCTGTGCCACTTCTCCTGGAGCCCTGGGAGGCTTTCCTAAAATTAAATTCCCTCTCTATCCAAAGTAAATCCAGTGGCAAACCTATGTGGCTGAACCACCTGACTCGACGCCTCGTCGTCCCCAGTGTAATCTGTACTAGGCAGAATATTGAAAATTATTCCCAAAGTAGTTAGAGTTTAAATTAATTACCTACTTTATTTAACTTCTACAGTTCTAAAACTGAAGAGTCTCATAGGTGATCTTTCGAAGGCTAGATAATGTGGAAATATTTTAGTCATTGGCCAAATATTTTGTTCTTTTCCCTTTTCCAGATGTAAAATCCATTAGTTGCTAAGGCTGCCTCTGTGTTGCTGTAAAATGGGAACCAGAATGCTTTTCTCAGAAATATTAGATACTCCAAAAGTTTCTTTGGAAGTTCACCATCTACAGCATCTGTAACATAAGGCAAAGGTACCTCTCCCTTGATATTTGCTTTCAGGAATTTATCAGGCCCTTCTGAATCTGCTAAATCGTCCTGATGGCTTGCTGCAGCATTTTCAAAAACACATACACCTTTTTGTCATGAAGATCACTCCCCACCCCCAAGAGTCTAAACAAGTCAAAAGGCTTCCAAGTAATTTTGGGACTAAAGAGAAACACATTTCAGAAAGGTCCCAGAACAGTCCCTCTATTGATATCCCAGGACTGGTTCCGTGGGGCTAGGAGTGACTTAACCCCTCGTTTTGGTTGCAAACCTCTAACTTACAGAAGCTTGACCATACTTTCTAATCCAGGCTTCCAAATGCTCAATTTCCTTTTCTTTCAGCAACAGCTTTGGTAGAACCCCAAAGACGTTCTTGTTTCTTTCCTACTTCTCTCTATGAAGAAATCACTTGAAAATATACCACCATTACTAGTTTTTTTTCTCTTGTCACTTAATCTGAGTTTATCTGTTCTTTTCTATCAGCATTTTTCCTACAGTGCTCAAACGAGACAGAGTTCACATTCTAATTGGCCATGGGCCTGGTACCCTCAGTGGCTTCCTCACAAGCAGTATCTCAGAAGTTTCTTTGCCCTGTGAGTTCACCTACCCCTCCTCTTCTCTTCTCTTCTCTTCTCTTCTCTTCTCCTCTCCTCTCCTCTCCTCTCCTCTCCTCTCCTCTTCGCCTCGCCTCACCTCACCTCTCCCCTCCTCCTCTCCCCTCCCCTCCCCTCCTCTCTCCTCTCTTCTCTCTCTCTCTCCTTGTCTGCTTCCCACTTGTCTTGTTGGTTGTTCTGGGTTGCCTCGCTCTGAGTCATGGAGATACCAAAATGAAATATTGCCTGGACCAGTTCCATCTTCGTGAGAGTTTGTATGCTTGAGGGCATTGTTGCACCCATTGTATATGGCTTCCAACCTACAGGGCTTATCTCCAAGCACTCTGCTGTTATTTTCTAGTATTTCATTGACCAATTTTCAGAAAGAGCTCAGCAGATCTTTCTTCCTATTGCAGTGTTGCTGTTGTGTACCACCAAGTCAGAACTGACCCAGAGCTGACCCTCCAGCAGCTTTTGAAAGGCAGTGGGAAATTACCTATCCTTCTCCCAAGGAATAGCTGTTGGATTCACGCTGCCTTTGAAATTGCAGTGCAACTTTTTACCACTAGGCCACTGGACCCCCTTTCCTACTGGACTGTTGTTATGTGCCATCAAGTCACTGCAGCTCTGTGATACACACTACAGTGTTCTGGTGCTAGAGAATGAAAGGAGTTGTGCTTTTGTCTCTCCTGTTGTTGTTCTGTATCATGGAGTCTGAACCGACCCATAGTTGACCTTCCAGTAGGTTTTCAGAGGCAGTAAATCACATGGGAGGGAGGGTGGGAGAGGGAGAGAGAGAGAGAGGAGGAGGAGGAGGAGGGGAGGGGAAGAGAGGGGAGAGGAGAGGAGAGGAGAGGAGAGGAGAGAAGAGAAGCCCTATTAAGGCAAAAATCTGTCCCTTAGCCCTATTAGGGTTAAACCTATTAGGGTTATGTCTGTCTCTCTCCTATTGGTCCCTATTTACTTTCATCTAAGCAATTGGCTCTTTGTCACCAATAATCCTAATTGCATCACCTTAGTCTCTCTCACCTTCTTCCTTTTGCGACGCTCAGAAGAGGAAGTCATGGTGGTAGTGACAGCGTTAGGTCAGTGATCCGCAAGTGGGGAGCTCTGGGATGGCCTCACTAATTCTCTGATGAAAATGGAGCCAGCCTTAAATTTCCACTTGACTCTCAGAATATTTGCTTCTATTAAGGCAGTCTTTCCCTTTTTATGGAATATTTCTTTTTTAAAACATTACTTAAATCCAAACCCATGGCATTAAATTAGAATTATATGTAACATAGGTAGTTCCCAATGATGATCATTCAAACAATGAATTATCTGTTAAAAGCTTGAAACTCTAAGCTGACTTTCTGCCTTCTCCCTTAGTCTTGTCCTCCACCCTTTCCCCCTCCACACTCTTTACCTCTTTTCTCTTAATTGATATGACCTTAAGCAATACAAACTAATTTCATCATTAACCTAAGAAAAAGTACTTGTCAAATCTGTTGCTCAAAACTTGTATAATTCAATCAAACATTTGGCTCTGGACTGTTTTGCTGGTATATGAGGTGATGAAAACAATATGAGTGTGTCAAGCACTTTGGGGGTTGTTTTACATTTCTGAAGCCAATAAGGTATTGCTCTGTAAATTACTATTGCAGTACACTAAACAGAGCCCGGGTAGCTTTAATGAAGAAATGTTTCCCCAAGAATGTCAATTTACTCAGAGGAATAACTTTCCCAGGTAGATGACAATTACCGTGCAATCACTTTTTACAGGTAGGGAATATTTTAAACTGTATTAGGTCCATTGTTTAATTGACTGGATGCTATTGTAAAACTGTTGTAAAGAAGTGCATCTGCAATTATTGTTAAGTATCAGTCTCAATCATTTATATTAATAACTTACAGCTATAACAGTGAGAAAAAAGTATTGGTGCAGAAGATGAAGTTCAATATTCAAGAAAGAAGAGTTATTAAAACAATGAGATAGCTTGAAGTGATTAATCAGAATGAGTAATAGCACCAACTCCTTCCAGACTCAAATTGATGGCTTGAACACACCCCTCAAATCAACTAAGAAATTATTTACATGTAGTAATCTTAAAATGAATCATGTCTCTCTGTTGGAATCCTCTCTATCTGTCAAATCCCAAGTCAAATGCTGAACTCACAAAGCTTACCCAAATCTCCCCAAGGTGCCCCCTAGGCAAAGAGAACAGAATGGACAAATGCCCAGCTGTGGGGAAAAGCGTGGCTGATTTTAAGAATACTATATTAGAGAATTATAAACAAGGGTGAGAGTGAGAGCAAATGGGGCTGGTAATGTAGGCAGGGACCAGAAGACACAGAGCCTTCAAGGTATAGCAAGGGTGGTAATTGTAATTTGACACTGAATTGATTCTGACTCACAGAAAACCCATACGTGCAGGAGAGAATGGCTTCAAGGAGTAATTGTCAGCCTTGTCTTCGAAAGAGCCTCTGTTGTTGCTGTTGTTAGGTACTGTTGAGTAGAGTACAACTCGTAGTGACCCTAAAACAACAGATGTGAACCCCGTCCTATCCTGCACCATCCTCATCATCTCTGACACACCTGAGCCCATTGCTGCAGTCACTGTCTCAATCCATCTTGTTCGAGGCCTTCCTTTCCTTTACTGATACTCCACCCTCCAAAGCAACATGTCTCTCTCTAAGGAATATCCTCTCCCAGCAACATGCCCCAAGTGTATGAGACAAAATTTTGCCATCTTTGCCTCCAAGCAGCACTCTGGCTGCACTTTCTCTAAGACATATCTGTTTGTTCTTTTGGCAATCCAAAAGGTTGTTGTTGTTGTTAGGTGCCATCAAGTCAAGTACGACACATAACAACCCTATGAACAAAAGATCTGAACCCTGTTCTATCCTGTGCCATCCTTACACTTCCTCACACACAAGAGCCCATTGCGGAAGTCACCGTATCATCCACCTGGTCGAGGGTCTTCCTCTCCTTCACCGACCCTTCACCCTTCCCAGCATCACATAGTTGTCCAAGGAATAGCCTATGGTAGCAACATGTCCAAAGTATGTGAGGCAAAACCTCATCATTCTTGCCTCCAAAGAGCATTCCATCTGCACCCTCTCCAAGACATACTGTTTGTTCTCTCAGCTATCAATGGGATGTTCAGTGCTCTTCTTTTTTTTTTATAAAATTTTATTTTCATTGTGATTTTAATGACCATTTATAGAGAAGTTAGATTTTCATTCATTCACTCAGTGCTCTTCTCCAACAACACAGTTCAAAGGCATCAATTCTTTTTCTGTCATCCTTATTCATTGTCCAGCTCTCAGATGCATTAACAAGTAATCAGAAAGACCATAGCCTGAATCAGACGCACCTTAGTCCTCAAATTGGCATCGTTACTCCTTAATAATTGGGAGAGGTCCTAAACTACACATTTTTCCAGTGCACTGTGGCTCCTTATTTCTTGGCTGCTGGTACCAAGGGTGTTAATATCAATTGACTTGTTTCAATTGATAGATACAGCCTTGGATGCACTCACCAGTTCATAAAGAATTCAGTATTAGTCTCCAGAACCATAGCTCAAAGGCATTCATTCTTCTCCTGCCACCCTTTTTCACTGTCTGCTTCTCAGATGTATCGCCAGTGCAGTATGTCTCTTGGTCTGCAGATCAGTGGTACCAAGGGTGTTGATTGTGGATCCAAGTAAGATGATACTATCGACAGTTTCAATCTTTTGTCCATCTATCACAATGTTGCCTATTGGCCCAGTGGTCAGGATGTAATCCATATTGAAGACTGTAGTCTTTGATCTTATGTAGCAAGTGTTTCAAGTCCTCCTCACCTTCTGTAAGCAAGATTATGTTTTCTGCATAGCAGATTATGGATAAGTCTTCCTCCAGTCCTGATGCCACATTCCTCCTCATAGACCCCAGCTTCTCTACTGACTTGCTCAGCATATAGATTCAATAGGTATGGAGAAAGAATACAGTCCTGACTCACACATTTATTTTTTATTTTACTTTTTTTAATTAACTTTAATGAAAATTTACAGAGCTCTTGGATTTCCATTCATTCATTGTTGCACTTTTCTCCCTGCCTATGCCCCCCGCCAGGACTCAAACATATCTTAATTTTAAACCATGCAGTGTTCCATTATTCTGTTCAAACAACAGCTTCTTGGTCTAGGTATAGTTTTCTTATGAATATAATTAAGTGTTCTGTGATTCCATTCTTCTTAGTGTTAGCCATAATTTGTAATGGTCCACACAGTCAAATGGCTTTGCATAGTCAATAAAGCACAAATAGACATTCTTTTGGTATTCTCTGCTTTAATCCAGGATCCATCTGACAGCAGCAATGGTCTCCCTAGTGCCATGGCCCCTTCTAAATGCAGTTTGCACTTCTGGCAGGTCTCTGTCTACGTACTGTTCTATGGGTTTTTTATGGTCTTTAACAATATTTTGTTTCCATGTGATATTAATGGTATTGTTCAGCAATTTCCACATTCTTTTGGATCACCCTTCTGGGGAATAACAACAAATATGGACATCTTCCAGTCAGTAGGTCAGGCAGGTGTCCTCTAAATTTCTTAGCACAGACTGATAAGCACTTTCAGGGCTGCATCTGTTCACTGAAATGTTCAGTTGGTATCCCATTGATTCCTGGGGCCTTATTATTTGCCAATGCCTTCAATGCAGCTTGAACTTCTTCCTTCCTTGTCACTGGCTCTTAATTATGTGATACTTTCTGAAATATATCAGTGTTGACCACTTTGTGGTCTTTTTGGTACAGTGACTTTGTGTATTCCTTCCATCTTTTTTTTATGCCTCCTAGGTCATTCAAGAAGTTATCCATAGCATCTCTCAGTATTGCAACTCAAGTCTTGAATTTGTTTTTCAGTTCTTTCAGCTTGAGAAAGGTTGAGTCCTTCCCTTCTTTTTCTCTGATGCAAGCTCTAGCAACATTCTTTTATACTACTTTGTTTTCTTGAGCTGCCCTTTGAAATCTTCTGTTCAGCTCTTTTTCTCCTTCTCTTCCCTTTGTTTTGGCTTTTAGGGCTAATTTTAGGCTCTTCTGATAACCAGATGGTTTTCAGAGGCAAGAAACCTCATGGGAGTAGATTGTCCATGCTTTTGCTGTAGAATGACTGATGGATTCAAACTGTGTGCCTTTGGTTTGTCAATGCAAATTCTTACCACCAAGTCACCAGAGCTCCCTTCGAAAATCACTTGGCATACAAAATGCAAGGTATGTTATGTTTGAGGCTCTAAAGGAACACTCCTGATTTTGTCACAAATTAAGCTTTTGACCTTAGGGGGGGAAATCTATTCTGTGGGCCTTAGTTTCTCTATTTGTAAACCAAAGGGTTGTTGTTGTTGTTGTTTAATGCCGTCGAGTCTTAGACGACTCATAGTGACCCTACGAACGAACAGCCTGAGCACTGTTCGTACATAGAGTTTCCGGAGGCAAGCCATTTTGGAAGTGGATGCCACTCCTGCTTCCAAGCTTGATTTAGTCGGGAAGCTCCAGCCAACACTGTCCACCATGGGTGCCCATTACCACGATTGGCACATCACTGCCACAGGCTTCAGCATCACAGCAACCACGAGTTACCTCTGTACAGCAACGCACAGACCAGTGCTATACCACCTAGAAGAATGTTTGACAGGAAGACAATTTGAACCTGGCCGAGGGCCACAGAGGAAAATCACCCACCTTCGGCTTGGTTGCACAGCTTCCTTCCACTAGGCCAACGTAGCTCTCTCTTGGTCGTCGTCATTATTATTGTTGTTTAATGCCGTCGAGTCGTAGACGAAAGGGTAGGGGCATATTAAATGAAAAGTCTAATTAAAAAGGAGAAAATGTCCAACTGATCATCTCAAAGTTATGGGTAGAGTTAGGCTACTGTAATAAGGTTTCCCTAAGACAATAAGGACAAGAAATGTGCTCAACAGAAAATGACTTCTTAAAATTATATATTGTCAAGACACAAAAGAGTGAGAAACATGGAACTTAAAAGTTGTAGCATCAACATATAATCCAGGGGGGAAAGCAAAGTTACAGAATACAAGAATAAAAATGTCTCTGTGTTTCTACAGCGTAATCAAGGAGAAAATGATCTGTCCTAGGTAGCAATCTTAAATGTTTAGACAGAAATGTACCAAGGGTGAAGAACATGGAGTCTTAAGGATCCCAGAGTTTGATGGAAGCAGCCTAAAAACCCCATTTTGCCATCCCTTTGCTGTGACTCTCTGCTCCTGAACCTTTCAAGTAGTGGATTATATCGCCAAGTACAGTGCTTATCTGACAGCTGGTCTCATTTATCAGCCTAGGGGCCACTCTCATAGTAAACTAATTAGCCAACTTTCTGATTTACCTTTAGTTTCTTTTTTTTTAAATTTTTTTCCTTGAGTTTAATTTTTTATTATTAAATTTTATTAGTTATAATGAACATTTACAGAGATTTTGGGTTTTCATTCATTCATTGTTGCACTGTTTTCTCCACCCTCCTCCCCAGTTCGTTCTTCTTTCCCCCCATGTCTGTTTTAATTGTCCAATTGCCACAGTGCTTGTCAAAGCCAGTTCTGATTAATCTCCTTTGTCAGTGTGTCCCTTGCCATTCCCTATCACTCCTCCCTGAGAGAGACTTCACCCTGATTCATAAGGAAAAGGGAATGGCGTATTCTCTTAGCCACTTCCTGCTGAAAAGGGACGCTGTGGGTTTCAGGGTGAAGGTCTTCTCTCACTACTCTAAAGGGCCCCTTTGGCAGTAGGAAACACATAGACTATTATGGAGATTGATTTTGGAATTTAGATGCACTGTTATCAATTGTGCTTGGCCGTACATGTTCATATCCTTGAAGATGTATCATGGAAGTGTTGCAGCCTAGAAGATACAAATTTAACTAACAAGTTAAAAGTGCATGAGTCAAAAATTGAAAAGCAATAATATTCTGAGTAGAGGTTCTAATAGTGGCACAAATCAAGTTACAGAGGTAAGGTGGTTCCATTGCCATCCTTACTCTAACTTCTTTTTTTTTAATTTAAATTTGTTATTAATTTCAGTGAAAATTTACAGAGGCTTTGGATTTCCATTCATTCATTGTTGTTACCTTTAGTTTCTTATGTCATATGGTTTTATTTTTTTGTTTTCATCTCATTGTTTTTTGAGTGAGTTCATTCATTGGAACCAGAACACTCATTGGTGACAAGGAGAAAATGTGTTTCTTTGCCCACAAGGATGAAAACCAGCCCCAGAGTCAAAGAGGTCTCGGAGGTATAGGGACCATAAAGCTCCGAAAGGAAATAAATAGAGCACATGTGTCAGAGTCGCTTTATATTTTAGTTGAGATGCAGCACATTATGGCGGCTGCTGCCGGTGTCTCCATGCATGGACACAGTTCTCAGTCTTTCACATGTCCTTCAACACTAAGCAAAGGTCTTGCAAAAAGTTGGTCTCACCCCATTTCTCTCTTTCTCACTCCAGTCTACACATTCCTACGGAACTGAGTTTCCGTGACTCTTCAAACTGTGAGAAAAGTACACTGGATAACAGTAAAAATCAACAGACAATTTTATCTCCAAATGAAAAAGCACTTGGCAGACATCATTAATTCATCCTCATCACATTCCTATGAGGTAAGCGTCATCCTCCTTTTCTAGATGATAAACCAGAACTTGTCTTACAGGAGTTGGAAAGTTTTAGTGCATAAATTGACCCCAAATATAGTCCTCTTTCTTACTTATGTTTCATACGTCCTATTAGAAAACCACTAGCCTCTCGGAATTCTTTTCAGGTTTACAAACTGTTTTATATATTTTAAATGGATTTTCCCATTTGTGAAAGAGAGTGATCATTAAGCAATGCAAATAGGAGACGTGTTTTAGTGGGTAGGCTCTGTAATTTAAAATTCTAAATTATGTCAAGAGCAACAGCGGGAATTACACGACACTATCCACAAACGAGCACTGCCAATATTTTCAGAAAGAAAGGGATTCTAAAAGACAGCTTCCACCATGCCTTTAATATACACGCCTTCAAAATTCTTAACACAATATTTTATTATCAGCAGGCAAAGAACTTGGTTCGGTTACAGCAGAAAGTGACAAAATGAAAACCAATTAAATAGCGTGGGGGAGGGGCTGTCTGGAAACATCTTGTTTAAATTGTGCAGTAAACATGTGGTTTCTAATTCTCTTCGTTACTCAGTTTCCTTTAAAAGGATGAGAAGTCCTTGTTCCCCAGTTTCCTGGTCCTGTCCACAGTTCTTGTTCCATTTCTGGAATCAGCTGGAGCCTGGCTTCTTTTAAAGAAGAAAATAAAGCAAAAGGCACATCGGATTCTTTGGATTTGGTTCGACTTTCCTTTTTTAAATTCAAATGCTCAAAAGCGCGCACACACGAAGGAAAACAAACTATCTGATAATTTGATGTCTGGGCTCTGGGACCAAGAATTTTAAATTGGGGAAGTCGGCTAGAAAGTACATGGAGACTAATGAAAAGGTGGCCAAGCCCAGGAAAAACCAAACCAGAAGTTGAGCCCTGGGGAGTGATTAAACCAGGAAATGACCAAAAATACACCTCCTAGAAAGACATGAAAACACAGAAGTATAATCTCTCTCCAAACAGACTGATGAAGGATCTTAAATAGTGAACGCCCTCTGTGATCACTTCTAAGTTGTTTTCCAATCGCTGCATTTTTTTTTCCCTCAGTTCATTTTAAAGGCAAAGTTCAAAGTCTACATTCAGTTGCTGACAGACATGGTTTTCACACCTTGAAGGAAGAGATTTCAAAATTAGTTTTGAAGTGTATTGCAGACTAAGATGCCTTCCTCTCCTCCCCCCTTACCCCCCCCCAGCCACTTTAGTCTGTTGCTTTTCACAATTAGCTACTTATTTAGAAGAGTGTGGGGAAAGGAGAACTGTACCCCCCACAGAAAATAAAATTATGCTTCCACTTTTGAGGCTTTTAAGCTACATTGGACCTACTTCAATAAGAATGTCAAAAGACCTATTTGAAAGAATAGATTTTTTTCTCTGCCCCAGGCTAAATCCATAAAATAATACTATTGATCTGTCTTCAGGAACTCTTCTAAACCCCCTGGAAGAGACGGCTTACAGCTCCTTGAGCAATTAAATCTATTTGGGGTGAAAATAGTATAATACATGGATATAAGTTCAACATTACCAAATTACATACTATTTAACAGATTCCTAATCAGCCCATCTTACTTGCACAATTTCCAGATTGCTTCTATACTGAGCGATTTGTTTCTATTTCCTCAAGATAGCTTTCCAGATAATGAAATAAAGGGAATAAGGCAGAATGGTTTCGGATTTAGGTTTTAGCCTCGGAAGTTCTCTGATTATGGCCGCATAGAGAACCTCAGACATTGTCAAGGACATAGAGTGCCTTTGTGTGTCAGCTGAGCTTTGCTATTGCCTCTCCCTTCCCACTTGTTCAGGAAGCCCTAATGACTCTGCAGGTGAGGCATTAGAATTCACCAAGGGCGAAAGCTCTGACAATCTGCTCCTGTAAAGATTTGCAACCTTGAAAACCCCGCAAACCGATTCTATCCTGTCGTACAAGGTTGCTATGAGTCTAAACCAAACTCAATGGCAGTGGTTTTCCCCACAGTTGCACTCGCACTAAGCAATGATGTAACTACTTCTTGACCTTTCCAAACAGCATGAAACACTTGTTTGAAACTGTATTCTAGGAAGAAGGTGGTGGTGGTGGTGAGGTGCCACCAAATTTGCCCCGACTCACAGTGAGCTCACGTACAACAGAATGCAGCACTGTTGCCTTGGTTGCAGCCACTGTGCTAATCCATCTCACTGAGGGTCTTCCTCTCCTTCAGTGGCCCTCCACACATGATGTCCTTTTCCTCCTGATAACATGCCCGAAGTATGTGGGCTCAAGTCTCGCTCTCCTTGCCTCTAAAGAATATACCCTTGCTTCACTTCCAAGACAGACTTGTTTATTCTTTTGACAATTCATTCAATACTCTTTGCCAACAAAGACAAAAGGTGTCAATTGTTCTTTGGTCTTCCTTAGAAATTGTCTGACATTCAGGAGCATGCAAAATCATTGACAATTCTATGATTTCCATCAGGCATGCCTTATTCTTTAAACTGATTTCCTTGATCTATACCACTTTAAAAAGGTTTTTTGATAGCAGATTTGCCCATGGTGGCATGTCTTTTGATTTTTTTAAAAATTTTTTTTTGGCTGCTGGTACCACAGATGTTGTTTGT
Source organism: Elephantulus edwardii (assembly GCF_000299155.1). Taxonomy (NCBI): domain Eukaryota; kingdom Metazoa; phylum Chordata; class Mammalia; order Macroscelidea; family Macroscelididae; genus Elephantulus; species Elephantulus edwardii. The sequence continues at coordinate 20,562,558 of NW_006399766.1, read as the reverse complement.
GGATCCAAGTAAAATGAAACCCTTGAGAAATTCAATCTTTTCTCCATCTATCAGGAGGTTGCCTATTGGTGCACTGTTAAGAATTTGTGTTTTCTTGATGTTGAGATAAAATCATATTGAAAGCTATAGGTCATCTCTGATCCTTTTCAGTAAGTGCTTCAAGTGTTCTTTACTTTCTGCAAGCAAGGTTTTGTCATCTACCTCTTTCAGGTTGTTAATGAATCTTCCTCCAATTTTAATGTGATATTCTTCTTCATCTAGTCCAGCTTCTAGAATTATCTGCTCAGCACCAAAAGGATACAACACTCACACACATCTTTCCTAATTATAAACCATGAAGTAATCCCTTGTTCTGTTCAAACAACTGCTTCTTGGCCAATACACAGGCTCCTGTTGGGGTTTATTCCTCAGAAGAAAAGTCCCTCAAGGGTTGTGTTCACAGACAGATGGGAAAACAGACCTACAGACACACTAAATGACATTAGTTTTCATTTATCATGACAGGAAACTTACTGACAGGGGTGGGGAATGGTAGCAGATTGGGTGGGGGTGGAGGAGCAGAGCTGCAAAGTTCCGGGGTTCTGGTGGTGGCGGACCAGACAATTTCCATTAAAGGTGGGGGGAAGCAGCTAACTATTTTATACCCCTATCCAAACAACCCCCAATATATACCAAAGTTAAGAATGCTATGTTTGTTGTTGTTGTTGTTGTTGTTGTTGTTGTTGTTATGTACCAGCAAGTCACTTGCGACTCATAGCCACCCTATGTACAACCGCTCTGAAACCTGCTCTATCCTGTGCCACCTTTACTGTTCCTGACACACCTATCCTCATTACCCTAGTCACTGTATCAATCTATCTCATCGAGGGTCTTCCTCTCTTTCTCTATCCCTCCACCCTTTCAAACATATGATGTCCCTCTCCAATGACTGGTCCCCCCATACAACATGCCCAAAGTATATCAGACAAAGCCTTGGAATCCTTGCTTCCAACGAGCAGCCTAAGAAGGATGGGGTAAATAATGTATACTGCATTGAAACAGATGCGGGAGAGAACTGTTTAAAAGGGATATATGATTAGGTATTACTTTCATGACAGGAGTCCAGAGCGAAGGCTGGATAGTGGAGTGGACTCGGGGTGGGGGTGGGGGATTGTATAACAATGAAAGAATTTTTTTTTTTTTACTTTTCAAAGAGAAGAGCGAACTGGTGGAGAGGAGTGGGCAGGGAGAAAAGTGCAACAATGAATGAATAGAAATCCAAAGTCTCCGTAAATATTCATTAAAATAAATAATTTTTTTTAAAAAGATGTATATGAAAATCTAAAGGAGGAAAGAGAGGGAAGATGATGACTGTGGTGGGGAGAGAAGAAATCATGGGCTCATGGAGTTTGGTGGGCAGAGGGAGAAGGTGAAGGAATTAGGAAAGATCCAATGGAGACCTAAAAAGATGGGGATTGGTTGGTTTGTTTCTTGTGTACCATCGAGTCGGATTCGACTGGCACAGGAGGACAGGAGGAGATTGCCCTCCTCCAGCAAAGCATCTGGTGGATTCAAACCATGCACCTTTGGGATTGCAGCACAGCTTCTTGCCACTAGGCCACCAAAGGAGCTCCATTTTGATGATTGGTTTTCTAAAACACAGTGTATGGGCATGATCATATGAAACACAATGTGAATGGTGAAATACAATGTACAATGTGAATATGAATGAAACACAATGTGTACAAATTTTGTATGAGATATAGATAGATGATAAATAGATACAATATATATAATCTCCGATAGACTTGCAAAAGCCCTACAATATCTCTGTGAAATGCAATAAAGTGAAGCACAATAAAACAAGATATGCCTGTATCAAGGAATGTCAATGCCAAACAAAAGAATAACTGAAAACACATAGCTAATTGTAAATTTATTTTTAAAATTAAGTTTTCCTTAACTAAGTAACTCTTATATCAGATCTTTAAAAGGAATAAGTTGGTCATTGCAAAATGTCCAAATACTATTTGTTTTCTCTCTCTCAGTACCTACTGTTAGAGAAAAGATAAAATGTCATCATTCTTCTCCCCAGCCATCACAATATTGCCTGCTTAGTTAAAAACCCAGTGATGCTCTTCAGTTGATCACTGGATACACAACTGTGATATATCACTAAACTGGAACACTGCTCAGCAATAAAAAGGAAGGACACCAATAGAGACGAATCTTAGAGCATTAAGTCAAGAGAAAGAAGCTAGGCTAAGATTCCATGTACATAATATTCAAGAAATGATAAAACTATAGGAAGGTTTGATGGCCTAGCAGATAGCAAGTTGCACTGCCAACCCAAAGGCTTACAGTTCAGATCCACTCGCTGCTCCATAGAAGAAAGATGAGAAATCTCCTCCAGTGTTACTTACTGCCTCTGAAAACCTGCTGAAAGATCCCGTTATTATTTGATTCTAACTCAACAGCACATAACAACAACAGTGAGTAAATAACCAATCATTTGTTTCCAGGAGTTGGTAGAAGGAGAGGGTCAACTATGAAGGGATGCATTTGAGGAGTTCTGTATGAATCTTCAAAATTCATTGAACTAAAGAGGGTGAATTTTAATGTATGTAAATTATACCTGAATAAATTGGATATTTTTTTCAAAGCTTACTTTTAACTCACATCCCTAAAAAATGAAACAACCTACAGGTGGTGATTTTGGTTTTGTGAATACAAATACACAGTATATTCATATAACAAATCACATTATATAAATTTTATAAAATCAAGTTACAGATTTAAATAATGTGAATGCAAAGGCTCTGAAGCAAACTTTCATTAAAATCATAATTATCTTGCCCACTAAAGACGTCTTAAAGTCTCATGGGAAATATTATCATTCTAAAAGTTTCACTCCATTGTACAGCATACAAATACCAAGATACAGGAGAGTCTCTGTGGCCCTGCCTAAAGAGGTGCATGGGGAAGCTCCCCTAGCCCCCATTTCCCGGAGCTGCCTCCTCTAAAGGCCTTAGGTCAGAGAGGCCAAAACATCCAGTGGCGAAAGGTGGACCAGTATGGCCCCAGCACTGGCTCCTCCTCTGGAAGAACGGAAATCCCAGGATACTTAATTATGTTTATACAAAATCCATGACTAAGGATGACAGAAGAAAAATCAATGCCTTCAAGTTGTGATACGGAAGAAGAATCTTGAACATACCATGGACTGCCAAGAAAACAAATAGGTCTGTCTTAGAGAGGGTGAAACCAAGTTTCTCCTTGGAGGCAAGGATTTTAAAGCTCTGCTTCACATGGCCAAGAGGGACCAGTCTTTGGAGAAGGACGTCATGCTTGGAAGGATGGAAGGACAGGGCTGAAGAGGAAGACCCAGATGGGATGGATTGACACAGTAACTGGGGAGATGGGGGTAGGTGTGTTGGAGTCAGTGAGACCAGCTCAGGACAGGGCAGGCTTCACAGCTGTTGTACATAGGGTCGCTATGAGTCACAGGTAACTCAACGGCACATAACAACAATATACCAAAACCAAGAAGCTGTTATCCAAACACAGCAAAGAAACACTGCAAGACGGAAAATTAAGAAAGTTGTGTGTCAGGGTTGTATCCTTTCCCCATACATATTCAGTCTGAATGCTGAGCAAATCGTTCAAGAAGCTGGACACTTTGAAAAGAATGTGGCATCAGGATTGAAGGAAGACTTATCAACAATCTGCGTTAATGCAGATGACATAATCTTGCTTGCAGAAAATGAAGAGGAGTTCAAATACTTGCTGCAGAAGATCAAAGACTACAGACTTTAATACGGAATGTATTTTAACTTCAAGAAAACAAATTCTCACCACTGGACCAATAGACAATCATGGTAGAGAGAGGTAAGATTGACACTGTCAATGATTTTATCGTCCTTGGATCCATAATCAACTCCCTTCAGGAGATCAGGTGACATACAGCATTGGGAAAATCTGCTGTCAGAGACTTTCCAAAGTCTTGAAATGCAATGATGTCAGTTTAAAGACTAAGATATGCCTGATTCAGGGCACGGTTTTCCAATCACCCTCTATGCATCTGAGAGCTAGACAGTGAATAAGGTTGATAGAAGAATTGAAGTCTTTGAGCTATGGTATTGGAGAAGAGTTCTGAATATTCCGTGGACTTCCAAAAGAATAAACAAATATGTCTGAGGAAAGAGCAGCCAGAATGCTTCTTTCAGGCAAAGCTAGTAAAACTAATCTCACATACTTTGTGCATGTTGTTAGGAGATTCTTTCTTGGAGAGGGAGATCATGATTGGAAAGGTAGATTAACAAAAGAAAGGAAGACCCTTAATCAGGTGGATTGATACAGTGACTGCAGCAATGGGCTAAAGTGTGTTAGGGATGATTAAAATGGCATAGGATAGGACAAGATTCAGATGTGAACCTATGAGTCGTACCCCACTCGATGACACCTAACAACAACAAGAGCAGTTACATTCTATGTAACAAGGACTCAAAGTTATTTCAAAATGAACTCTAAAGAGGTAGCACTTTGATAATACGGTGTTTATATGCATATCCAAATCTAGAGTAATTTTTTCTTCTAATGTATTGAATGGGTTATTGAATGGTCCATAAGGTGACATTTACAAACATTTTATTATTTGACCAATATTACATTCCAAGTAACCCAAAGAGAGACTATAATGTTGAGATTTTACAAAATTAAGCCAATGTAGACAGTTAAAATAGAAAATAGAAGGGATCAAATTTTATTGTACCGGTCCTTGGAGAAGGACACCATGCTTGGGAGGGTGGAGGGATGGCGCAGGAGGGGAAGGCCCTCTATGAGGTGGATTGGTTCAGTGACTGGGATAATCGGGATGGGTGTGTCAGAGGCAGTGCGATTGGCACAGGACAGAGCAGGGTTTAGGGCTGTTGTACATAGGGTCCTATGAGTCGCAAGCGACTCGATGGCACAGAACAACAACAACAACTTACTATGTATCAGGCACTATATGTACAAGGCTCTGTATTTTCACATTTAAAAAAATATCCTTACAAAGTATATGCAAATTACACCCCCATGATACATCTTCAAGGATATGAACATGTACGGCTAAGCACAATTCATAACAGTGCATCTAAATTCCAAAATCAATCTCCATAATAGTCTATGTGTTTCCTACTGCCAAAGGGGCCCTTTAGAGTAGTGAGAGAAGACCTTCACCCTGAAACCCACAGCGTCCCTTTTCAGCAGGAAGTAGCTAAGAGAATACTCCATCCCCTTTTCCTTATGAATCAGGGTGAAGTCTCTCTCAAGGAGGAGTGATAGGGAATGGCAAGGGACACACCGACAAAGGAGATTAATCAGAACTGGCTTTGACAAGCACTGTGGCAGTTGGACAATTAAAACAGACATTCGGATGGTGGGGGAAGAAGAACAAACTGAGGAGGTGGGTAGAGAGAATGGTGCAGCAATGAAGGAATGAAAACCCAAAATCCCTGTAAATGTTCATTAAAACTAATAAAATTTAATAAAATAAATGAAATACCCCAGGATGCTAAGGAGCAACTACGTCAGTTTAAAGACCAAGGTGGATTTGATTCAAGTCATCATCTTTTCAATTAGTTACTATGCATCTGAAAGTTGAGTAATAAATAAGGATGACAGATGAAGAAAAAAAAAAAGTACATGCAAATTGTCTTTGTATTACAGATAAGAAAAGAAAGCTGTTGGGAGAGATTCAATTACTTGTCCTCAGTTACCCAGTCAGTTTACACTCCAACATAGATTCAAACCCAGCTTTGGTGACCCAAAAGCTGAAGAGGAAGGCCTGGCACTTGACGGTGACTGAGTAATGATCAAACATTTGGAAGAGAAGTTCCTGAGACTCTGAAAGGTCTACACACTTAAGGAGAAACACCAGCATTTGATCTGAAGTCGAGCCAAAGCACTTTTCATTCATTCAAGACATCTTATCAAAGGATTTTTCTTGGATTTGACTTTCCTTACTTTATTTTTTTTTCACCCTCCCTCTCTACCTCAAATTGATCCCCTGCATTTCACAGGGTTTTAGAAAAGGTCTTTAATCTTCCAAGTCTAAAAAAAAACAAAAAAACCAGCCGGGCGTTTGAATGTTATTTGAGGATATCTTTGTCAAGGAAGCAGTGAGGACAATGATTTGAAGACATGTTTGGAGTTCCCAGTGTCACCCTCAGGCATAAATCAAGACTGGTGAGGATCTAGCATTCACCCAAGTCCCAAGCAATGTGTGTGCTCTGCAAGAAAGTGCTCGTATGCAAAACACACATTGTTGTATAAAACAAGACAGCACTACCTCGAATTGCTTCCCCACTTTTCCTCAGATGATTAAAAGATTAAAGAGAACATGACTGTCTATTTCCTATACTCAGAACTCTCCCCTTGTGCAGAGAAGCATGGCTCAGCTTACTTTGCAAATTATCTAGTAGTCTTCAGTGATAAAATCCTTCCACTGTGAAGAATTTCTCTCTCAGCTCTGTAACCCGGGAATCTTAAGGTATTTCATTATAGAATATTACTAAAATAGCATTTTTAAATCAAGTCCAATTTCAAATCTTTGCAGTTAAAAACGTAACAGCCTTCCCAAATGGAATTATCTATTTTACTGAACAAATGCCTGCTTGAAATGTATCAGAAGGAAGGTTTGTTTTCCTAGACACACATAAACACAGCACCTCTGAAGTGCCAAATGCCATATTGCTGGTGTTCTTAACACAAAGCTTATCATATGCTGGTCATTAATATTTTTAATAAGAATCCCAAAGTCTTAAAACAAAATGTTTATGTATGAGTGATCACAACTACTAACTCCTCTCTAGATTAAATACTGCAAAAGAAAAATTATTGGAACCTCCAGAACGAATTTCCTGGATATGAAGGGGAGGTATTGTGGGGGGGGGGTATGAATACTCAGATTTTTCACACATGACTCTATCAGTAGGAACAGCATTTCAGCTTCATAATTGTGTTCTACATGTAGGCCCATTTCAAAGCAACTGGATTTTCAGCTGTGCAACCCCTTCAGCCGACCCAATCCACACTGCAATTTGTGAAGTGTTTCTTTAGCAGCTAGAACTTTAAGATAAGAAAACAGTCAGGTTCACACTATGTTTTGAAACTTCCAGACTTTTAAATGCTTTGAATGCTCCCTTAATGCTGTTTAGTGCACAGTTTTACTTCCTTTTGCCCAAACTAGTTTGGCTTTATTTTTTGTAATTTGCAAAGAAAATTTTAAAAGCCTGTTAGCTGTGAAGTCCCTCCCACAGGCAGTTTTAATTACCTGCCAAATGTTCCCCTGGCTGATCTTACCCGTCTGCCTCTGACAGAGCAAGCACCTCTGAAGAGTGGGTGACTAAGTACACTTGTATGTGCCCTTCTGAGTGTGTGCTTACACCCAGGAAAAAATCACTTTCTTGTTCTAGACAACCAACGTAACGTACCCAACAAGAAATCTGTTTAGGTTGGTTGTACTAAATTACTATTATTGGGGTTTTCAGCACTTTGTATTTGAAAGGCCTTAACTCTAATGCTCATTTCCTTGAGGATATTTTCATATGCTAAAACTGTCTCTGGTGACCAGATGTCATATTATATTCTTTTAAAATCTCATTAGGTGGCCTTGTTCTCATCTCCACTGCACTGCCTTCCTGGGATATTTAGGGGAGGGCCAGATGTTCAGAGAAGATCCAAGGGATGAGGTCATGAAACTTGTTTCTTACAACACAGGACTGGACAGCAAGCTGCCACTTGGAAAAAAAAGTCAGTTAAAAAGCTATACACAGATGACTGTGTGCATTCAAAAAGAAAACACACACACACATACACAGAGTAAAAGAATAGTCAACAAGATGTTACAAGTGAGTAGTTACCCTAAGGCTAAGAACATGAAAAATTTTCTCTCTTTCTAAGTTGTTTTTCTAATTGTCTTTAATGAGCAGCTTTAATTTTCTTTAAATGGGAAATTCTAAAAATATTGTTTCTTTAAATCTTAGTGAAATAACAAGGTGTTTATTGGCCAAGATTTTTGTTTGGGGTTCTTGTCGTGTTTCGAGTTGGTTTTTTAAAGTAATGACTACAGGTTACCTACTCCGTGGTACACAGTAACAATACCCCAAATACTTCTTTGGATATCCTTCAGTTTTGCTGATCAATAGTTGTAATTCATGGTTTCAGGTCTCCCCAAAGATTGTGAGTCTTATTACTCCATAACCATAATCCCTTCCATGAAGCAATTTAGAATTCAGATGTTTCATTCTCTCAACAGAGATAAAAATAATTTCCATCATCAACACAACATTTTCACAAAAGGCCTCCAAGGTAGTGGTGAATAGTCTCTCCCTGTTTATTTTATTTTAATTTCTATGGAATGTATTGTCTGTAAATCTTAACATTGCAAAGAATGAGAATTACAGAACACTTCATTGTGCTCACATGGAAATTGCACATAGACCAAGAGGCAGTCTTTTGAACAGAACAAGAGGAAGGATACTGCATTGTTTAAAATCAGGAAAGGTGTGAGGCAGGGATCTATCCTTTCTCTAAACGTATTCAATGTCTGTCCTGAGCAAGAAGCTGGACTTTATGAGGAATATAGTGGCATCAGGATGAAAGAAAGACTCATTACAACCTATGATATGCAGATAATACAGCCTTGCTTGCTGAAAGTGAAGAGGACTTAAAGCACTTACAAATGAGTTTCAATACAGATTACACTTCAAGATAAAAAAACAAACAAAGTTTTATAAACCTTTAAAACTGAAACAATAGAAAATATCATGATGGATGGAGAAAAGATTGAAGTGGTCAGGGATTTTATTTCATTTTATTTACGATAGCAATCAATACCCACTGAAACAGCATTCAAAAAATCAAACAATATATAGTATTGGGGAAAATTTACTGCAGAAGACCTAATTAAAATGCTAAATAGCGAAGATGTCACTTTGAGGACTTGACCTAAGTGCCTTGGTCTTTAAGTATTTTCTGATGCATGGCTTAATAATGCATGGCCTGAGCAATTGATGCAGTACCAATTGACATGTTTCAAATGACAAATGCAGCTCTGGACATGCTCATGAGTCTATGCCAGGAAACTTGGAGGACAGCTGCCTGGCCGACTAACTGGAAGAGATCATTGTTTGTTCCCCTTTCCAAGAAAGGTGATCCAAAAGAATGTGGAAATCATTGAACAACATCATTAGTATCACATGCAAGCAAAATACTGCTAAAGTTCACTGAAAAACAGCTACAACAGTACATCAACAGGCATTCAAGCTGGATTTACAAGAGGCCATGGCACCAGAGATATCATTGTTAATGTCAGATGGATCGTGGCTGAAAACAAAGAATACTACTAGAAGATTGTGTATTATTTGTGCTTTGTTGATGATGAAAGACATTTGACTGCATGGATCATAACAATTTATGGGTAATATTGAGAAGAATGGGAATCACAAAACATTTCATTGTGCTGTGTGAAACTTATACCTAGATCAAGAGGCTGTTTATGTGAACAGAGCGAGTAAACACTGCATGGTTGAAAATTAGGAAAGGTGTGTGCCAGGATTGTATCCTTTCTCCATACTTATTCAATCTGGATGCTGGCAAATAATTTGAGAAGCTCAACTCTATGGAGAAGAATGTGGCATCAGGATTGGAGGAAGACTCATGACTAACTTTCATGCGATGACACAACCTTCCTTGCAAAAGTGAAGAGGATTTGAAGCACTTGCTGAAGAAGATCAAGCACTGCAGCCTTCAATATGGACTGCCTCTTAATGTAAAGAAAATTAAAATCTTTGCCACTGGACCAACAGACAACATCATGGCAGATGGATAAAAAACTGAGACTGTCAACAACTTCATCTTACTTAGATCCACAATCAGTACGCTTGGTACCAGCAGTCAGGAGATCAGAAGATGGATTGCACTGGGAAAGTATGCAGTGAGGGACCTCTCCAAATTACTGAAGAGCAATTATGTAAGTATGAGGACTAAGGTGCACCTGATTTGGGCTTGTCAGTCACTTGCTATGCATCTGAGAGTTGGACAATAAATAAGGATGACGGAAGAAGAAGTGATGCCTTTGAGTTGTGGTGTTTGAGACGAGTGCTGACGAACCCGTGGACTGACAAAAGAATAAATAGATACCTCTTGGAGAAGGGGCAGCCAGAGTGCTCCTTGGAAGCAAAGGTGATGATGCTTCATCTCACATGCTTTGGGCATGTGCTAGGAGAGGTTATTATATGAATTCTTGGAAAGGTGGAGGGTCAGCAAGGGAGAGGAAGACTCTTGGCCAGATGGATTGACACAGTGACTGCAGCAATGGGCTTGAGTATGTCAGAGATTGTGAGGATTACAATAGCAGAGGTATAGCAGAGGGTTCAGATCTGTTATTCATAGGGTCACTGTGAGCTGTACGCGACTAGGTGATACCCAAGAACAACAATCAAGAATGTACAATCTGCCTTGGAAGAAGTGCCACCAGAATGCTCTTTGGTAAGACTTCATCTCATGAACTTCGGACATATGGTGAAGAGGAACCATTCTCTAAACAAGGACATCACATTAGTTAAAATAATGGAAAAGAGGAAAATCCACAAGATGGATTGATGCAGTGATTGTCACAATGCAGAACTGGGCAATATTTTATTCTGTTGTATTTAGAATCACTATGAGTCAGAACCAACTTGGCAGCACCTGGTAATAGCAACAAAGCTTATTTGGCATTTAACATCATTAATGACTAGCATTTTGTTGGAGCTCTACTGGCCACATACTTGTTCATCTACCAATCCTACACTCCTAAGAGACCGATGATGTCTCTCACCCAAAGCATCACATTATGCTGCCATTGAAATGAGATGCATTCAGTGTTTATGATGATCTAGCAGCCTCATGCATTTACCTTAACCAATCGCTGTGGAGGTGGAAGGAGAAGGAGGGTGTAATTAGCATGATAGTTTAGTACTAGCCAGGAGTCATCCCTTGGAGCTGAGAAAGGGAGCAATATTCCTGAGCATATGGGAAAGAGCAAATGAAAACAAAGCAGAAGTTCCACCAACAAGGAGAGAAGTGCCGAGTCTGCCTCACCAGTAACAGCATATGATAATGGTCACAATGTAATGATCTCATTGAGATCTATAGCAAGAGGATAACCCGACCTAACAATGGGATCTAAAGTACGGAGAGAAAATGACGAAAGATAGAGAAGACATTATTCAGTATCATTCCTAGGACAATATATGTACAACATAGAACACATTACTAGTATCTAGTACAGAGCTAGTACAGTTCTCACCACTGGGCCAATTGGCAGCATCATGATGGATGGTGAAGAGACTGAGATTGTTCAGTTTTGGGGTGCTTGGCTCCACAGTCAACACTCTTAGCACCAGTAGCCAGGCAATTAAAAGACGTATTGCGATGTGAAAGTCTGCTGTTAGGGACCTCTCCAGGGTACTGAAGAGCAATAGTGTCACTCTGGAAACTAAGGTGCATCTGATACAGGCCATGGTCTTTGCAATCACTTGCTATGCATCAGAGAGCTGTGCAATGACTAGGGATGATAGAAAATTGATGCCTTTGAGCTGTGGTGCTGGAGAAGAGTATTGAATATACCATGGACTGCTAAGAAAACGAACAGGTTCATCATGGAGAGGGTGAAGCCAGGCTGCTTCTTGGAGGCAAGGATTCTGAAACTCCATCTCACATACTTTGGCCATGTTGCAAGGAGGGACCAGTCCTTGGAGAGGGACGGCACAGGAAAGGAAGACCCTCAATGAGATAGATTGATTCAGCAACTTGGGTAGAGGGGGTAGGTGTGTCAGAGACAATAAAGGTTGTCTCAGGATAGGGCAGAGTTTAGGGCGGTTGTACATAGGGTCGCTATGAGTCATAGGCAACTCAACGGCACATAACAACAGCAAGAATAAAAGGGAGCATTATTGGCCTAGTGGTAAGATGTTGTGCTGCCAATCCAAAGGCAGGCAGTTCGAATCCACAAGCTGCTGAGGGAGTCATCACAGAATTACCCACCTAGTTAAAAACCCAGTGATGTTCTGGGTTCAACAATACACATGTATCTAAAGGCATTAAGCTAAGTGCAAAAAGCTAGACTAAAATTACATGTACATAACAGTCAAGAAATTATAAAACTATAGGAAGCTCTGGTAGCTTAGTGGATAGGGAGATATACTGCCAACCCAAAGGCTCACAGTTCAAATCTATGAGCGGCTCCTCAGGAGAAAAGATAGACAATCTCCTTCTGTGAGATTTGCAGCCTTTGAAAACCTCCTGGAGGGTCAGTTATATGTCAGCATATAACAGCAATACACCTACAATCAACACAATATAGGGACTATATAGTCAGTTATGTGTATGTAGTTGTTGTTGTTCATTTATACTGGGTTCCTTCCTTTTTAGTGCTGAGCAGTGTTCCATGTTAGGAATATATCACAGTTTATCCATTCATGAGTTGAAGAGCATCACTGAGGTTTTAACTGAGTAGGTAACGTTGTAATGACTCAGGAGAAGAATGATGAGGAAATTGCCCATCTTTCTTCTGCAGAGTAGCTGGTGGATTCAAACCATGTGCCTAGTTGATAGTGTAATTTCTTACCACTAGGTCACCATGGTAAGGTTTAACTGTGCTGTGTTATTAAAACGTGCCTGTAAAAAAACTTGTTTCTGACATTTATTTCTTTCTTAGCTGTAAAAGACCTAAATAACAGAATGAGAGGGGGGTGATCTCTGCTTTAAGTTTGACAATTATAATTTGATAAGCCAAAGAATATAAATTGATTCAAATATAAATTTCTTTGGGGTGCTGCTGTATATTCTAGTCAAGTCTCCCCGAAATGTGGGTTGTTTGATTTTCATATCTTCTTCATGGTATGCAAAGGTCTTTGCACATAACAGATATGGAATACATGGCTAAGGAGCAAATTTATCAATGAGTTAATTCATTGTCACATTGTAGAAAGGAAAAAAAAGATTTCTCATGCTATCCTAACATTGGCATTGAGTTCCATGTGACACTTGGTTTTATTTTGTGATCTTTGTCATCACGTTGATGTGATGAAAAGTACACCAAGATTCAGAGAAGATTGCACAATGTGGCTTAGAGTTAATCTAAAGTCAGGAAAGCATCAGTTATTTCTTTCCTCTTTTTTTTTTAAAAAAAAGACTAGTAATTAAAGAGCACACATTTATTTCAGGAAGTTAGTCTTAAATGTAGAAAGGCTTCTCCCCTTTACTCCTCATTTGGCTTTAAGTAATACTTTGGACATGTTGCAAGGAGGGATCAGTCCCTGGAGAGGGACATCATGCTTGGGAGGGTAGAGGGACAGCGCAGAAGGGGAAGACCCTCTCTGAGGTGGATTGATTCAGTGACTGGGGTAATCGGGATGGGAGTGTCAGAGATACTGCGATTGGCACAGGACAGAGCGGAATTTAGGGCTGTTGTACATAGGGTCGCTATGAGTCGCAGGTGACTTGACGGCACATAACAATAACAAGAACAAATACAGGAAGATTGTGTTAGATAAACAAAACAGTAACAAGATAGACGATATATAGATTGACTAACCAATAACTAGTGAACAGTTCCTCCACATAAAGTTCACTTACACCCCAGGCAATCTCAGATGTGCATTCATGTCTTGCCTATGTACTTTTGCCACTACAAGGGAGTCAAGAGGAGAAGGAGATTAAGGCAATCTCAGCAGGGAAGATGCACAACAAGATAATACTCTCAAGCAATTACACTCAAAAAACCAGCAGCTACCAAGGAGGAAAAGACCTGGTACTTCCTAACGTCTGCATGACTGTCCTTCAAGGCAGAGAAAAGACATTTCAAATGTACATGTAGATGTGTAAACTCTAAAAAAAATAGCTAAGAAAATATTTTTCTTTGAGCACAGTTAGGGAATAGTCTATTTCCCTGATAATGACACTGGAGAGAAGCAAGTTGTCTGATGACTACATGTAAATAAGGACCCTTTCATTCACAAAGTAGCTTTCAGTAAGAGATTACAGTGTACTGTGCAATACAGAAACCACCACCAGGCCTGCCATGACTAGAAGGCAACAAGACTAGCTCCTGTAAGCCACTAGCTCCTGTAAGCCACATGAATAGAGAGAAGCACCTGTGGGTGACCTTGTAGTCACAGTTTATTGAGTCAATTCTTAAAACTCAAATGCGTCTGCCATCCAGTGAATTCTAATGAATAGTGTCCCTTCATCGGCTTTCTGAGACTGCAAATTGTATTAGGAAGAGATTGCCCATCTTTCTCCTTAAGAGCCACTAGTGGATTCAAACCACCAGAGAAGCATGACTTTTTGGTTAACAGCCCAACACACTAGAGACTATGCCACCAGAGTGCCTAGTCAGTTCTTTTTGTTTGTTTTGGAGGAGGTGTTGAATTTTTTTTTTCATTTACATTGTGTTTTATATAATTATTCCCAATACATTGTGTCTTATGAAATTAATCACCATTGTTCTATGCCCACTATTACCCCATCTTTTCAGATCCCCACTGGATCTTGCCCATTTCCTTCATCCCCTCCTCTGCCCACCAAACTCTGCAACCACTTGATCCACCCACCCCCCTCACCCTCTGTCCCCTGCACCAACCCCTTTCCCCTTTTGGACATTTATACACATCTTACTAGTTAATGACTCTCTGACTGGGATAATTGGGTGGGTGTGTCAGAGACAGTGAAGTTGGCTCAAGACAGAACAGGGTTCAGGGCTGTTGTACATAGGGTCACTATAAGTCACAAGTGACTCAATGGCACATAACAACAACTAGTTATCTTGCTACTTTTACAATAATGGTCTTATGCAGTATTTGTCCTTATGAGCCTTAGTTAGTTCACTCAGCATTATGCTCTCCAGCCTCTCCCATGTTATATACTATTTTATGAAAGCATTGCTCTTGAGTGCTGTAAGAACCTACTCAGTTCTTAAAGGAATTAGAAAGCTGACATCTAGAAGACAATATGGTAAAAGAGTAAGTCAAGAATATTGCAGATTAGCCAGGAGACAGTTCATTTAACAAACTTTTGTCAGCCTTTCCCCTATGCATGAAATGAGAATGAAGATATCTCCCAATGAAGAAGAAGAAAATAAATAAAATAATGCAAATGAAAATCTCAAGATCTTTAAAACACATGGAATATAGAAATGAGAAGCAGTAGAATGCAGCAGGGTTTCAGGCATAGATATTTCCAAGTTCAAATCTTCCCTCTCCCACTTACTACCTGAATAAATCCCTTGAGTTTTGCATCTCAGTTTCTTTATCTCTAAAATGGGAGCTAAAGTGTTTATCTACTCCACGGAGGCACTGCTGCCATGGCTTTCTCCACAGAAAGGTTGGTGGAGTCTGATTGCTTCTCTTTCTTTTGGCAGCCAAGCAGTTAAGCACTATACCACCAGGAGTCCTTGGAATATCCTTAAGAGCTCAAACCAACAATAATACTCCTTTAGGATAGAGCAGAAATCCATCGGATTTTCAAGGCTGTAATTCTTTATTTAAGCACACTGCCTCATTTTTCTCTTGCTGTGCAGTGGGTAAATTTGAACTGCTGAACTTCTGGTTAGAGATGAAGAGCTTAAATCACTGTAACACCACGCCTCCTTTTCCACTACTATAAACCATGCATAATAAGAATATTGCTGAGAGGCTGCTGTATTATATGGGTTATATAATTAGAGAGGCCTTTCCTCCACATATTAAAATCAACTTCTTTCAGATGTGAATAAACGGATTCAAATTATTCCATATGTTTCAGCAGAATAAAGGAAATGACTTTTTATGAAGCAGCGTTTCTATTGAATTCAGTAATCATTCTACAACAAATTAATCTCTATGACTTGGCAAGTTCTTTCATATGGAATTCCTTTTGCATCGGTGGCAAAACACCAGCATTCTCATTTTGAAATATTTTATTGGTCCATGTACTTCCATCAAGAATTTCTGCAGATTGTGTGCGAGAGCAGCAGGAGATGATATTGACCAGAAAGGCCAATATCTGTTTTATTACAGAATGCATGTGGACAAAGAGAACAGACTCGGACTAGTAGCTTTGTTTAGGTACTTCACATGATCCTAACAATCCCAATGTTAAAAAGAAAGGACGAAAGAAAGCAACAGAAACACCAGATCAAAGGACAAGAGAGAAGGAGAAACAAAAAGGAAATTAATTTCTTCAACAGGTATTTTATCAAATGCTGTTCTTCTTTTACCTTACAGTGTTGTAATGTAATGTAGATGCTGCCAAGCCATACCTTCCAGTCAACTCTTAATTCATAACATCGTCACATACAAAAGAATGAAGCCCTTCCATGCTGTGCCACCCTCACACTCTCTGCTGTCCTTAAAACACATATTTGTATAGAGGGTCTTTTACTCTTTTCTGCTGACTTATCCCCTAATATGCCCAAAATATATGAGAGGAAGTCTTACTATCCTGGCTTCTAAAGATTACTGTCAGACATACTGCAAATTAACCAGTAGGGAATTCTTCTTCCAAAGGCAGATTCACTTCATCCAAGACAGATTTGTTTGTTCTTTTGGCAGTCCATAGTAGAGTCAATGTTCTTCCCCATTACCAAAGGCATCATTTTTTCTTCAACCTTCCATATTCCTTGTCCAATTTTCACATACATGCTAAGCAATTGAAAATACTATGGCTTTGGTCAAGTGCACCCTAGTCTTTGAAGTTGCATCCTTGTTCTGTACCACTTGCAAGAGAGGTCCTTGGCAGTAGATTTGCCGAATGCAAGTCTTCCTGGTTTTTTGACAGCTATTACCATTGTTCGGTCCATAAAATCTTTGAAAACCTCAATCTTTTCTCTATTTATCATTACGTTGTTTATTGATCCAATTGTGAAGATTTTTGTTTTCTACATACTGAGCTGTAATCCATACTGAAAACTCTAGTCTTTGAACTTCATCAGTAAGTGCTTAAAGTTTCCGTGACTTTCTACAAACAAGGTTGTGTTATCTACACATTGCAAGTTGTTGCAGTATTACACATACAAACACTTGCATTTCTGCCCACTATTCAATTCCAAACTTAGGTAACAGATAAATGTTTTTTGGGAAGCAACTACTCTATCCAATATTAATTTACTTAGTTTATGACAAATTTGTTTCTGCAAAAGAAGATAGAAATTGGGTCCTGAAAAATAAAAGGAATATCTATACATATCATCTTAGCCTTCTTGCCATTTAGTGAACTTTTTTCTGGCTCCATGACTCAGAAAATCTTATAAAAGTTAAAAATAGAATAAATTAATAGATAATAAAAGTTAGTGGTTAAATTAGCTAGATATTGTCAATTATTGTGTTGGGTTAGTAGATGAAGGATGGATGAGAAACCCTGATTTGTAGTATATGCAAATTTCCATGATGTCTATGTTAGCTCACCATGCCAATTTCCACTTCCCAACATGCCTACTGTCACCAAACTCTTCACAATATAACAATTGTCTGCTCTGAGTGAGCTCCAACAACACTGATTTGTGCTTTTACAGAAGATGAAGAACTACATACAGCCTTCAATATGGATTACATTTCAACACCAAGGAAACAAAGGTCCCCATGATAGATAGATAGATAGATAGATAGATAGATAGATAGATAGATAGATAGATAGATAGATAGATAGAAGATAGAAGATTGAACCTATCAATTTCATCTTACTGGAATCAACAATCAACACCCTTGGTACCAGCAGTTAGGAGATAATGGGATGTATTGCTTTGGACAGGCCCACTGTCAGGGATCTCTCCAAACTACTGAAGAGCAATGATGTTAGTTTGAAGACTAAGGTGTGCCTGATTCAGGTCATGGTCTTTTCAGTTACTTGCTATGCATCTGAGAGTTGAACAATGAATAAGGATGACAGAAGAATTGGTGCTTTTGAGCTATAGTGTTAGAGAAAAATACGGAATATCCTATTGACTGTCAAAAGAACAAATGGATATGTCTTGAAAAAAGTGCAGCCAGAGTGCTCCTTAAAGGTAAAGATGGAGAGGCTTCATCTTTCATATTTTGGATAAAAGAGAGGAAGATCTCAGTTACGTGGATTGACATAGCGACTGAAGTAATTGGCTCAGGTGTGTCAGAGATGATGAGGATGGCACAGGATAGGACAAGGTTCAGGTCTGTTGTCATAAAGTCACTAAAAGTTGTACTCGACTCATTTATCCCACTCCTGACACCAATTTTCTAGAGAGCAAAAAATGGGACACGGGGTACAGGGCTGTGAGTCTCTCTCCGAAAGGACCAGAGGGAGTGAAAATAGCACAGCCCCTCACTTCCCCAGAACAGAAAGCAGATAAAGAGGCCAGAGCCCAGCCCCATGGTGCCTCTAGAGCCACACCAGCAGCAAGAGAGGAATGTATTCATTGTTGGCTCACAGACTTTACTCACAGTTGTAGTACCAAGAGTGGAGTTTCTTAGGAAAATATTTGGGGACAGGGTGTCAAGAAAACATTCTCTCCACTGGATGATAGATGTAGAAAAGACTGAAACTGTCAACAACTTCATCTAACTTGGATTCACAATCAATATCAGAGTCGGATATTCATTACAAAAGCGGTGGGGTTTGTTAAGGAAATGGGTTGAGGGGTGCCAGAGGAAGACAAAGGATATCACACAGCAGAAGTCTACATCCAGTCTAGCAACACAAATGCAAGAAGCCTCTTGGTGAAGGTCTTCTTCTCTTTTCCTGACCCTCCACCTTTCCAAGTATGATATCCCTTTCCAAGGAGCACCCTCTCCTAGCAACATGCCTAAAGTATGAGAGACAAAGCTTTGCTATCCTTGTCTTCAAGGAGCATTATGGCTGCACTTCCTCCAAGACATATCAGTTTACTCTTTCGGCAGTCCATGGACTAGTCAGCACACTTCTCCAATTGAGCTCGATGGTATCAATTCCCCTTCTGTCATCCTTATTCATTTTCCAGTTCTCAGATGCATTGAAAGTGATTGGAAAGATCATGGCCTAAATCAGTGCACCTTGGTCCTCAAACTAGCATTATTTCTCCTCAGTAATTTGGAGAAGTACCTGACTGTAAATTTCCCCAATGCAAAATGTTTCCTGATCTCCTGATTTCTGGTACCAAGGGTGTTGATAGTAGAGCCAAGTGAAAGTAAATCATTGCCAATTTTAAACTTCTTTCCATCTATCATGATGTTACCTATCAGTCCAGTGGTGAGATCCTGTTATCACATTCTTCATAGAAGGTCAAGTTCCAAATTATTTGTTCAGCATACAGAGTGAATAGGTATGGAGAAAAGATACAAAAAGCATGCCTTTCTTTATTTTAAACCATGCAGTGTTCCCTTCCTCTGTTCAGACAACAGGTTTCAGACAACAGGTTAATGGTCTAGATACAGGTTTCACATGACTACAATTAAGTGTCCTGGGATTCCCATCTTTCTCAATGTTAGCCATAGTTTGATATGATCCACACAGTGAAACGTGCCTTTGCATAGTCAAGAAAGCACAAATAGACATTCTTCTGGTATTCTTTGCTTTCAGCCAGGATCCATCTGACATCAACAATGATCTCCCTGATGCCACGGTCTCTTTTAAACCCAGGTTGTACTTCTGGCAGTTCTCTGTACTGTGTTAATCCTTTTTGAATGTTCTTCAGCAATATTTTGCTTATATGTGATATTACTGTTGCAAAGGAATATGAGCTGCTTTTTCTTTAAGTCATCTGAGGCAAGCACTAAGTAATAAAAGGCATCGTAAGGGTAAACTTTGGGAAAGCATGGAATAAGCTCCCTGGGTGAGAGTCCAGCACCAAAATTTAAGTTCAGTGACAGGAACAACAAAGCAGGTCCCCACAGTACAGAAAGGAAATAATATTCAGTTATCTAGGCTGAACAAAGATAGGCATCGTTCTCCAGAAAGCATCAGACCTGGACTACAGACTCAGTCTGTGCTGTTAGACCACACCTAGGAGTTTCAGGACTTTTCCTAGGACTTCCATTTACAGCCATAGTATCTCAAGCCCTTCTATTTCAACCAGACAGAGCTCTGTAACATCACCAGAAAATCTAACCCAATAGATTTTTTTTTCTTGGATGGAGGGTCATAGGTTGTATGTGGAGCTCTTTTCCATGTGGGCAGAACCGGAACTATAATTAGGATATTGTAAGAAGTGCAAAGCAAGTGGACAGAAATAGAAGAAAGCAAAACCAATAAAAGCGACTTACATGACTTGGAGAATGACTGACTGTCCATTTATCTCAGAAGTAGATAAGGAGACAAACTTCCCTGGACACAAGGAAGAGGTAGAAGATTCAGTGGTCTGCTCAAGCCACAGGTTACTGGCAATGCCTCCTGGTTAGGCTCACCTATTATGAGTAAGAATTATGAGATAATGCAGTCTAGGTGTTTGCCTTCCCTAGAGAAAGGCTTCAAACAGGAGGGTCAGAACAAATTAAAAGGAAAATAGCTTTTATTGGGAGGGTTGATGGCCAGTGGATCAGTCAGAGGCACACTACGAGGCAAAGGTCCTCTTTTCTATTTTTTTAATCCCCTTGTAGCCATAGCTTCTAATCCTTATGCCCAAGCACCACACATATCAACCTAAATATCATTCTCTAAGAAATGCTAAGGTTTCCTACCCTCTGATTAGTGAGGTTAACATTATCCAAGACTAGACAGCAGAGCTCTCAACAGATCCCTCACTGATGTTTTGTCTTTAACTAGAATGAAAGAAATTCTGTTGACTTAATAAATCCTTATTTCCTGCTTATCTGTCTGTCTGTCTGTCTCTCTCCCTATGTATAAAGCATTGCACTAGGCACTGAAAACTCAATGGTAGACAAAAAGAGAAAGTTTCCACCCTTGGACCTACTGCCTGGTACCAAACCCATGTGAGTGCTTTGAAGGAAAGGGATAAAAGTACATTAACATATATAACAGAACTGCCAGAGATGGGAATGTGCCAGAGATGGCTTCCCTGAGGAAGTGATGATTAAACTGGGATTTGGAGGATAGCCAGGAGTTGACAATATACAGGTGGATGAAGAAAAGACTGGTAGATAAGCATTTGACTCTTCAGGTCTGGACCGCAGAGGAAAGATGTGGATTGGAGATAAAATTGAAGAGTTCTGGGTGTATAGATAGTAACTGAACCTCAAAGGACAGATAAGATTTCTTAGAGAAAGGATAAGGTAAACAGGTGAGCTAGGACTGAGCCTCGAAAACATTTAAAACATTAGTTACTGATTTGATAGTCTGTGTTCTTTACTGAGTCTCAAATTCTCCGGTTACCATCTCTTAAGCCATTGCTGTTCAGTGCTACTGAGTTAATGCTAACTCATAGCCACCCTATGTGATAGAATAGAATGACCTCATAGGATTTTTTAGGCTTGTGATCTTTATGGTAGCAGTTTGCCAAGTCTTTTTGCGCACAAAACCACTGGTTGAGTTTGAACCTTCGACCTTTCTGCTGGCAGCTAAAAAACATAACCACGGAAGCCAATGCTCCTTTTTCTTAAACTAGATTTCCCAAACCCTGGATTAAACATTTTGAGAGACTTGTGTCTAAAATAAGGGAAAAAAACTTGAGTGTTAATTTAACCTGGATTCAAATCTTCTATCTGACCCTATCCAGTTCTGTCATCTTGGAACTCCCTTAGCCTCAGTTCTGCCATCTATAAATGATAGAATTATAGTTGCTGCACAGTTGCTATGAAGTTCAAATAAAATGACGTATGTAAAATATTTACAACAGAGACTGGCAAGCAGTACTTTCTCAACAAATGGAAGTTAAATAAAAAACCTACTCCCACCACGCATCCCTAAATTGGTGCAGCACATAGGAACAAAATCAATTTAACCCCATGGCATGTGCTGACAAAATTAGAATGTAATCCTTCTGTGAGTACCTTTGACAAGCCCACCAAGTCCAATGAGTATGTGAATGCTTGGTAGTCAAAGATACCATCAAGTTGAGTATGATTCATAGCGACCCTATGAACAACAGATCTGAACCCTGTCCTATCGTATCCCAAAGATCATGGTCTAATTTTGCCATCAAAAAGTTTTCTCTCACCCCATTCTACTAGCTTCTCACAGTAACAGCATTGCCAGCTGGTTCAGACTTATTATAGTATTGACTGGGAGAGATGTGTGGGGAGGGGGGAGAAAATATTAAAATATTTGAAGACTTTTCATCATAGAAAATTTGGAAATAACTCTTCTCCATTGCTGCTTCACATTGAAGTAAATATTTTTCAAAGGCGCAATAAGCAAAGTCCCCCTGGTAGACTATTTCCTGGGAATTGCACTGCTAGCCCAAAGGTAGCACTTTTCTGGAAGTTTGAATCCAAGGGAGAAAGTTGGGCAGTCTCCCTGTGTGTCATCTACAGCCTCTGAAAACCCATTGGAAGGTCAGTTATGAATCGGTTCTGACTTGATGGCAGTGAGTTTAAGGGGCTTCTTAATTGATGTCAAGTCGGAACTGACCCATAGCTGACCCTCCAGCGTGTTTTCAGAGGCAGTTAATCGCACGGGAGGTGATTACCCATCCTTCTCTGCACAGCAGCTGGTGACCTCAAACCCTGCGCGTGCCTTCAGGGTTACAGTGCAGTTTCTTACCACTAGGGCCACCAGAGCTCCCGAGTTTAAAGCTGGTTGTTGTTGTTGTTGTTGTTGTTGTGTGCCGTCAAGTTACCTGTGAATCATAGCGACCTTATGTATATGACCGGTTTGTTCTCCTAGCAGTCCCTGGTATATTCAATGCGTTTCTCCAGCATCACATTTAAAAGGCATCAATTCTCCTTCTGTCCTCCCTAGACATCAAAAAAACAAAGATTCTCACCTCTAGGCCAATTGGCAGCATCATGATAAGTGGTAAATATAATGACATCGTAAACAGCTTTAGTTTGCTCGACTCCACAATCAACACTCTTGGTACCAGCAGCCAGAAAATTAAAAGATTAATTTTATTGGGAAAGTCTGCTGTCAGAGACATCTCCAGAGTAATGAAGAGCAATGATGTCAGTCTGGAGACTAAGGTGTGCCTGATACAGGCATAGTCTTTGCAATTACTTGCTATACATCAGAAAACTGGACAATGACTAGGGAGTTTAAGGGGGGGGATAAACAGAGAAGAAATAAAACCCAAATCACTACATATCTCCACATTTGGAGAAAAATATCAGGATGTACTCAACAAAAGTAATATTAAAGTCAGATACCAAAGTTAATCAAATTGATTTATTTTATAATAGATATAAAAATGCCAAAACAATTAGCCAGTAAGTCAAAATCATTAAGTTTGACTCCTAGCTACCAAGAGGAAAGAGTCAAACACCCACAGGGTTTTCCAAGGCTGTAATCTTTAAAACAAATTGTCGTATCTTTCTCCAGCTGAGCAGCTGATGAATACAAACCTCTGAACTTTTGGTTAGTAATCAAGCATTTTAACTACTATATCACCAGGGTTTCTGTGATAGGGATGTTAAGCCATAATCCAAACTAGAGTTAAATCCCTCAAAAGACAGAGCAGTATTGGAAATTTTCATAGTTTTACAAAACAAAATTAATGAAGCTAGTTTTGACCTATGTAATAAATATTGGGGCTTTTTTTTTTATAAAACATAAAAGGAAGCTATATACTTGGACCTCACCTGATTCCACACAAGAAGCAGGTTGACTACCTCTGTGGAAAGAGATGATGCTCAATATCAGCAGTCAAAACAAG
Organism: Elephantulus edwardii; assembly: GCF_000299155.1. NCBI lineage: Eukaryota > Metazoa > Chordata > Mammalia > Macroscelidea > Macroscelididae > Elephantulus > Elephantulus edwardii. The sequence continues at coordinate 20,538,800 of NW_006399766.1, read as the reverse complement.
TCCAGGGGTCGACCGCCAGTGACTCCTATGGAAGTGCAAACTGAAGCTGAAGAAAGGGAAACACATCTTGAAGTACAACCTTGAGTCTGTTCCAACTGAATTTGAAAACCATCTCAAGAACACATGTTAAATACTAATGACCAAATACCAGATGAGATGACCTCAACCATGAAGAAAGCAAAATGTCATTACAAAGACAGGGAAGAAAGAAAGGACCTAAATGGACATCAGAAGAGACCCTGAGAATTATGCTAGAGTGTAAAGATTGTGCGACCAGTCAAAGGTACGTGGTTCGAATCTACTAGCTGCTCCCTAAGAGAAAGACAAGCTGTCTCCTCCTGTGTGATATATTGCCTCTGAAAACCAGCTGGAGGGTCAGTTATGGGGTCGGTCCCACCTCAATGGCTCTCAAGAACAACAGTGAGTAGGTAAGGAGTTGCCCTGCCAACCAAAAGGCAGGCGATTCAAGTCCATCAGCTGCTCTGCTGGAGAAAAATGGGTATTCTTCTCCCATGTGATTTATAGCCTCGGAACATCTGCTGAGGCTCAGCTATGAGTTGGTTCCTGCTTGGTGGCGATGAGATTTTTATATTTTAATCTGTATGTTGAGCAAATAATTTAAAAACACCTGAACTAGATGAAGAAGAATATGGCATCAGGATTGGAGGAAGACTCATCAACAACCTGCATTATGCACATGAAGTAGCCTTGCTGTCAGAAAGTGAAAAAGACTTGAAGCACTTACTGAAGAAGATCAATGAGCACAGTCTTCTTTAAATTACACTCCAATAGCAAGAAAACAAAAGTTCTCATCACTGGGCCATTAGGCAACATTATGACAGATGAAATAAAGAAGATCCGTGACTTCATTTTACATGGCTCCACAATCAACATCCATGGTAACAGCAGTCATGGTAACAACAGCATGCTATATTGGCAAAATCTGCTGTCAAGGGCCAATTTAAAGTGCTAACGAACAAGGATGTCAGTTTAAGAGGTAAATACTCCTAATTCAAGCCGTGGTCTTTTTAGTTACTTCCTATGCATCTGTAAGTTGAACGATGAGCATGGGTGGCAGAAGAAGAATCGATGCCGTTGAGTTGTGGGTTTGGAAAAGAGCAATGGATATTTCATGGACTGACAAAAGAACAAGTCTGTCCTGGAGGACTGCCTCCAGGGTTCTCCTTAGAGGCAAAGATGGTGAAACTTCCTCTCACATACTTCGGGCATGTTGAAAAGGGGCCAGCGCTTGGAAAAGACAAAATTCTGGGAAAGGTGGAAGGGCAGTCAAAGAGAGGAAGCCCTTCAACAAGATCATTGATACAATGACTGTAACAATAGGCTTGAGCGTATCAGATGGCAACGAGGATGCAGGACAGGACAAGGTTCCGAACTGTTGTCACAAGGCCTCTCCGAGTCATAGTTGACTTGTTGGCACCCGTATTTGTTGACAACACTATTAGACGCATAAAGCGACCCAAAAATAATCATAAAATACACCCTGAGAGCACTTTTCTCCTCCTTTCACAGTGATACTGCCATGTTTTCAAACTTAACTCCTCCTCTCCCTGCATACTTTCCAAGTTCTGCCAAGTCATCTGGAAAAAGATTCCTCTTCACTTCAACTCCTTCTAGTTTCATTCATGCCTTTTCACCTCAATCTGTCTTACTGAAATAATCTTTTAACAAGTATTTCCAGGTGTCCACCAGTTCTTTCTTCCCATCTATTCTCAAAACCAGGAATGGTTAGCATTCCAAAGCACTCTGTTTTGGACATTATTCTACTTCTGGACTCATACATGCACTCATTTATGTAATCGATATTTACTGAACTCTGACGTGCAGATAGCTACCAGGGCTCCCTATTAAGCACTAGAGATAGAGAACCGAAAATTCCAAGTCCCAAATTTCAAGGCAGTCACAGGAGGGTGGAAATAAGGGCGGGGACTAGAGAAAGGTGCTTAGTCCAACATCAATATGACCAAAGAATTGCCTAACCACCAACCACCGTGAATCTAAATCAGTGAACTAAATAAAACTGAACCATGCGGAATGAAAGAAAAGAAGCTCAAGAAAGATTACAGAGTGAGGTAATTTCCTCTTGTATATATTTAAGAACTATGTCTAGGGTATGGTTTGTGTATCAAGACTATTTTAGCTATTCTTCCATGGATGTCGAGAAGAATGAGCTGTGAGAATTTTAAAAATCCCATCGAGGTGGCTGAGAGTGTCACCCGCGGTGAGGTTCTCAGATTGTCTTCCAAGCTGAGCTGGGCTTTGTGTGGATAAAAGGGGGAGGATGCGGGCAGAGAAAAAAATCATGGATTTGGGCAACAGTGTATTGAAAGCAAGACACTTTTTATTGTCATTAATTCTTTTTGGTAATATGTATTTGGCCTTTTAATTAAAAATCCATTTTGAACAACAACAACAACAAAATCCCATCGAGAACTTTCCAAGTCTGAAACTCCTAAAGTAAGTAAAGCAAAGACTGATTTAGGGAGTCGCCCATACTTAATTAAGTAACCTTGAAGCTTTCGAGTTTATAGAGTGAGGACCAACTCGTATCCTTCAATAAACTATGGAAAATTCCATTAAAATAAAAAGTGATCCATTTTTAAATCATATCTTTCCAAGCATTGCTACAAAGCATTGAATAGTAGTATTAATCAAGAAGCCAGTATGAACAAGGATAAATGGTGTAAGACCACACTGCCAAACATTCAGAGACTTATGGTGGTTATCTCAACTACTCTAGGTCAAAATTTCCTTCCAAAAAAAGGAATCTTATGAAGTGACATGACTTACTCGTGTTGTAACTAAATTAATTTTTATTTTATGGATGCCTGCCTATATGTTCTAAGGACACTTAATCAAATCCATATCCTAGTAGAAACTGAGCTTATATCTTTCAGACATATTTCCAGAAAGTCATTATAAGGCTAGCTCAATTACATAGTCAAGCATTACACAATTGAGATGGGTGAAAGAGATGGGAATAGTTAATGTGTTACAATGAAACTAGGATTTTGAGAGTAGGATGTGAAAAATCTGTGGCACAGGAGGACAAGCTGAAAGTGTTAGCTAGACAGTAATTCTACAGAATCAAATATTTCTGGAAGTAAATGGATCACTGTGTTGGACTTAGACAGTTTTAAAAGTATTGTTATATAAAGACTTTCCTAGGAAAAGCATTTGTTGTAATGGGATTTAATGTTAAGAGTAAAATATATACATGTTCAGTCAGATATTAAAAGTTGAAATATAGCTCTATATTTGCTATCTGCACCATTCAATAAGATAAGAACATTTTGGTTCCATATGCCTGAAATATGTTAAAATTTTGAAGCTTTAAGAACACTACAAATATATAGCAGCTGCCCAAACTTAATTATAGTGGTGTTTCTTAAACCCAGTGAGAAGTTCTATACAGCCAAGGTTAAAATTTAGATATATACGGTTATTGTCGTCTGAAATTTTGTGTATAAAATCTAAGATGTTTGTGTATATGTGTGTGAGCATTAAATTTCTTTAAAATTGCTGCGTATAATTTTAGACTGAGTCACAAACATAAAAACCTTCTGATAACTATTCCAAGAGAGGAGGATGGAGAGAGATAGAAAGCTTACCTTGATTTAAAATATTACACATTGATACTAAGGGATTACTCCACTAATATTTGTTTATTTCTTTATTTCTCCTTCATTACACTGTAAAGACAACAGACTGGAGTGTTGCCCAGTCTTGCATCAACTTCATTATCTCTGGTAAGTTTTTGTCCATTGTTGTGTCACTGCATTTTCTAAAAAAAAATAATTTATTGGTTTTCATACAATAATTTGTTTTCACTGTGTTTCACTCATGTACAATGTTGGGTTTTTTTTCTGCTCCCTCCATCCACCCACCAAATTCTGCAACCCTGTGATTTCTCCCTCATCCCAACCCTCAGCCCCTCTGCCCCCTTCCCTCTTTGGATATCCATACACAGCTTACTGTTTAGCCTCTGTTTTTACAATAATCGTCTTAGGCAGTATTTGCCTTTATGAGCCTCAGTTCATTCAGCAAAATGCTTTCTAGCCTCTCCCGTGTTACATAGTATTTTTCAAAATCGTTGCTCCTGAATGCTGCATAGTATTCCATCATGTGAGTGTACCACAATGAGGTACTATCTCACCCCAGTAACAGTGGCAAAGTTTTAACAGAACAGCAAGTAATAAATGCTGGAGAGGATGTGGAGAAGTGGGAAATCTCATCCACTGTTGGGAGGACTGTAAAATGGTACAACCACTCTGGAAGGCAGTTTGACATTTCCTCAAAAAGTTGAACATAGAGAATCCATGTAACCCAGCTATTCCACTGCTAGGGACATACCCCAAGGAAAACAGAACTGAGACACAGAGATTTGTACACTGATGCTCATAGCAGCATTATTCACAATAGCAAGAACACGGAAACAGCCCAATGTCCATCAACGAATGAATGGACTGAAAAATTGTGGTACAGTCACACGATGGAATCCTAAGTAGCATTCAGAAACAGCGATTTTGAAAAATACTATCTATAAAATGGGAGACGTTAGAAAGCATTATGCTGAGTGAACTAACTCAGGCACTTAAGAACAAATATTGCACAAGACTGTTATTGTTGTTGTTGTTATGTGCCGTCGAGTCACCTGCGACTCATAGCGACCCTATGTACAACAGCCCTAAACTCCGCTCTATCCTGTGCCAATCGCACTGTCTCTGACACTCCC
>NW_006399766.1:20519232-20531277 GCF_000299155.1 Elephantulus edwardii | reverse complement strand
TGACTGGAAGAGATCGATATTTGTTCCTATCCCAAAGAAAGGCGACCCAACCGAATGTGGAAACTACAGAACAATTTCACTGATTTCACATGCAAGCAATTTCACTTATATGTGTAAGACTATTATTGTAAAAACAAACTTTTCTTCTCTTCCTGACTCAAAACCTATATAGCCTTTATGCTCTGCTTTCAAGCAACCTCTCCTGCCTACAAACTAGGCTATATGTGCTTGCCATCTTGTGTTCTCCATTCCCAACAGGGTTCTGCCCACAATCAAGCATGGAGACAGTTGCATTACACATGTGTCATTAGGAGACGGGGCCAACTCAACAACAATAATGTTTGGACCTAGTCTAGTCTGCTGCTACTCCTCTCCCCAAATCTTTGACCTCATCCTATCTGTTGTTCGCTTCATGTGCACAGTCACTCTTGCCCAGCTCAGGGACATTGTTTATGCCATTTCTCTTGCTGGACATGACAAGGCAGGTCCTAATCCCTTCTAGTTTACTCCTCCTGCCCCATAGTTTTGTGTGTATGTAAAACTACTAATCTTTAACACTCATGCATTCTGTGAGTCAGAACTGCAGACAGAGCACAGCAGGAATGTCTTATCGCTGTGCCACAATGTCAGGGGCCTCAGCTGGGAAGACGTGAATGACTGTGGTGAGTTGATGGCTGGGAGCTAGAAATGTCCAGAGGTGTCTTCACTCACTAGAAATTTCACTTATGTCTGGCACCTGGGCTGGGATGAGTAGAAAGCTCAGCTCAGAGGGGGGTGTTGACAGGAGCACTTATGCAATGGACTCCCTATGTGGCTTCAGCCTCTCACAGTGTGGTAGCCTTGGGATTCCAAAAGCAAATGTCTCAGCCAAAAGTCCCAGTCCATTCTTTAAAGCACTTTCAAGTGCATCTCTCCCATATAAATCTTTTTCCTATGTGTTTGCTCTCTTTTGAATTTTTACAGTGGTTTCTTTGTGCCCTTCTTTAAGCCCTTTTGTTACATCTGCATTAGACTCAGAACACCTTGAGGGCAGGCACCAGGTTTGACTCTCCCACGTATTCTCTGGAGCAATGGAGAAGGCGCCTTTCTAGTAAATCACACATGCTCAGTCAATACCTTTGGGATCCGAAAGAAAACCAAAAGTTAATTCCCAATCCCTCCATTAAATATTGTCATTTCTTAAATCTCAACTTAAAAAACAAAAAGGAGAGAAAGTCTTTTCTTTGAGATATACACGGTTTTGGAAGTGACATGAGTTACGTCAAGCCATAATAATCAAATGAACAAAAATTCCATTTGGCAGTTGGCAGAGAGGAATCGGGTAACTACGGTGAAGTGGTTATTTCCAATCAACCATGCATCCATGGATGGTTTGTGAACCATGGTTAATTTAATATCCACACATGCTTATTAGAAGTATTCAGACTCCTGCTATAATCAACTTGTTTATATATTTATAAGTAATGACTTTCTGGTTATTTTCATTAAGAAACCCTTCATTCATTAGGATTCTGTTTACCATTATAATCCCTTTCCAATGGGGCAAACTAGTGTTTATTGCAGTTGTAGGAAATGCAGGTTGACAAATTGCCACAGACATCCATGAAGAGATCTTGATTAACCTGTTACTGGAAGAATTAAATCAGATATACATTCTGGAGAGCAATTTTGCCATATATGTCAACTGATGTTAAATCGTGCATATCCCTTAGCCTGGCAATGCCTCTTCTAGGAATTTAGCCCATACGACTTTCCCAAATGCATGAATAGGATGTAAATTAGAGCACAGGTTTTAAGAATATGTGTTCACAAATTGTGATCAATAGAGCACTGGTGAAATAAAGATGGGACAATGACACATTGTTCAAACCAATCCAATTCAGTCTAATGTTGATGATACAATGCACTGCTACAGGGCTGTTAAGGAGAATGAGGGCAATTGGTATGTAATGAAAGATAGCCAGCATAACACTGTTAAAAGTAAATTGATGAAAAGCATGTAGATTGTGCTTCCTTTTGTGTTAAAAATAGAAAACACTGATTGTTTTTAAGTGCCTTCTTGTCAGCTCTAATATCAACTCTATGAACAACAGAACAAAGTACTGTCTGGTTCTGCCATGCTCACAATTATTGCTATTTTTGAGCCAATTGTTGCAGCCATTGTGCCAGTCTAGCTTGTTGAGAGTCGTTCCCCTTGTTCATTTATCATCGGCTTTACCAAGCACGGTCTCTTTCTCCAGAGGCCAGTCCTTCCTGACAATATGTTCCAAGTAGGTGAGATGAAATTTCACCATCTTCATTTCTAAACAGTATTTTGGTTGTGCTTCTTCGAAGACGAGTTTGTTCGTCCTTCTGGCATGCTGTGGTATAGTCAATAATCTTAGCCAACACCATAATTTAAAGGCATCAATTCTTTTCTCTGTCTATCATGATGTTCCTTACGGGTCCAGTGGTGAAGATTTTTGCTTCCTTGATGTTGAGATGAGATCTCTTGCAGCAAGTGCTTTCAAGTCCTCACTTTCAGCAAGCAAGGTTGTGTCATCTGTATAATGAAGATTATTGACGAATCTTTCTCCAATCCCGAAGCTACCTTTTTCTTCATAGAGGCCAGCTTTTTTAATGATGTGCGCAGTTTACAGATTGATTAGATATGGAGTAAAAAAATACAATCCTGATGCACACCTTTCCTGATTTTAAGCCATACAGTATCTCCTGGTTCTGTTTGAACAACTAAATTCTTCTTGGTCTACTTACAGTTTCCACATGAGCACAATTAAGTGTTCTGGAATTCCTAGTCTTCAAAATATTATCTATAATTTGTTATGACTCACACACTTGAATACTTTCAATAAAATGGAGGCAAAATTCTTTTTTTTTCCAGACAAGATCCATCTGACTTCACAGCCTCTTCTGAATCCTGCTTGAATTTCTGTAATAACACAGTTGAAGCACTATTACAACCAGAGTTGGCAGAATACCAATATATCTTTAAGGAAAGAGTTGTAATGCTGCAAGAGCACACTTACTTATGCCAAAATATTTAGAATATAGCTACCAGGCCAAATAATGGGAAGAGATCCTTATCTGTGCCCATTCCAAAGAAAAGTAATCCAACAAAATGTAGAACTTATCAAATAATATCATTAATATTGCACAAAATTTTTCTGAGTTGAATTTTTGTGTTTAGAAATTTAGGCAGGACTATTGTTGTAGTGATTGGAAGAGATCCATATTTGTTCCCATTCCAAAGAACAGTGACCCAACAGGGTGCGGAAATGGTCATACAATATCATCAATATCACATGCAAGCAAGATTCTACTGAAAATTATCCAAAAATAACTGGAACAGCACGTCAACAGGGAACTAGAAGTGCAGGCTGGGTTTAGAAGAGACCGTGGCACTAGGGATATTATAGCTAATGTTAGATGGATCTTGGCCGAAAGCAGAGAGTACCAGAGGGATGTCTATCTGTGTTTCTTGATTATGTAAAAGCATTTGACTGTATGGTTCACAACAAACTGTGGCTAACTCTGAGAAGAATGGAAATCCCAGAACACGTGATTGTGCTTATGCAAAACCTATACTTGAACCAGGAGGCAGTCATCAGAGCAGAGCAAGGAAACACTGCATGGTTCATAGTCAGGAAGGGTGTACACCAGGGATATGTCCTATCTCTGTATCTTTTCAATCTATATGTGGAACTGATGACGAGGGAGGAATGTGGCATCAGGATTGGAGGAAGACTCATCAACAACCTACATTATGCAGATGCAGATGACACAACCTTGCTTGCTGAAACTGAGGAGGACCTGAAGTGCTTGCTGGAGAAGACTGCAGCCTTCAATATGGATTGAAGCTCATATAAAGAAAACAAGATTCTCAACACTGGGCCATTTGGCAGTGCCATGATAGATGAAGAAGAGATAGAGGTGTTTAACATTTACAGCTTGTTTGGCTCCACAATCAACACTCTTGGTATGAGCAGCCAGGAATTCAGAAGACAAATTGCACTGGGAAAGTCGGCAGTCAGAGACCTCTCCAAAATACTGAAGAGCAGCAATGTCAGTCTAGAGACTAAGGTCCGCCTGATACAGGTCATGGTCTTTGCAATTACTTGCTATGCATCAGAGAGCTGGACAATAACTAGGGATGACAAAAGGAGAGTTGATGCCTTTGAGCTGTGGTGCTGGAGAAGAATATTGAATATACTGTGGACTGATAGAAGAACAAACAGGTTCATCCTAGAGAGGGTAAAATCAGGCTGCTTGTTGGAGACAAGGATTCTGAAGTTCCTTTTGACATACTTTGGGCATGCTGCAAGGAGGGTCCAGACCTTGGAGAGAGATCATGCTTGGGAGGATGGAGGAACAGCGCAAGGGAGGAAGACCCTGCATGAGATGGATTGATTCAGTGACTGGGGTGATGGGGATAAGTGTGTCAGAGAATAAGTTTGGTTCAGGATAGAGCAAGGTTCGGAGCTGTTTTACATAGGGTTGCTATGAGTCAGAGGGACTCAACAGCACACAATAACAACAACAACAACAACAACATAATTGTAGTCTTGGAGGAGGGGACAATATTTAGTAATTCTGACAGCAAAAATGTCTTGTCTTGATGGAGAAAGAACAATTTTTTTCTTCTTTTTGCTTCTTGATTAATATTTTTTAAACAAAATATTTATTTTATACTAGTTTACTCACAAAGCCTATATACATTGTGTTTTACAGCAGATCTTTCCCATTTCCTTTACCTACCCCTCCCTCTACCCATCACATTGCGCAACCCTATGATTATCTCCCACCCCACCTTGGACCCTCATATACACTAGTTATCTATTTCTACAATAACGGCCTTATACATTATTTGTCCTTACAGTTTTGAGTTAGTTCACACAGCATAATGCTCTCCAGTCTCACCCAAGTTAGGTAGTGATTTTCAAAATCATTGCTCCTGCATGCTGTGTAGTATCCGATAGTGTAATTTCTTAAGCCATTTGTCTGCAGTTGGATATTTGGGCTGTTTTCATGTTCATGTGATGGTGAATAACGCTGCTATGAACATTGGTGTACAAATCTCCATTAGTGCCTCACTTTTCATTTTCTCAGGTTATATTCCAAGCTGTGGAATAGCTGGGGCATATGGAATTTCTATGTTCCGTTTTTTAAGAACAATAATTCTGATACTCAGGAACACTTCCCTTCTGTGAATCTATCTCCCAACTGGCCCTGCTGGAATATGTCTCTGACTGGCTTTATTCTCAGAAGCCAGTACCTGTCTATAACCCAGTCCTGCCATTTCTACCTCCCTGTATCTCTTGGTTTTCTCTTTCTTTATTTCTTTTCCTCTCTATCCGGTAGTCCAGACCCTTATCATCTTACTCCTTGTTTATTGCAGTTGTTCCTAGTGACCTCCTAGTCTGCAGCTTTCTTAGCCGACTACCACTCCCTTGAGCCTAACAAGTCCCCAGGAAGCTCTCCCTCATTCCCAGAGGTGTGGAAACTCAAAGCCTTCAGGACTTTAGCCTCCAAAGGACATGCTCCCAGAATGCATCTGGTGCTAGGCTGACCTTCTCCAGCCATGGGGATTATTACTACTTAGAAAGCCCTTCCTGCCTTTGCACCTCTGTGAATCCTACTCATTCTTCCGTACTTTCACAACTAGGAGAGTCCACTTATTTTTATAGTGTCTCACTTTCCTTAGTCAACTTCTAAAAGTCCTCATTTGTCACTTTTTAAAGCCTTCTTTTATTGCCGTGTATGAAAGTAGCTAAACCATGTGGGAAAGCTCCCTGAAAGTATAAAGAAATCATGTTTCGTACACTGATTAGTTCATTGATTGTATAACCAAATTTCCTTATTCTCTGCCAGCCTCCAGACACAATAAGCCTGTACGTCCCTAACTTTAGTTCCCATCTGCTAATGTGGGACCTTAGCCTCCTGCCAAGTGCCCCGCAATTATTTCTGGGAGTCTCCAAGTGGCATTTGCCTGCGCTAATGATAAAGCCCCTGTCCAGGTTGGCTCTCACCTGGCATACAACATTTTTATCCTCATTTCCTGCTTGTGCCTCCTGCCAGGCATCAGTACCCCCTACCCCCACCCTTGGCACCACTGCTGCTTCCACTGGATATCAGCGTGTTCACTAGGCACCAGCCTCCTGCAGACACCACTACAATTACATTTCTTTGTGCTTGCCGTACTGCTGTGAACCTAACAGTCTTTTACAAACATTAGCTGTTGAATGAAGGATAGTATTCACTAGGCCATGCTTTGATTTGCTTTTCTAGTCGTGGAGATAAGTTGCACTGGTTTAGCCTCACGCTCTCTCCAGCCACCCATGGGACCAACAGCAGACATTGGTGAGGTGGTTATTCAGAGCTCGGGGCTCACTCCCCTATCCTGTTGAACTAAGTAATCCTACCTGCTAAGCTTGCCAGCCCAAATCAATGGGTCCTGCGCTGACATGTTTTGATCCTTATAAGGAAACTTCCTACCTCTAGGTCTTCAAAGTTCAAATCCAAGTAGGAGTTGATCTCAAATTTCAAGAAAGTTCAGCTCACACCTCAAACAAAGTTGCTTTGTGCCCATCTGCTTAGGCCAAAGAGAGCATTCCCTAATGCAGTTCTCACAAGGAGAGAATTGGGGAAGTAAAACAACCAAATGAATGCTTCCTTCTTAAGGAGTGGCTGCTGGGAGTACAGCTAGGGATCCATGGACAAATGTGTGGAAGAAGGCTGGTCAGAGGACACTTTATGAGTGTTTGGTTCTTAGTCCTGGTCCTTAACAATATATTACCATTCAAACGATTCTCAAAGGCTTTGAAGTTAACAGATCCCAGGAAAGAGAAGTGTTCACTGGACCCAAGGTCAAGTAAACCTGGTGGTGTGAAAGGCTCATTAGCAGAAGCTCAAATGGTAGGAAATCTATCTGAGCCCTCCTAAAATATCTGAAACAATATGGAAATACTCTATAATTGACAATAGTCGTTCTGCAGACTCTGATAGGCTTAGTTAAAACACACACACACACACACACACACACACACACTTTCAAATGATATAAAATAGATTAGAAAGTTTCTATGGCATCTTGTCTTTGGCATGACAAACTAAAAAAATAAAAGCTGATGGTCAGAAATTCTTGGTACTTGAAGAGCCGATATAACATTAAAACTTTCTAAAAGGTAGTAGGTGTCAACATTTTCCCAAACTCTACTTTCATCCATTTTCCCAAACTCTACTTTCATATAAACATTTTTGGAATTTCTATGACATGCTTTATTATATGGGTCTCAGTCAAGGAAAGTACCATAAATAATTCTATATTCATACAAAGGAGAAATAGGGAGTGATTATTTCCTTAACAAAAAAATCTTCAGCCCCTGAAGAGCATGTAATATGAGATTCCATTTACACAAATGTATGTTCTCTTCATTTTTTTTCATTTCCTCATTCTTTATGATGAAAACAACACACTTTCACTGTCTTTTCAGATTATAAATGTAATACTCATCTTTTAAGAGCATTGATATTTGTGCGACCCACAGTGCTACACCAGCTTTTCCAATCCTCCCTTTCCCATCCACTCCTCGTCTGGTTCTGTGAAGGACATGGCCAAGGGAAGAATACTCTCTCTCTATTGTTTTCTCATTATCACTTGTTTAACTCCATCATGAACATATTCTTGTTATAAAATTAACAAAATAATTCCGAGTCCATCAGAGAAGTCTCACTTTACCCTAGCTATCACTTTGCTCATCTTCTTGCCAAAAAGAGAAAGATAGTTTAGGTTTTTTTAAAACTTTCCCCTAAAGAGCAGAGGTAAAGTTTTCCGCCTAGAGGAGTAGTTCTCAAACCTGATTGTGCATCAGAATCACTTAGATGTATCACTTTACAGCCACTGTGGAAGGAAGACTGGTGCTTTCTCAAAAAGTTGACAATAGAAATACTATTTGACCCAGCAATTATACTACTGGGACTGTACCCTAAAGAAACCAGAGCCACAACTTAAACAGGTGTATGCACACTCATGTTTATTGTTGCATTATTTCCAATAGCAAAGAGATGGAAGCAACCCAAGTGCCTATCAACAAACAATTGGATAGAAAAGCTATGGTACATTCACACAATGGAATATTACACAGCACTGAAAAAAATGAACTCGTACTGCATAACATCACTGTTACAAAAAGGTTGGGAAGAGAATGGGAAAAGAGTAGATGATAATGAACACTGTATTCGAATAGAGGCAGAACAGTTGGAAAAGTACATATGATTAGGCATTATATGTATGGCGACAGTCTGGAACAAGGAGTGTATTGCAGGGAGGCTGGGAGATGGTGAGGGGAGAGAGAAAATATACAACTATGGAACAAATGAAAATATTTTCAATGTTAAAAAAGGAAGTAACCATACTAGATTGATTCTCTCTAATATGGTTACCAAGAAGGGGGAGAATAGGGGAAGCAGGATGGATGAAGGACAGGACAGTGTGGAATGAATGGACCATCAGACAGTGTGTGCATTTAATTTATATTGTACAACAAAGAACCCAATATACTTTGTAAACTTTCACTCAAATCACAATATTTTAAAAAACACCCCAATTATACACCAAACATTCCAACTCAACCTAGGTTAAAAAAAAAAGAAAGAAAGAAAGAAAGACGGGGCAATCTCCTCCTGTCCCAGTCAGATTGGATTTGATGGCACACACACACAAAAGGATAATTTTTTAAAAAAGAAAGAATTAACTGGCACTTTGCTAAAAATGCAGATTCTGGACACCACCACCCCAGACCCCCACCTAAGTCAGAAAGTCTTATTATTATAATTGTTATTAGTTGCCATGACTTCAGGCATACACTGTGGAACTTCTCTAATGTTTTCAAGGCTGTGACCTTTCAGAGGCAGATTGGCAGGTCTGTCTTCTAAGATACCTCTGGGTGAGTTTGAACCTATAACGTTTAGGTTAGAAGTTGAACATTTAAACATCTGCTGACTCACTTTCTCATAACACTTCAGATAGGACTTGAATTCTTTTCTTTTCTTTCCCAATTGTGATTTGAGTGAAAGTTTACAAAGAAAATTTGTTTTCCATACACATTTTATCGTATAACATTAATTACAACACCTACAGTGTAATTGTACTTTTCCCACTTCCAGTAATTCTCACCATTAATCGCCATGCAGCCTACCTGTCATTTTTAACAGAACGCTATCTACTGCCTGAAGCGGGGATGGGGATGAAGGGGGGGGGGAAGGGGGGGAGTAGCATAAAGACAACTGCCAAAGTAGCTTGTTGTTATCAGTTTACAGTCACACTTCATTTCCAATCCCACCTCCTGGCAGAATTCGTGTAGCAGGTTCCACTTCAGTCCTCACCAACCAGAATCTCCAGGAACTTCCATGTCTAGGAATCCAGATCCAGTACCCCTTGGCTCCAAGAAAAGGAGGAATTCCTCCCCTCCTGAGCATCATCTAAGACTTACTTCCTTTCTCACCTCAGGCTGGTTGACAATGACATTATCAGGTTCCTACTGGGACAATCCCACTCCTCACCTTGAGCTGGCAAGGGGCCAGACACATAATCACAAGAGTCCACAATCTATTTCCGAAACGCTGCTTTAGTCAGTCTCCATAAATACTACCTGAAGCCACCTCTCACCTTAGCACCAGCCAGGTCCACCTCGGATCTTTCCTCTGACGTGAACCTAAGGAAAGAGAAATCTCTTACACCTAGCTGATCTCCAGTCCAAACTCTTTCAAGAAGACCAGTGTGTAAAGGGACACACCCATGCCTCGCCACCAAACTATTTCAAATGTAATCTTTAGAAAAAGGGAAATTCTCCAAGTCTGTAAGGGGGGTGGAGGTTGTTGTTGTTGTTAGATGCCATCTAGCCGAGTATGTCTCATAGAGACCCTGTGATCAACAGATCTAAACCCTGTCCTATCCTGTGCCATTCTCACTATCCCTGACACATTTAAGCCCATCCTCTCTTTCACTGACCTTCCGCCTTTCCAAGCGTGATGTCCCAATCCAAGAGACAGCCTCTCCTAGCAACGTTCCCAAAGTATGTGAGACAACCTTTGTCATCTTTGCCTCCAAGGAGCACTCTGGCTGCACTTGCTCCAAGACATCACTGTTCATTCTTTTGGCAGTCCTCGGGATATTCACTGCTCTTCTCCAATAGTTCAAAGGCCTCAATTCTGTCATTCTTATTCAGTGTCCAGCTCTCAGACGTATAGCAAGAGATTGGAAAGGCCATGGCCTGAATCATATGTACCTGAATCTTCAAACTGATATCAGTGCTCCTTAGTAGTTTGAAACGGTCAATGATAGAAGGCTTGGCCAATACAATGTCTCCTGATCTGACTGCTAGTACCCAAGGTGTTGATTGTGGATCCAAGTAAGATGAAATCTTTGACAACTTCACTCTTTTCTCCATATATTGTGATTTTGCTTAGGTCCAGTGGTGAGGATTTTCGTCTTCTTGATTTTGAGATGTAATCTGTAACAAACTGTGGCTGACTCTGAGGAGATTGGGAATCCCAGAACACTTGATCATGCTAATGTGAAACCTATACTTGGACCAAGAGGCAGTCGTTAGAACAGAGCAAGGAAACACTGGATGGTTCAAAATCGGGATGGGTGTACGCCAGGGATGTGTCCTATCTCCATACATTTTCAACTTGTATGCAGAACAGACTATCCCAGAGGCTGGGCTCTATGAGGAGAGGTGTGGCGTCAGGATTGGTGGAAGATCTATCAACAGTCTGCATTATGCAGATGACACAACCCTGCTTGCTGAAACTGAGGAGGACCTGAAATACTTGCTGCAAAGGGTCAAGGACTGCAGCCTTTGGTATGGATTGAGGCTCAATATCAAGAAAATGAAGATTCTCACCACTGGACTAATTGGCAGCATCAGGATAGGTAGTGAAGAGATTGAGATTGTTCACAGCTTTAGTCTGCTTGGCTCCACAATCAACACTCGTGGCACCAGCAGCCAGGAAATTAAAAGATGTATTACAATGGAAAAGTCTGGTGTTACGGACTGCTCCAACGTACTGAAGAGCAATGGTGTCACTCCGGAGACTAAAGTGCGTCTGATACAGGCCATGGTCTTTGCAATCACTTGTTATACATCAGAGAGTTGGGCAATGACTAGGGAGGATAGAAGGAGAATTGATGCCTTGAGCTGTGGTGCTGGAGAAGAGTATTGAATGTACCATGGACTACCAAGAAAACAAACAGATTCATCCTTGATAGGGCTAAACCGGCCTGCGCCTTGGAGGCAAGGATTCTGGGGCTTCATCTGACATATTTTGGACATGTTGTAAGGAGGGACCAGTCCTTGGAGAAGGACATCATTCTTGGGAGGGTGGAGGGACGGCACAGAAGGAGAAGACCCTCCACGAAGTGGATGGACTCAGTGACTGAGGTAATCAGGATTGGTGTGTGGGAGGTAGTGCGATTGGCACAGGATAGAGCAGGTTTTAGGGCTGTTGTACACAGGGTCGCTTTGAGTCGCAAGCGACTCGACAGCACATAATAACAACAGCAACAACAACAATCCATATGGAAGGCTTGGATCTTCTGCAGCAAGTATTTCAAGTCCTCCTCACTTTCAGCAACCAAGGTTGTATCATCTACATAATGTAGGTTGTTGAAGAGTCTTGCTCAGATTCTGACTGATCCCACATTCTTCTTCATAGAGGCTGGCTTCTCAAATGATTCGCTCAGCAAAATTTAATAAGCATGGAGAAAAATTGAATACACTAGAAATAATTGAATTGAAAGATTGAATAAGTATGGAGAAAAGATATAACCTGACACACAGTTTTCCTTATTTTAAACGATTCAGTATTTCTAACTCTGAGACTAATGGAAATCCCAGAACACTTGATTGTGCTTTTATGAAACCTATACTTGGACCTCATATTTCTCCTCATAGAAATGAGGAGAAATGTGGGGTCAAGATTGGTGGACGATTTATCAACAATCTGCGTTATGCGGATGACACAACCCTGCTTGCTGAAACTGAA
>NW_006399766.1:20500410-20518572 GCF_000299155.1 Elephantulus edwardii | reverse complement strand
ATCGGGATGGGAGTGTCAGAGACGGTGCGATTGGCACAGGACAGAGCGGAGTTTAGGGCTGTTTAGGGTCACTATGAGTTGCAAGCGACTCGACGGCACATAACAACAACAGCAACGACAACATACTTGGACCAGGAGGCAGTTGTCAGAACAGAGCAAGGAAATGCTGCATGGTTCAAAATCGGGAAAGGTGTACGCCAGGGATGCATCCTATCTCCATTATCTTTTCAATCTGTATGCAAAACAGATCATCAGGGAGGCTGGACTATATGAGGAAGAATGTAGCATCAGGATTGGAGGAAGACTTATTAACAACTAGCATTATACAGATGGCACAACTTTGCTTACTAAAACTGAGGAGGGCCTGAGGCATTTGCTGTAGAATGTCAAGGACTGCAGCCTTCAATATGAATTGAAGCTCAACATCAAGAAAACAAAGATTCTCACCACTGGACCGATTGGCAGCATCAGGATGGATGGTGAAGAGATTGAGATTGTACACAGCTTTAGCTTGCTTGGCTCCACAATCAACACTCTTGGTATCAGCAGCCAGGAAATCAAAAGACAAACTGCATTGGGAAAGTCAGCTGTCAGGAACCTCTCCAAAATATTGGAGAGCAGGCGATTAAGGAGCACTTGATCCAGGCCATAGTCTTTACAATTACATACTCTGCATCAGAAAGCTGGACTATCACTAGGGATGATAGAAGAATTGTTGCCTTTGAGCTGTGGTGCTGGAGAAGAGTATTGGATATACTATGGACTGCTAGGAGAACAAACAAGTTTATCCTGGAGAGGGTAAAAGCAGGCTGCTCCTTGGAGGCAAGGATTCTGAAACTCCATCTCACATACTTTGGCCATGTTGCAAGGAGGGACCAGTCCTTGGAGAGGGACATCATGCTTGGGAGGGTGGAGGGACAATGCAAGAGAAGAAGACCCTTGATGAGATAGCTCGACTCAGTGACTGGGGAAATGAGTGTCGGTGTGTCAGAGACAGTAAGGTCGGCACAGGACAGAGCAGGGTTCAGAGGGGTTGTACATAGGGTCGCTATGTGTCGCAAGTAACTCGTCAGCGTATAACATCACTTGCTCCTTTCAATTTCTTGGTCTAATTATAGGTTTCCTATGAGCATTAAGTGGCCTGGAATTCCCACTCTTCTCAGTAGTAGCCATAATTTGTTATGATCTATACAGTCAAATGACTTTGCATAGTCAATAAAGCACAAATAGACATTTTTCTGGTATTGTCTGCTTTCAGCCCCCTTCAAGAGCTTTCAACTTTGTGTAGGCTTAGATACCTCAGCTGGTATAAAGGAAAACTTTAGATAAGATAAAGGGGGTAATTTGTTTAACCAAATTTACATCACTAAACAGATTAACCTCTTACTCAGAAGCAAGTTTTCTCCAGAATAAAGACTGGAAGATTTGAAGACTAAAGGAATCGAGTGAGGTGGAGTCTCCCCTATCTCAGAGCCAGTTCTAATGGATTCCTTTCAGGACTACTCTGTCTTGGCACACAAGTAACCACTGAGTGATAGAACAGTTGCAAATGTCCCACTGCTCCCCAAAATTTGCCCAGCATTGAGCTAAGTAAGCTTTCTGTGATTTTTGTACTCTTTGTTTAATTTTCACATAGCCTGACTGGGGTAAGTGGCTGGCATTCTACCCATTACATCAGTGAGAAAAGTGAGATACAGAAAGGAATCCTTTCTTTTCCTTTATAAATCTCAGTCAACTCAAACAGATTGCCTCAGCTGGAGCATTTCTGTACTGTCTGGCTCTCCAGAAAGGTTCTCTTGATCGTTGTTTCATACTACTCTTTGTGGAGTTGGCTTTGATTGTAAGGATAGAATAACCTGGAAATGTATCCTGCACAAAGAAGGCCAGGCCCAAGTCATAAGGCTGTTGTATATCAGGCTATGACACTTGTTACCAGAAAGCTACTCTGCCAGAGAAAGATGGACAGTATTTTCCGGTGCAATTTACAGCCTCTGAAAACCTGCTCCAGGGTCAGCTATGAGGTTCTGCTTCCTGGTACCTAACAACAATGTCTTTTGTACTGAATGTGGTTAACAATGGAGAACCATCAAAGGTTCTGGAGCCCAACAGGAATGACAGGATCAGAGTTGCACATTGTTGATAGGATTAAACTGATATGGAGGGATGTAAATAAAGTAAACGTAGGGACCAGTTCGAAAGCTAAAATACGAAGTATTCCAGGTGAAACAGTTAATTAGGATTTAAGGTGGATAGGCAAGTAGGGACTGATTATAAAACATTGCAAAAGACTGTATACATAATCTTCCTCGAATCACTCTCTGGAGCAAAAGGAAGGAAGGAAATGATAATCTTTCAACATTCTATAAAGCAAACATATTTTATTGGGCATCTTTTCCCCTTTTTCCCCCTCGTCTCTTACTTCCTTTCCCCCTTGTGACTCAGCCTGTTCAGATCTCTTCTGTGTGTTTTCAAGGAGCACAAACATTTAAAAGCCAGGAGTGTGATTATTCCAACTTGGAGAATAGCTACAATATTACAACTGTAGGGGTGAAATACAGTAAATTTAGTCCAGCATGTCTGCATAGTTCTGACATTTCCGTTTGAACAATGCTTAAGAGAAAGAGAAATTACAGATGACAAAGAGCCCTTTTTTATAAAACAGTATTTTTTTTAAAAAACCAAGAGATACTTAACTTGTATTCAAATCAGAAATTTGGACCAAACCTTAAAGTTTAAGAGAAAGATTCTTGTTACTGATTTATGCCTTCAAGTTACCTGCGACACATAGCAACCCTATATACAATAGCTCTGAACCCTATCCTATCCTGAGCCATTCTCACTTGACACAGCTACCCTCATTACTCCAGTTACTGTATCAATCCATTTCTTCTAGGGTCTTCTTCTCTTGTATTGTCCCTCCAAATATGATGTCCTTCTCCAAGGACTGGTCCCTCATGGCAACATGCCCAAAGTGTGTTAGACCGTGCTTCAATATTCTCGCCTCCAAGGAGCAACTTGGTTTATCCTCTCCAGGAGAGACCTGTTTGTTTTCTTTGCAGTATGTTCGATACTCTCCTCCAGCACCACAACTCAAAGGCATCAATTCTTCTTCTGTCATTCTTGATCACTATCCAGCTCTCTGATACATAGCAAGTTATTGCAAAGACCATGGCCTGGATCAGGTGCACCTTAGTCTCCAGTCTGACATCATTGCTCTCCAGTACTTTGGAGAGGTCCCTGACAACAGATTTTTCACTTATGCAATTCATCTTTGTTTTTCTGGCTGCTGATGCCAAGAGTGTCGATTATGGGGCCAAGCAAGCTTAAACTATTAATAATCTCAATCTCTTCTCCATCCATCATGGTGCTGTTAATTGGCCCTGTGATGAGAATCTTTTGACTTTTTGATGGTTTTTTCCATCAGTACCTAATTACTAAATGTGAAAACATCTTAATGCCTAAATTAAACTTTTTCAAAAGCTGAGGATATGAGAATTTTTTTCTCCTCTGACTCACTCATATCAGGTCCATCTGCTCGCCTCCAACTCGATCCCTTTTGATTATTTTTCTATCTTCTGAACACAGTGTGGTTAGATGCCATTCAGACAAATGCTATCTTCTGGTCTTCAATGACAAAGACTCACTGTGTACCATGTTTTACACATCAAATGTCTTTCCATAGCTTCAGATATTTGATCCCTGGAGATTACTATTGTTCCAATAATGCAGTCGGCACATTGTGGTGGTATTGAAGCCACAAGAAAGGGAAATGATTTTCCTAATACAGGGTGGAAGATGTGCTCTTTCATTGGCAGAAGGAAACGCCCACAGTAAAAAAAAAAAAAAAGCACATATGCTCTACTGACTTCACTGATAGCCAAGGAATCCAGAGGAAGCCTCGCCATCATAATTAACATAGGCCCCAGCTCCCCAGCATGCCCCTCCAACACTCCCTATCATCTTTCCTGGTTCAGCAATAGAATGATTTCTACTAAAAAGATTTTCACAGAAATGGGAAGTTCTCCTGTTTTACTGCATTTGGGAAGTCCTACTGTACCATGCCTCTATTTGGTGTGCATATTGTAATAAAAGCCATGTGTGAATGTTTATGTTTTAAAGATGTTGTACTCCAATCTGTTCTGAGTTAAGACTTTTGAAAATACTGTATAGATTCAACGCAAAGCTAACTGCAAGGCTAATCTTCCTATTGTTACACTTTAATTAGTGAGACCTGTCATTACAACTTTTTATGATGGAAAGTATCAGGCCTTTTATCTCCCTTTTAAACCCTATTCTTACAACAGCAGAAAAGGAACTGAAAAGACAAAGGAAATTGCATTTTATGGAACAATAAGAAGAGTCTTTAAAAATCCAGGGAAGTTCACAAACTGCCAGTGAAAACGACTTGGAGGCAGCACCACTAAGGATCCCGTTTACTGAGTATCCAATATTAGCAGCCAGCTACCTCCCTAATCCTCTCCAGAATCCGAAGTACAAGGAAGAACAAGGACATTTCATAACAACAGCTTGTAAGAGTGGCCTTTCAATTGCATCTCTTAATATGTTGGAATTTAGAGATGTGACCCAAAGCTACCAGAAAGGCCCTAGTTAATCATACCTGTGTTCTCTTCAACCTTAGGAGTTAAATGGCAAACATGTAGCAAGTCTTGTATTTAATGCATCAGTTGTTTCACTTAAAAATTGTTTTCACACACACTATAGAAATTTTGACATAAAAAATACAAAAGTTAATACTAAAACATATTGGAAAGTTTACAGAATTAGCTTAAACTTTGGAGTCACAACTCAAAATTCTACAGGGTGAGCTAATTTTATTAGATGAGCTTGATTTAGCAACTTGGCATCTAAGTAAATAATGCACTCAGAAAGTCCTCAGGAAATGGTGACTTAAAAAAAAAGGCTCAAAACGCCAGAAGCCACAGACCAAAATAAAGCTTGCTTTCTTTGTACGCGTCCTTTCTGCAAACACTACTTAGGTAGACATTATTACCTAGTCTCCAAGATAGAAGAGTTTGATATGCATTAACAGGTTGATTTGAGGAAATGTATTTTTTGAAAAAAGAAAATAGGATGAAAACCCAAAAATGGATTTAAAGATACCATTTTAATTTTTTTTTTTTTGGAGTGAAAAGTAACTGACTCCAATTAAAACAAAAATTACAAAAACGGAATCAAGAATGCAGTACCCTTCTTGGTGGGAGTGAAAAAAAAATGATTGCTAAAATACCTTTCCTTCACTGCTTCATTTTTCTCTAGCTGTGTTTACAGCCATTTGGTTTCCTTCGCTTCTGACTTGGGAAACAACGCTTTAAACTGAGATAAGAGTGAGTTTTTGAAAGCAGAATAGGAGAAAGGAGACAAGGAGTTAGTAGTGCTGGAGCAGGCTGTTCTGCAAAAAAGAGAAGCTATTGCCTTTCAAAACCCGTGCCTTGCAGGCACCAATACACAAGTCCATTTTGTCCCCTCTCCAATCCCTACCAGTAAAGTTGGATTCTACATCAGAGACCTTGGTCAAAGCATACTCCAAATCCAGAGATCTCCCTACCACTTCCCAGAGCCCAAGGAGATGGGGCATATGGGACAATACAGGAGAAGAAAGTGGGTTTCTTTTAACCTACCTGCATACATATAGCTCCTCCCCTCCCCCCACTTTATCTTGACCCCCTGAGGATGAAGAAGACAAAGGTGTGCCTTCGGCATCTGGAATTGGGTCATCAAACACTTTTCTGTTAACGTTATGATAGAGGGAACACTGAAGAAGTAAATCACTTTTTGGTGAGAAAAGTCAGGTGCTTATCTCTGATTCTAGGGAGAAATCAGTCCCAATCCCAGAGGCGCGTGGTTCAAATCCATGAGCTACTCTGAGGGACAAGGATGGACCAATCTTCTCCCATGAGATTTGCTGCCTCTGAAAACCCACTGGAGGGTCAGTTATGGGTCGATTCTGACTGGACGGCACACAACAGCAAACTTAAAAGTGAAGTCTCATTATTGGTTGGAATTGGCTGAATTGAAACAACACAGCAGAGAGCCTTCTATGCCTTTGCAAATTAGAACTAAAGATCTCTACTAGCTGCATTCAAAGAGGTATTTATTAACTATAATGGAGGAGAACCCTTAATGCACGTGTAATGACAAAAGTTAACTTTACAGTTTGCTTTTCCTTCCAACTAACACTGTTGTAATTTCTGTCTAACAGAAGTATAGAGAAGGTGAAAGAATTATGATTCTTACTCGTTATAGAAAAAGCAAGGGCATTATTTTCCGATTCAGGAAGTGCTAGAAATTCTTAAGACAGCACAGTATTTATAATGTTACCATTTTTCATATGTCATGATCATTGACAGAGAAAGCAGCAGAAAACTGGAGGAGGATTTTGGGCATAATGAATGGGAAATGATCAGAAATATAAAAAGCCTAGGTTTTGCATTTAAGTTTAATGTTAAATCAAACAAACACATGCTGAGGAATCTACTCCCTGCTTGTAGATACCAATTTGTCTTCATGCCTACAACTATGTGTCTCTGAATCGTTGGCATTTCCACTTTCGCAAATTGAAGTAGAGAGAATTGAGACAATTGTCCACAGTGGGAAGAGAAAATTGGCCTCCGACAAAAGTCATTTTGGCGTTTATTAATTGGCAGCCAATTCTGATATCCAGAATGGTTACAAGACCACTGGTGAGTGAGCAAGTGGATAAATAGGTAAGAAAGAGTTTCAATATTTAGATTTTGTATCATTCTTCATAAAATGATGGTTCTAAATTTTGTTCTAAATATAAAGTTCACTTGAAATATTTCTTTACAAGTTCTCGGCACTGAGAAGTTTGCTTCTGTTTGAGCTGGACTCGAGTAATTTGGATACAGGTGCATAATAGATTTTGTAGAAATATCTGCATAAGCAAGAAGAAAATGGCAATTCGGTTACACACATTCAGTAAACGCAAACTTTGGGTTGTTCATTCATTAATCCAACATCACCTTATGAGTGACATTGTGCCAGATCTAGCACACTGTAGGTGCAAAATCTCTTCTTCTCTAAGACGCAGCCATTTGTAGAACATCTTCTCTCTCCACTTCATTTTATCTATATGAATACAGTCCAATGCCAAAATACTCAGTTGATTTAATGACTCAACCAATTTTCAATATACACAATAACTTCAAGATTAATATTAGATGTTTTCTGAAATGACTGAAGTTTGGCTTCAATTAGATATAGCCACCCTCTGAGTCTCCGAATGCCTAATGAAACCAAGGAGGACTGGAGCGGCAGCCTTCCCTGAGAACATTCTACAAAGGGTAAACTAGAGAGGTTGCCAGAATGTTCCTCAGATTCTGCCTTGAATTTAACTATGCAAGAAGGTTTGGGAAAGCCCATCACATCAGAAAGGAAAAAAAAAGAGGTTGAATAAATACAATACAAGCAGGAGAATCAGGGAGATTCCCCTCAGTTTTTTTGTTCTAGACAATATATTTAAAAACCAGGTGTAACCCTGAAACCCACAGTGTCCGTTTTCAGCAGGAAGTAGCTAAGAGAATATGCCATCCCCTTTTCCTTATGAATCAGGGTGAAGTCTCTCTCAGGGAGGAGTGATAGGGAGTGGCAAAGGACACACTGACAAAGGAGATTAATCAGAACTGGCTTTGACAAGCACTGTGGCAATTGGACAATAACAACTGGGGAGGAGGGTAGAGAAAACAGTGCAACAATGAATGAATGAAAACCCAAAATCTCTGTAAATGTTCATGAAAACTAATAAAATTTAATAATAATTTAAAACAAACAAACAAACAAACAAAAACCCAGGTGTAAATATTCCCATTCTTCAATTGACATTTAGCAAAGAAATCTTTCCCTGGCTTTTCTCACCTATTTTACCAAGAGCATGCTCACTCCTGGTATTACTGGAGCCTTTAACTGTAAGCACCAGATTACTGAGAAGGCCCACTTTTAATCGGAACTAACGTGTATGTGTATGTGTTATAAGCCAGGGGTCCTGTATTGAAACCCACATATGTTTCAATTAGTGCAGACTATAGGATCAACTCAGCTTCTACCCCAACAAAGAATGCCCGAGGCCATACATTTCAAGAAATGAATGCAAATTAAAAACAAATGCACAAATTACCTTTTCAAAATTATTTCCTTTCCTTATATTCTTTATACTGTATGGAAATGCTCAATTTATAACACTTAAAAAGAAGCACGCAAAGATCATTTGATAAAATATTTATTCTGTATTGAGAGTCTGAATTGATGACTCTTTTTTTTTTTCTTCATATTTGCGCAGTAGAAAAAGCATGCTGGTTTATTTACAAATTTAAAACAAGTCGCTAGAACATTCTCCCTGCACACATTTTAAGATAAAGAGGTAGTCATTGTCCTGTGTTCACATTTTCAAGTACTATATTTTAACTGTTCACTTACCCAAAATGATTACACTGTATTTGAATTTGGGGTTAAATCGCAGTATTATGCAATTAGTCAATATGCAATTACATGGACTCTAATGGAGCCAGATGCATGTAATTCAGACACATGCAAACTAGAGATTAAGACTTCCTCAATTTTATGCAGATAAGCAAATTGTACAGTTAAGCAGGAGTCACTATAGAATGAATTTTACCATTATGATTTTTCATTTCCAAGGTCCAGGGAAATGCCTTATGGCACTGAAGCTCTACAGCACTGTAAAAGTGGCATGAAGTTTCAAGTACCCTGAGAAAAAACAAGTAAAAAGATGTTCTTAATATTTTCCCCACATTAGCACTTAGTTCTCTTTCCCCACTCAATTTGTTTCCCAATCCAGTCTTCTTATCTGAAAGTCTTGGGAGGGAACTTCCCTGTGCTCTCATTCGCAAGATTAAATCTTTTTTTTCTCTTCTTTTTTTTCCAAGATTAAATCTTACGACATAAAGATTGTGTTTCCTTCAGTGTGCAACAACACACCACTATTGAATGGAACAAAGTTCACATCTCTGCAATACCAGAAAGTCAAGCTCAAAATCGTGGAAAGCTCAGGCAGGAACAAGGAATAAATGCCCGATGGAACAGTTGCACAGATGTTGTGCTGGAGGAAAAGACAAATGCTAGAGTACATCATGATTGTGTAAAGATCTCTTTATCAAACATGTCATTCGTTTGAAGGGCCAGACTTGCTGGCATCAGATGTGGGTTATCAGCTTGTTAGCAAAGTGAAACATGGCTGCTACATACTGGCACTTGATGAGTCAATTGAAATCACTGATGTTCAATTGAGCGTCTTCATTTAGTGGATCAGAAAGTAACAGAACACCTTCTGTTTTGGATTATCACTACAGCCAATAAGTTGTCACACCTCCATGGACATCCTAATTTTTAAAATAAGATCTCAAAGAAATGATTATTAGCTAGGCAATTAATGACATACTCTGTTGGTGATTAACTGCAAAAATATTTTATGAGTGTGGCTTTTCCATGATGTAAGTTTTGGCTAGGTAACTTCAGTGAAATTTGTAAACCATTTCTGCATTGGATTTCTATCAACACTGTCAAGTTGGAAGCTGACCCTTCAGCAGATTTCCAGAGGTTGTAAATTGCACAAGAAGAACTTGTCTATCTTTTTCCCCTGGAGGAATTGGTAGGTTTGAACCACTCGCTTTTAGATAGACTGGCAGTGCAACTCCTTACCCACTAGGCTATGAAAGCTATTAAGATTGTTGTTGCGGCCCATCAACAAATGAATGGCTAGAGAAACTGTGGTATATTCACACAATGGAATACTACGCAGCATTGAAAAACAAGGAACTCATGCAATATTATTCAAAATGGGTGACTCTCGAGGACATTATGTTGAGTGAAATATCTCAGAACAAAAGGACAAATACTGAGTAATGCCACTGTTATAAAGAGGACTGACATCGGATTTGGGGGGAAACTAGGAAAAGGGGATAAATAATGTACACTGCATTGAAACAGATGAGGGAGAGAGCTATTTAAAGGGGACAGGGAATATATGATTGGGTATTGTTTGCATGACAAGAGTCCAGAGTAGGAGCTGCATAGGAAAGTGGACTGGGGGAGGGATTGTATAATAATGAAGGATTTTTTTTCTTTTTTTCTTTTCAAAGAGAAAAGAGTATTGGGGGGAGGGGTGGGCAGGGAGGAAAATGTGCAACAATGAATGGATGGAAATTCAAGTTCTCTATAATCTTTCATTAAAAATCTCAATTTAAAAAAAAGATGGTTGTTTTGGTGTGGCATTGAGTCAGAACTGACCCATAGCTAAGCCTCCAGCAGGTTTTCAGAGACAGTTAATCCCATGAAAGGAGATTGCCATCCTTCTCTTTTTTTATATATATATTTTTAATTTATTTTAATGAACATTTACAGAGATTTTGGATTTCCATTCATTCATTGTTGCATTTTTCTCCCTGCCCACCCCTCTCTCCCAGTTCACTCTTCTCTTTGAAAAGTAAAAGACAAATTCCTTCATTTGTGTACAATCCCCCTGCCCCCACCCCTGGGTACACTCCACTATGCAACCTTTATTCTGGACTCTTGTCATAACCATAATACCCAATCATATATCGATTTTAAACAGTTCTCTCCCTCATCTGTTTCAGTGTAGTATATGTTATTTATCCCATCTTTCTCAGTCTACCCCCAACCCCGGGGTCAGTCCTGTTTTACAACAATGGCACCATGCAGTATTTTTCCTTTTGTAACTGAGATACTTCACTCAGCATAATGCCCTCCAGGTTCACCCATTTTGAATAATACTGCATGAGTTCCTTGTTTTTCAATGCAGCGTAGTATTCCATTGTGTGAATATACCAGAGCTTCTCTATCTATGGATATTCGTTCGTTGATGGGCACTTGGGTTGTTTCCAACTCCCTGCTATTGTGAACAAAGCCTCGATAAACATGGGTGTGCATGTATCTGCTTGGATGGCAGTTATGGTCTCTTTGGGGTATATTCCCAGTAGTGGATTTACTGGGTCAAATGGTATCTCTATTTGAAACTTTTTGAGAAAGCACCATACTGCCTTCCACAGTGGTTGTTGCACCATTTTATACTTCCACCAACGGTGAATAAGGGTTCCAGTTTCTCCACAACCTCACCAGCATTTGTTGCTTGCTGTCCTGTTAAATTTTGCTATTCTAACTGGGGTGAGATGATATCTCATAGTTGTTTTAATTTGCATCTCTCTTAGAGCTAGGGGTTTTGAACATTACTTCATGTGCTTGTTGGCCATCTGCAGGTCTTCTTTGGTGAAGTGTCTGTTCATATCCTGTGCCCATTTTGCAAATGGATTATTTACCTTTATCTTG
Organism: Elephantulus edwardii; assembly: GCF_000299155.1. Taxonomy (NCBI): domain Eukaryota; kingdom Metazoa; phylum Chordata; class Mammalia; order Macroscelidea; family Macroscelididae; genus Elephantulus; species Elephantulus edwardii. The sequence continues at coordinate 20,507,235 of NW_006399766.1, read as the reverse complement.
TTGTGCTGCCTCCTTCTCTTACAAAGCAGATGGTGGATTCAAACCACATGCCTTTGGGATTGTAGCAGTTTCTTACCACTAGGCCACCAGAATTCCCTTATTAAGAGGGTGGTGGTTGGTTGTTCTTGTTAAGTGCCATTGAGTCGTAGACGACTCATAGCGAACCTATGGAAGACCTGAGCACTGTTCATAGGGTTTCTAGAGGCAAGCCATTTTGGAAGTGGATGCCACTCCTGCTTTCAAGCTTGTTTTACTTGGGGAGCTCCACCAAACACTGTCCACCATGGGACACATTTGGCACATCAGAGTCACAGTGTTTAGCATCACAGCAACCACAAGTTACTTCTGTACATCAATGTACATAGACCTAGAAGAATGTTTGACAAAAACAATTTAAACCAGGCCTGAGAGACACAGATTAAAATCACCCACCTTGGGCTTGGTAGCATAGCTTTCTTTCCACTAGGGCAACCTAGTTCTCTCTATGTTGGCGTTGTTACTGTTGTTAAGTGCCATTGAGTCATAGACGACTCATAGCGACCCTATGAATGGAGGACCTGAGCACAGTTTCTGGAGGCAAGCCATTTCGGAAGTGGATGCCACTCCTGCTTCCAGGCTTGTTTTCATCAGGAAGCTCCACCAAACACTGTCCACCATAGGATGCATTTATTTATCTGTCCACAAAATCATTCCCTATTGACTTTGGGACATTTTTTCCAAAGAGCAGTTTTGGTAATAATGCTTTCATTTTATCAATGGCATTTCAGACATAGACACACACACACTTCCCCCCCAACCCGCCCCCCCCCGCCATGAAAGTTCAATAAAAGGAAACAGGAACAAGAACACTGGTGTTAGACTCTAAGAGGATGTTCTCCCTTGGATTCCGCTTCATCTCCCCTGTGGAACAATCTGGCCACAGGTGGCACTGTCACATGGCTCAAGATAGATAGCTGTTTTGAAGTTGACCATTTAATGTCACTTTGATCTTACTGGGTCACAACCAACCAAGACCCAAAATAAGTTTCACAGGGCTTACTCTCCTGTCTGGCAGGTAAATACAGGAGGGTCAAGAAGAGAGAGACAAAGGTGATAAACCAGTGAGGAAAATGTGGGGGGCAGGGACCCAGAGAAACAAGGCTAGGAGTCACCTAGCGCCTCTAGAGGGAGTCAGAGTGTCCTAGTGATAAGAAGTGCTGCAATCTCCAAGTCAAGCAATTCGAATCCACAAGCTGCTCTGTGGGAGAAGGATGGGCTATCTCCTCTTCCGACTCAAAGGTACACTGTTGCAAACAACAGGCCTCTAGACAAAAGGCATTATCATTCAACAGCACGGGCTCTCTGGGAAATCTCAAGTCCCCAAAATTAGTGAGAAGCAAAGAAGCATTTCTCACTCAGACAGCTCAACTGGGAAAAGCTTGATGTACATGGTGTTATTGTTTTGTTTCACTACATAAATAGATCATTGAGGGGGGTAGTCCTTGTATTCTGGGAGAGGAGTGTTTCTACGACATGTTGCAGTCCAGCTAAATTTTATTAACATAAAATAATCAGGGAGTCCTTTTAAAACATAATAAAACCAAAAGTATGGCTGTAAAGTAATGAGACTGGTGGCTGTTGTTTGTTTAAATCTTAAGTGAGGCCATCCCTTTGAGCGTTTACAAACTAATTATAAGGATGCTGACATTGGTCAAAACATTTTGGGGGACTCCGCTTTGGGAATTGCTTTCAGAGCTAGTTTCCAAACCACAGGAAAACCCAGTCTCATTACTCTCTAGTCACACCCGCATAATACTAACATAAATTTAGTAGGGGGAAACTGAATAATTTAAGACACTATAAGATTTAATCTTTTCGTTATATGTGAAAGCCAATTTTCACATTATAACATTGTCATTGAATTTTAATATGATTTAGGAACCAAGCTGTGGACTGAAGTAAAAATTCTATCAAATAAAAAGTCAACCACTAAATTAACATGTTTACAGATTTTAAATACACAACTTATTTCTACCTAAGTGTATTCATTGGAAGATAATGAACAACAGGCATTTAATAACATTTTAATTTCATGTGTTTAAATATTCATTGCTATGTTCATAAACCCACATGCCTGATCTAGTGATTATGCTTATGAAATGTAGTATTTCTTATATGCCTCAAGTCTCCATGTAGTTTCTACAAACTATTAATTTGAACCACAACACGAACCACTATATGTTTTTAATAACAGATTTGCTAATGTTAAAAAACCCCAAAACCCAACAGGAAATGATCCAAAAGGAACAAAAGAATAGCTACCTGCAGGAAGAAGGGAAGGGAACATTTGTTCCGGACAACCCTGTGCATCTTCTTGCTTAATCCTTAGAACAATCGTTGTTGTTGTTGTTGTGTGCCATTGAGTCGGAACCAACTCATAGTTGACCTACCATCCATGGCTTGGGAAGAGATTGCCCATCCATCTCCAGTAGAGCAGCTGGTGGACCTGCCTTTGGGACTGCAGCACAGCTTCTTACCATTAGGGCCACCAGAGCTCCCCAAGAGGCATTATTACCACAGTGCACTGGTTCATGCACAATCATGCACCTTACCTTTCCAAGGGCTTGTCGAACTATCTCATATAAAACTCCTCTGCCTGGAATATATGATTAGGTATTATTGTCATGACAAGAGCCCAAAATGAAAGCTGCACAGTGGAGTGGGGGGGGGTGGATTGTATAACAATGAGAGAATTTTTTAAAATTGACTTTTCAAAGAGAAAAGTGAACTGGGTGGGGGGAGGTGTGAGCAGGGAGGAAAGTGTGCAACAATGAATGAATGGAAATCCAAAGTCTCTGTAAACTTCCATTAAAACAATAACAAAAGAAATTTTTGGGAAGGAAAAAACCCCCTCCTCTGCCTATCAGAAAGAGCAAAGTTCTTTAAAACAGAAACACAAAATTCTCTCAACATTATTACTAGCAATAGAAGAATGCCAAGAGTTAGGGAGCCAAGGACCAAAGCATTCAGAGTATTCCTTCACTGGTACATTTTCCTGCTCTTGAGGTACATGACCAACAGGAATCAGAAGGAGATGATGGGTTCCCTCTCTCCTTAGACATTACAGGATCACAAGTCTACTTACCAAGACTTGTTAATAAAATGGCATGTAAAGAACCAATAGCAATGTTCTCTATCTGGCTGCACATTCACGGTGTCTCATCAAGGCATAATCATGCCAAATAAATAGGATGGCCACTTGCAGATTATATTAGATGATGGATGTTAAATTTAAAATGAGAAATCAAGTATCTGGAGTTCTGAGAATTTCTCTGAAGTGTCTTCATCTTCTCTAACACGACAGCTAATTAATGACAACTTGTATTTTAATAACACCTATATTCCATGATTCTGTAAGTGTTCTAATCAATGGCTGCCGAGTTGTCTGCACCAAGGACCACTTTAGAAGCTTCTGGATAATATATATGTAATGCATATGCCGAAGTGTCTTCTAATACCACGCAGGGCTTCTTTAAAACTTTGAAGTTCTTTTCAGCTTTCTCTCTCCCTTTCTTATCCAAATACTGATGTTTCAATGCTCCTCATTTTTCCTTTCCAAACTCCCGTCTCCATTCCTGCCTTCTTATCACCCCAATCCTTGACTCAGACCTACCCAGCACCTGGCCCTGAGGCTTTAAGGAAAACATTAAGGTCTACTGTTGACTGCAGTTTGTTCACTGGGGTATTTTTTCAAATTTAGTGCTCAATGAAGACCTAGCTATACCATAAGGGAAAATAAGTGACTCAGATATAAACTGCCTAAACTCAACAGGTTTAGAGAAGAAATTGAAGGGCCACAGTTGTTCCTGTAATAAAGCCATAATCACAAAAACAATTTAAATGGTTTTATTTAAGCCAAACAACAATAGGAGGAATTCTGGGTATTGCTTTTTGAACACAAACATATGAAATTAACAAAACAAGCATTCATGTTTCTAGTTTTAAACATTCTTGTTCTACATGTGGAATGCAGATATTTGCAAAAGAGTTCCAACAAGGTCAACACAATGCAGGGGATAATACACACTGGGTTATGAGTTAGGCCAGTCTGTACCTCCGTCTTCCCATTTATCAATCTTAAATTGGGGGTGGGGGATAGTTTTTCTCTTTTCTCATTTCACAAATGATTGCCCAACATAGAATGAAATACATCAAAAGAGGAAAATAGTCTTTATATTTATATATATAGAGAGAGATATATATACACCTAGGGAAGAAGCTACTACTCTTGAAACGATCACTTCAAGGTAACAGACATCCAAATTGATGTGGTTTCCTTTGAAACCTCATCAGTAGATCATTTCTTGCACAGTAGGTTCGGCATTAACCCTGCATTTAGGATAGGTAGTGTTATGGAGGGCTGGCTGCTGCATACCAACGTCAGTATCAAGTTCTTCCTCAGGAATTAGAGACTGTCCCGGATACCAAGCAGGACAACACTGGCAAAAAAACAAAAAGTGAACTGCAGATAGGTCAAAACAGGCCACAAATCCTCTTAGAGACGTTTCATAAAACACTACATGAATATGTTGTTCCAAATGCTAGTTGATCATAACCACAATGGAATTTTTTTCTTTGTAATGCTTTAAGTTCAAATGGCCTTTACATAGGTTGTATTTTAATGAAACATATTGAACAATATATACATCCTATTAGAGAGTAAATATCATAAACATGACATCTGGTGAAGGCTGTTTTGATAGTTGGTGTCAAACTCAGATTATTCTCTCTTCATCAAATTACTAAACAGGCAGGACAAAAGGAATCCAGTTGAAAATAAAGACAAATGCTTGGTTTGTTAGGTGTTTTTACAGGGAGGGAATGGCTTTGGTTTGAACAGATTGTTTTGAGACAAGAGTTTTTCAGATGTTATTCAAAGCCATTTTACTCATGTGTCAAAAGTTAAAATTATTAGTTCAAGCTCTTTGACCCCTTGTACCCTTTATATGCTTCCTGCAAACTTGTTTTTAAACCGTAAATTTCAATAGTTCGGATGGAAGCAAAACTTCAGCATGGAAGGCAGTGCCTCTTGGTGTAAGTATTCAAACAAGTATGAGCGCTCACAATTTCTTACTTGCCCAGTTTTGCATTCCATTCACATGAAAATCAACCAGAGTTTTAACATATCAAGTGACCCAAAGAAGACCACAGGTATCCTGGCAAGATAGTTCACCTCCGCTTCTTTTTAGCTTGGTTTAGAGTCAACTCAAGAGACTATCTGTGTTCTGCAGCTCTTAAAGTAACCACTGCTCACTGCCTCACCGTTGGGTAAAACTTTGTACGATGAATGAATGTTCATTTTGCACACTTTTGGTACCAAGCAATTTAACTGGTAAAAAGCTCAAACTTCAGAATTCAAACTGCGGGGGGGGGGGGAAAGGATACAGCAAGCACCATCTATTTCTTTTGATCTCTCAAAGATGTCAATATACTATTCCTATGAGGGGGGCGGGGGGAAGTGACTGAACCCGGGAAGGAAACTTCACCCACAGGAAAGGGGGGAGAAAAATCCGTTTGGTAGCAAATGCAAAACAAGTTTCCTAAGGAGATGGCAGCTCCCTCAGACTTGCAGGATCACACATAAGAAAAGAGCTACTACATGCTTTGCTTATTTTCATTGTCAGGGGTTTCCAATGCAAAGCACCACAACTTAAATGCATATTCCAAATTCTTGCTCCAAAGCCATCTTCTTTGTGCACTGCAAAGGAAGAAAGACAACCCCCATTGTTCCCTGCAGAAAACAGGCACTGTTTTGCAGATTTCCCTACCCCAACCCAGATCTGGGTCAGCACTTCCCACCCACCTGGGGCCCTCCTCAAGGTGACCCAAGGGTGCTGCCCCACACCTTCCGAGCCTCACTGTGACGCTAGGCATCCCAGCGGCTGCTTTCGCGTCGACTATGAAGGACTCCAATTGGAAACTGCCCTTCCCACTTCTTTCCTTAGGGGAGCTAGGGTTGTTTTTTTTTTTTTAAAAAAAAAAAAAGACACCTCGACACCATTCCATTCTTTTATCCCTCTTTTTTCTTTTTCCTCACCAAAAATACCTGAAGGTGACTCCACAGGTCTGCGGAGAAAACAGAAGCTGAATGAAAATTTTGGGGACCTCTCGCTCGCTCACTGTCCCCCTTAAGGTAGAACCACCAGCTGTTAGTTATGGCACACAAAAGAGCTACAATAGGGCTCATTCTCAAGGCTCCTGTTGAAATGATATGCAGAAAAACAAGTCCTTAGCCCTGTGCTGGGCTCGAACTCGCCAAAACACACCTCACAAGTCGGGCACTTTATTTAAAAACGGTGGTCTGGGGTGCCCCTCCCCACAGGCCCTATTATTGTCTTGGGCAGAGAAAAGGGAGCTGTATGCACGTCAAGGGATTCTCAAGGGATTCGAAGGCGCAGGAAGAGACCGATTTGAGCGTGAGAAGTTCAAACAGCACCTCCAACCCCTATGGAGCGGGAAGAAGGGTTTCAAGCTGGGCGGGGTGGAAGGTGCGGCCTCTGGTGGATTTGAGGCCCAGGTCCCGCGGGAAACTGGCATAGACAAGGAATCGCCAACTTCCCTTGCGCGGAATACTCTGGACGAACTTCTGTGCTCCTTGTTTTACCAATTTTGCGCTCGGCCACTACGACCTACATTCCCGCGCGAGGCGCCCAGGAGCAAGGCAGATCCCGCGGTGGGGAGCGGGGACGCGCCGCACACTCCGCAGCCTGCGATCCGCTCCGCGGGGGTTCGCATCCGGCCGCCATGTTCACCACTCCAGAGCCGCCCCCAAACCCACCCCCTTTC
>NW_006399766.1:20491948-20500256 GCF_000299155.1 Elephantulus edwardii | reverse complement strand
CCGGGACCCCGCGCAGGCCCGGTCCGGCGCTCGCACGTGCGCTCTGAAGCCCGCTGCGAGTCTCTTTCCGGCCGGTGACCGCCCTTAGGAGCCACTGCCTCCAGCCTAGGGTGCACGCAGGGTCCACAGTCGGGGCCCGCTTCCCCCCTCTGCTGCTCCCCACCCCCCACCCCGGCGCGGCGCAGGGAAATCCCGGCACAAAGTTTGTGGCTGGCGCGGCACAGCGGCCTTCGCAGCTCACCATTGTTTGGGCTCGTATTGACCCCTGGTCCGGATTAGGCAGCGGCGGCTTTCGGCTTTACAGCCCCGCCGGCCTAATGAGGCCGGGACGCGATGGGGCGCGGAGCGTCCTCGGAGCCCGGATGCCTAGGGCCCTGTAGGCGGAGGTCAGAGGGTCAGACCGCGAGAGAGGACCGACCCTTGGATACGGGCAGGTCCGTGGCGCTCCGGGCCTCCCGAGAGAATCGCTAGAACTTGTGTGTGCGGATGTTCAGAAGACTGAGGGGGGGGGGGGGGAAATGACAGCGGGGGAGCAGGAACCCAGACTTGGGAAACCCTGGTCTTAGCTCCCAGCAAAACCCAGTTTGGGCCTCCACTGCCAGCTCAGCCCAAATGCCAGGGGAGTGTCAGCCCTGCAGGGGTAGGCTTGGCCATGCATCCAGAAACTTAAGCTCTTTGACTTGACAAAAGTCATTTAGTTAATCAAGACTTTTTTTTTTTTTTTTAGGGTTACAGAGAATCGAAGAAGCTGGGCGCCAAAGGCAGAGACACCAGGTGGTGAGACAGTAGAAATGGAAGGGGCGAGGAATTCCTTTAAACTTTTCTGGGGAGGCTTGATGAGCATTGGGTCCTGATTGAAGGTCTCCCCAGTCTTAGCTGCAGAGAAGCCAGATTGCCTTGTTGAGCTTGGACCGCAGTCCTTGGCCTTTAGAAGTGGATAGAAAGCTAGATTTCTGTCTTCATGGCTTAAGTTTGGGAAACAGATACCTCTCCCCACCCACCCCCCTTTCTACCCAGCATTGACAATCTTGTGTTAAATCAAGCGTTTTAAAAAGGATATGGACTTTTAACAAATACCGTGCCAGGTGGAAGGAAAAGAGGTGACCATTAAACCGAGCTGGGGCTTCACTCCTGGATTGCGACCGGACGTTACAGTTTCCAGTTGATCCAATCGGGAAGAGTCGCAAGGTTGTTGGCTTTGTGAGTGTGTGTGTTTCCCTCATATTAGCTTGCTTTTATTTATTTATTCATGTATTTCTTCCTTTATTTAAAACGAGGGAAGTGTTTTTATTCTCTATGGGGGAACTTGACCAAAAATTTTAAAATGTCAATGTGCATTTCCAGAGGCAGACGGGGGATGGGATCTATTTTCTATCAGAATAGTTTTTCTTTGCCACAAATGCCATGGGAAGAAAATACAGCCTATTCAAGGAAAAAAGATACTACTCCCAAATTAGAAATGTAATTAATTAGTAGGATTTTAGGACACACACACACACACACACACACACACACACACACACAATGGTTTAGGAATTCCAGGCTTACTAAGGAAAGATCAAAGTATTTGTGTCTCCTAAGAATACTGGGGAGGGCAGTTAAAGACAAATTTGAGTGAATAATCTTATCACCAATCCATCATTCCACTTCCATTTAAGGTTAGGTTAGGTTGGTGGAGGATTCTCAGGAAAAAATAGTAAACTCTGGAAGCTTAGTGTGTACTACGTGAAAAACAAAAAATAATACACTTCTGCTTTCACAATAGAACACATCATAGCCAGTCTTATCAATGCACTTTCTGAAAACTCGCAGAGTATTTAAAATGGTCTCTGGTTTGAAGTGATAGAAAATCCAGAAATAGGAATTTGGTGTAGCACCCTCAATGTCAAGGTCAAGATTGGAATGCTGGGAGTGAGAGCAGTAGGCTGACCAGGGTTACCTGCTCATCAGTGTTGTCATCCCAGTCTCTCTTCTCAGCACTAAGCTCTTGCCTTGGCTATTGCTAGAAGAAAGGGGCAAAAGCTCCAATTTTCCACAAACCAAAAAGGTCGCCTCTAAAGCAGTTTACAGTTACAAACTGTCAATAATGAATTTGTTGTTGAAATAGATGAGTAGATAACTTAAAACAAAAGGAGGGGGGGAACCAACACAACCCAGACTGTTTCAGCTGTATCTGGGGAATCAAAGTTTCCTTGAGACATTAGAAGTTCTCTAAATATTTCAATTTATGGTTCATTTATGTTAACAAAAAAAAAAAAAAAAAAGATAAACCAGGCACCAAATACCAAAATGTCATAGCATAAATAAGATGTGCCAAGACTTTATTTCTTTTTAAAAAAAAGAACAATGAACAAAATTCTAGAAATAAAATTATAATACCAAAGTGACCGCCACCAAAACACTAAGAGCATTGCCCCTTAAAAGAGTTCCCAGAAGGAGGTGCTTAATAAGCCTATTCATTACATTTCTAAATACAATTCCTTATTTCCACCTTTCTATTTGCTGACCTGCAAACTCATTATTCATGCAGATTGGGCTCTCAATATTAAACAGCACCCTAAATTAATTAATAAAAAGGTCTCTCAGTACTCTATCCACTCCAACCCCCCAAAATAGCAATCTATTACTCTCTTTTTGAAATTATCATTGTAAAAGAACTCTTTTGTCCAAATGATTTGCTTCACTGAAGATTAATTGGATTGATATTTTATCACAAAGCAAACCAGAATTTTTCTTTGTTATTGATTTTAATGGAAACAATGCTCTTAACATTTTTGCCTACAAACCACAAAGTTTAAAAATACATATTTTGCAAATGCTTTTCTTCCCATAGTATCAACTCAGAACTGCTGCAATTGTTACACCGCAATATCATTGTTAAGAATACCTGTGATAATTATGAATTGAACTATGTACAGCAAAACAAATCAGCCTTTGCCTTCAAAAACTGAAAATGGACTAGGATTCTTTGAAGAAGCACTTTAATCTTTAGTAAGCACTGTTCAACTGGCCTTACTTCTTGCCACTGTTCCAGACAATATGCTATCTTTTGAAAATATATAAATAGCTAGATAGACTTGATAGGCAGATTCGAGTAGATAATTCATAGGTACAAACATATATAGGTATATGGGTGATTTCTAGATAGAATAGACAGACATGCATCCTGCCACAATGTTCATTTTTATGTAAGGTAATAAAGAACTAAGGGACACAAAATTCATTAGGTTACCTTATGTTTACATTTGTAGGGCAAGGATGATTAAATCCAGCTTCTCAGTCTTTGAAGTACAAGATTGAGATGTCATGGCCCCTAACTGAATTGAACAGTAATATTTGATTTGCATGCCGAAAATCCAGGACAAACACATTAAAACTCGAAGTTAAACAACCATCTGAGCTATTGATAAAGAAAGGAGGGTCTTCCCAGATGGAAACTGACACTGTAAAGAATCTCAACTGCAATAGAAAAATAATTTAACAATTTAAAAAAGGGATCTGAGTGAGTTATAAATACCAGCAAACAAGATTTAATTGGATCACATCTCCTATTTGCAGGAGGCTGTTACAAAATAAGAGAAAGAAGTCAGTGGTTCCAAAATTGTAAATTGTGTTCTTCTTTCAAAACAATAAAATTTTTAATGCTAAAGCAGTTATAATCAAAAGCTGTACAGGATTTGTTAGAAAACATTTATCCATAAATATTGTTCAGTTCCCGGCACTTGTAGCAATAATTAAATTACAAACGATAAATATGGCATCAATGGATATGTATTTACAAAAAAAAAGTTATTACAAAAGGCAACCGCATACTAAACGTCACAATCTGTGTAGAGTAACATCACATCCTCAGCCAGAAAAAATACTGAACAACAGTTTCGACCCCATTAGACAAAAATACATTCACAAGTGTAATGCTTTGAGGAAAAGTTCAAGACATAACAGGACTTTGGCACGGTTTAAGACTGTGAGAGTTTCAACAATCACCACTAAGGCGAAGAAGAATTTCCATTAGTTTACCACCACCATCACCACCACCGCCACCACCAAAGCTTCTATAACTTCCTCAAGAAATAGGACAAGTGTTAAAATGAATTGAAGGAGTTGAGGGGTGTGGTGGGTGGAGAGTAGAGGAAGGAGGGAGATAAAAAGATGTTTAAAGATTTTTTTTTTTAATCCTTCAAATGCTAAAACATATTTTCTAATCCTGAGAGAAAAGGGCATGGTTACTTTTAGATCTTGCCCAAAACCTTCCTAGATAATTGCAATTAACACTTCATTTCCATCTGATTAGTCTCAGTTTTCTTTTTTTTAAATGCATTTGGTCCATTCTATAGATATGACAGGGTTTGTGTGTGTCCTCAGACGTACCATTCGTTAAAATTGGGAGGAAGTCCAGGGTTGTGGCTGGTGCTAGTTTGAACTGCAGAAGGGGTTTTAGTGGTATCTTTACTGTTTGCAGAAGCTATAGCGGGTGGAGTGGAAGATTCATAGCCTGAACTGGCAGCAGGGGAGGAATCTGACCCTTGAGATTCATGAACCTAAAATTAACATGTATATATTATAATGAATATAATTCCAACTGGCAACGTGCAAGCAAAAATTCGATCAACGTGAGAGCAAGACCACCCAGTGACCCACTTAAAAGAGAAATAGGTTGTTTTGGGGTGTTTCTTTTTCTTTTTTTCCTATTTTCATATAGCCAACGTCTAGAAAACCCGGTGGTGTTCGCCAATGAAATACTTTCAACCCTAAGACTGGCATTACAGGAAAGGAATAAAACACTAGGCTTTACTCATGCTCCTTAAAAGAATTCTTTCGCTGGGGATGGAGTGGGATAGCAGTTATTCCCTGGGGTTCTAGAAAATACTCAGGGCCCAGATTTTGCCAAGCCTGGTTGGGCTTGGGAAAGCGAGGCCAGAGAAGAGACACAGGGGCCTTGGGCACTGCGAAGTTTTGGACAAACGTGTGGGAGAACCAGATTGCTCTCCTTGGTTCTATTGTTTTATCCACAGCGAAAGGGCGAATAATTGAGCCAGTCCCCGGGTTCGGCGCGGCCACTCGCGGTTCCTCACCCTGGCGAGCTCGGCTAGAGTTTCCCAGTAAACAATCCACTGTTCCCTTCACTGCCGCCTCCTCCCTGGCCACCTCCCCCTCTAGGTTCCCAAAGTGGGTTCAAGGTGTCACCGCTGGAGCAAATGGGATTTAGCGTGGAGGATAGAGGGGCTGGCAGCGCGGACGCTTGGGTTCCGCGGCCGGGTCCCGGGCTGCGGGTTTATAAACCGCCAACCGCTAATAAAGAGGTAATTACCTTCATGTGTTTGCGCAGAGAGCTCGGGTGCGTGTAGGACTTGTCACACACTTTGCAGATATAGGGCTTGTCCGAGGTGTGCACGTGCATGTGCTTCTTGCGGTCGCTGCTGTTGGCAAAGCGTCGGTCGCAGCCCTCAAACTCACATTTGAAAGGTTTCTCACCTGCGAAAGTGAAATGCGCAAAAGAGGGGAGAGTCTGGTCAGGGCCTGAGCGTGACAGGGCAGAGACTGCGCGCCCCAGGCCGGCATCTCTTTTCCCTGGAGAAAAATGGAGAGCGCTGCGTGAGCCCGCTGGCCAGAGGAGTAGTGGCCGGGGGCGGGGATGGCGCAGGGCCAGCCCCGAACCTGACGGCCCCTTTGTTCAAGAACTGGGAAGCCCTAGCCTCGTCTAAAGTTCCGCTAAGTTGGGGTTCAACTCCAGCCTGCCCAGGGTTCCCAATCTGCCGCCACCTAGGAGAGGTAACCCAGCCAAGGCAGGACAATGGGCCGAGAACCCACACCACCCCGTTGCGACTTGCTCTTTGTATGTTTTCACTTGCCGCTTTCAAATGCTGGCTTTTTACCAAGTGAGCCTAGCGTTAAAAGTCGGGGTAGCGGGGCTTAATGTTGGCAGAGAAAACGATATAAAACGCAGAGGGTCCAGACAGTTTTGCAAGATCCTCTGAACAAGGCTCAAAACTGCGGTGCCTTTACCGGCTGAGCTTTCCTCCTGGAGGACTGAACTGAACCTGGAACTCTAAATAAAAATAGTTTGACAAAAGTATCCGTCATTTAATTAGGAGACGTGCCAATCAAGAGTAAAAAAGAGCGGAAGTAGCCTAAAGTTAGTTTTCATTAGCATTTCTATGGGTGCTTTCCACGAATGTGTGCCGGGAGCTAAGTCGTTTGTAAGCAATCCGCTCTCAACACATTCGGAGTCTCTTCATAGTAATCCAGAAAGAGAGACAAAAAGAGGCGGCGCCAGCTTGTTCCTGGGCGCGAGAAGGTCCCCAATTAGTTCCTTGGAGACCGCAGAGCCGGCTGCCCGGGAAGTCAGAAGTGGGTAAAAGCGCCTAGAGGCAAGGGCAGAGGGGGGCCTGGCAGCGCTTCTCTTCTAAATGGCCGTCGATGCCCACCCCCGCCCCCGCCGCCTCCTTGGCCGCCAACCCTCTGTCTCGCGTACTCCGGGATCGCTGCGCTCGCCTGTTCACCCCCTTACCTGTGTGGGTCCTCTTGTGGATCTTGAGGTTCTCAGAGCGGGCGAAGATCTTCCCGCAGCCTGGGAAGGGGCACGGGAAGGGCTTCTCGCCCGTGTGCACTCGGATGTGGTTGACCAGTTTGTACTTCGCCTTGAAGGACTTGCCCTCACGGGGGCACTCCTCCCAGTAGCAGACGTGGTTGTTCTGCTCCGGGCCCCCCACATGCTCCATGGTGACATGCGTCACCAGCTCGTGCATGGTGCTGAAGGTCCGGTCGCAGCTCTTCTTGGGCCGGCTGAGCTGAGCCTCGTCGATCCACTTGCACGACAGCTCCTGCTTGATGGGCTGACGCATGTAACGGAAAAAGGCGCCAGGCCCGTGGTGGGCAGCCACGTTCACGCCCATGTTCATGTTCATGGGGTTGTAGTTGGGGAACTGCGCGCTCGTGGCATAAGGGTCCGTGCGCGGGCTGGCCACCGGGCGGTACGGGTCGGCACGCCCGAACAGCTCCCCGCGCAGCCCCAGGTGGACCTGGTTGTTGTCGACGTGCCCGGTGGGTGACGGGTGCCCGGCGCCCTGCTCATGCAACCCAGGGAAGAGCAAATAGCCAGGGGGTTCGGGGATGGCCGCGGGCGCGTGCAGGCTGCCCGCCGACCCGGCGAAGAGCCCATGCTGCCCGCTGCCCGAAGCCGCCTCGCCGAGCCCCGAGCCGCGCTGGCGGAACAGAAAGTCGCGCGTGGAGTTAAAGGCGGCAGAGGCGGCGCCGCTGTAGCTGGGCACCTGGCTGGCGTGGTGGTGATGGTGATGGTGATGGTGGTGATGGCCCAGGGCGTTAGCATAGCCCGAGCCCTGGGGCGTGAACGCGGAGCTCTGTCCCGAGGACAGATCGTGAGCCGCGGCGGGGCTCAACTTGAAGGCAGCGGCGGCGGCGGCGGCGGCAGCGGCGTGGGACGAGTCCCCGAAGGGGTTCAGCCCCATGCCAGCCGACTCGCGACTGGGCATCTCGTGGTGGCGAGGAGCGCTGAAGCTGCCCACTCCCAGCCCGGCGAACTGCGGGCCTCCGTCCAGGAGCATCGTCATGGGTGAGGCGATCTGGCGGAGGTGGGTGAGCGGGTGGACAGACGAGGTGATCGCCGAAGTGGCCCAGCTGGAGATGAGCGGTGGCCAGGGGCTGTTCAGAGCTCTCCAAGGCACGATCAGGCACTGCAACTTTCCGTGGCTGCTCGAGTCTCCTGCAGAGGGAGAAAAGGGAGAAGAGGGAGGAGGGGAAAAAGGAGTGGGAGGGGAGAGGGCGAGAGGGAGGAGAAAGGCTCGGGACTCGTCTGCTGGAACTAACTACCACGCGCGCACAAAGACAAATAAGCAAAAGAAGCGGTGGCCAATGCAGGGGCCACTCCGGCAGGCGCCCTGCCCTCCCCAAGCCCGGACCGCGCGCCAGCCGCTCCAGGCACCGGCCTCTGGCGGCTGCGCTCGGCGGCGGGCCGGGCAGCAGGAAGGCTCCGTCCTCCCGCTCCGCGCGCCAGTCCCAGGCTCTTCGCCACCAGAGTAATGTCCTTGGACTGATAAAGTCAATCACTCACTCCTCGCACATAAACCGAACGGGCGGCCGCCGGCGCGCGCCAATGGGGAGCCGGCGGGCCCGCGGTCAGCTGACTCCCGGCCCAGCAGCCCATTGGCCGCCGCCGCGCTGATTGACAACGGGGCTCAGGGAACATGGCAGCCGCGGCCGCCCGGGCGCCGCTGATTGGGCCGTGGCCGGGCGCCTGGCAGGTGAGGCGGCGGGCCCTGCGGCCGCGCGTGGTTAACGCGGGCCGGCT
>NW_006399766.1:20478980-20491848 GCF_000299155.1 Elephantulus edwardii | reverse complement strand
CGGGCGCCGCTGATTGGGCCGTGGCCGGGCGCCTGGCAGGTGAGGCGGCGGGCCCTGCGGCCGCGCGTGGTTAACGCGGGCCGGCTCGGGAGCTCTGCGGCCCCAGCGGCCGGCCCGCCCGCGCGTTCTCGCTCCGGCCGAAGCCCCCGCTATCCCGCTAGGCGCCCTCTCGGCCCGCTGCCCAGGCACTTGCCCTCGGCGGACGCAGCGTCTGGCCTGGCCCTCGCTCTCGCCTCCAGCGCTTCCTCTCCACCTGCCACTGCGGCCTCGATGCCCCGGGCTAGCCTGCAGGCCGCAGACTGTAGCACCGCCATCTGTCCAAGGCCCAAACCCAGAGAAACGAAGATAACTAGAGTTTTTCCTCCCTTCTTGCCATCTGCCTTTACTTTGTGAGAAGCAGCTTTTATTCGCTGCCACTGCTCCTCGCCCCCCCATGACACACCAGACACACAACAGCACCCATGCAACTTATGCACCTTAACAGTAAACACAAGGATACCACGCAGAGTACACACCCACTGCACACCACACCACAAGAAACTAAAGACAGTAAACACAACCAACTAAACACAGGACAAAGTAAACACATCACACCCAAACATGCACACAATGCAAACAGCACATTGCATTTCTGTGCAGAACACACACACACACACACACACACACACACACACACACACGGCACAGGATCAGTGCAGCTTTCTAAATACAGGACTAAACAGCTTCTGTTCTCAACATTCTCAAACGCCAAAGGGCTTGGGGCAGGGGGCGGCGGTTGGGACCAAGGACATAGAATTTTCTTTCCTCTAAAATAACCAAAGCTATGCTTTTACCTCTACCCGGAGAAGCACACAACAACCTCAGGGACCCCTTAGGATTTGCTTTTCAGAATCGTACTTGGGAATCGCCCTCCCCTCTTTCATTTCCTGGTTCTTGGTCTTTCTGGACTCAATGACCAGGTTCAGATCAGGCTATATAGATCCAGTCTTTCTTTTTATAGATCCATCTTTTCTTTTTGTGTCCACCAAGTATTAACTAAGAATGCAGGGTAGTGAAATTGGAAATAAAAGGCCAAAAGAAAGATGGCTGTGGTTTTCACATTTAGAGCTGGCCAGGCCCTAAAGTCGGCGCCTTGAGGCAGCCTTCCAGCCTGGCCGCCATCTCTCTGTAGGAATCAGAACATCTGATCAAGTTCAGAGACGCTTCAAGAGACCGCCTCAAGCAGCGCATTATAACTGCAGCCTTTCACTTCCTGCCCCCCAAGCCTCCAAGCCAAGACCTCACCTTCTTTCTTTGCCATTTTGCTCGAGGAAACCCTGCCGGTAGCACGCCTTTACCGTAGTCACCCCCTCCCAACTCGCCCCAATTTTTCCTCCACCTCCGGAGCCTTCTCCCCAGGTTGGAAGGTGAGTCCGCTGCTGCCTTAAATTACTGCGTCTGCCGAAAAGAAGCTCTGCGCGAATACCTATGGGGGTCGCTCAGCAGAGGGATTCTTTGAGGGAGAGATTTCCGGGAAAGCATAAATATGCTTAAATCATGCAAATGGTTCCCCAGGATTTCTATTTACAAAAAGGGAGGGTCGCTTTTCCCCCTACTCGGTCCCTTCTACCTCTCCTCGCCTTTCACCTACACCTACTTCCCCAGGGTGGGGAGCTGAGTTGAAGAAGTTTTGATTTCCTCGTGGAGTTGGTCTTGGGGAGACCGATTGATTCTGGAGGCTCAGGGTGAGAAGAGGACATCTGTTGGGCTCTGGCCAGACCAGCTCTGAAGTATGGGTTTCTAAGAAGCCCCATCAGGGAATCCGAGAACTGGGGGGCCTTGCAGGACTTGGGAGGAAGGGGCTGGCAACCAGACAGACTGTAGAAAGGGGGAGGGCGACTGAGGGCAAGGCTGGGGGATGCTGCCGCGGCTGACCTACCAAATGCCCAGCGTCTTTTTGGATATGGCCACATTCCGATAATTAATTGCCTCCAGCACACGCTCTGTAGTCCTGGAACAAAAAGGCATAATTCAATTAGATCATCAACAGGGAAGTGGGGAGGGGATGCTTGTTAAGGGGCCAACCTGAGGCGGTTCAGCCAGGCCAAAAGCCCGGGCGGGCCAGGAACTCTTTCCCGGGCAGCCCTAGTCCGCCACTCCGAGAAGGTAGATCTCTTGGGAGCTGGGGAATCCCAAGTGTCCCCCAAGAGAGGCTGTGGCAAGGGGCTTCATGAACTACAGGGCACGAGCAGGCTATTTAGTTTCCTTTTTTGGGAGAGGTAACCCTGACACTTGAAATAAGTTAGATAGTAGCAATCTCTCCAGATACTGTAACAAAGCCACCCCCCCCACCTCCGAACAGCTAAGGAAGAAAGTTACGTTTTCCTGACGACTTGTAGCTCACCCCCACCCCCACTGGGTTACTTTGGAGGAGCTCCAGGGAACAACTTGGAGGGGCAGGCGACTTTGGGGAGCCAGGTCTGAGAGCACAGTGGTGACCGAAGCAGGAAAGCAAACTGGAGAAAAGTTTTTCCTGTACATAGATAGGTTGAAGTGAGGCCAAAGACAGCACTGTGGTTTTTGTTTGTTTGTTTTCCCCCTCCCCCTTTTTTTCAGGTGGGGAGAAG
Source organism: Elephantulus edwardii (assembly GCF_000299155.1). Taxonomy (NCBI): domain Eukaryota; kingdom Metazoa; phylum Chordata; class Mammalia; order Macroscelidea; family Macroscelididae; genus Elephantulus; species Elephantulus edwardii. The sequence goes on along the minus strand of NW_006399766.1, from coordinate 20,489,242 downwards.
AACCCCAGGGCTGGGCTGGGCAAGGCAACTGGAATCCGGGCGTCGTGATTCTTCTTTTCCGCTATAACGGAGACTCCCTCGGCAGCTTCGGCTTACTGGGGTTTACATGTGTATTAGGCAGCGTAAATTAACCAATAAATCTCTTTTATGCGTCCCCCAGTTGTATGCGGTCTGGTCTAAATATCCACATGTCTATATGGATGGGAAATGTAATGGGATCCTTTCCCTCACACCGAGTTCAAACTGTCAATAAGAAAAATATTTCCTTTTTATGCCCAAATCTGAAGCGATAAATAAAATCAGAGAAACTGATCAGTTGCCAAACGGGCAAAGCTCTTGAGGGCGACTTTGAGGGCCCAGGGTGGAGGGGCAGGGGGAGACAGAGCATGCTGAGCGGCGTGGGGAGGGGACTGGCTTCCATGGCTAAGCCACAGCCCCACTGGAGAGCACTTTTCGATCCATAGCCTCCTCCCTCAGACACAAAACATGCACAACACAGTGTGTTCTCGTGCACATTTCTTCCCAAACACATTTTCTGTGGCGGACATGAAATTATCCTAAGTCGGAGACCTAGCAATTTTCTTTAAGTCCAAGGGAAACTCTGCGGTCTTTTCTTCTGTTTTGTATTTAGAGAAGACTTGCAATCTAACACTTACAACAGTTTAAAGACCCTTTAAACCCAGCGAGCGGATTTCCGTTCTGCCAATGCTTCCTGATTTATTTCAATAAATGAATGTTTGGATCCAGGAAGGGAATTATTCCAAGACTGTGAATTGGGTGCCCCTGCCTCTCGCTAGTGGAGCACAAAATCTTTCTCCTGGAAAAATGTCCTTGAAATTAATTCATCAGGATTGACTTTTTCTCTCTTCTCCCTCCCCGCCCCCAAGTCAACGAAAACTTTCTTCACCCCAAATACCTGTCCTCTCTTCAGAATTCCACAGATTTTAAATGTGAAAGAAAGGCAACAAATTGCAAGAAGGCTTAAGAAAAAAAAGGAAGGAAATAATGTAGGTGTGGGGGAGGGAGGGAGGAAGGGATGCATTTGTAATTCTGCTTTATTTCTTATGCTAAAAAAGCTCTTAATTGGCTTCTGGGGCCAAGCTGAATTCTGGATCTCCGAATCCCAAGAATCTTCGGAGACACATTGGCCAACCACTTTCTGGGCTCCAGAATTTATTTGCCATATCAGAGTTTTAACTATTGTCCCAACATTGGACAAATATTTTATAAGCCCCAAATACCTCTCAAATTCAATAGAAAAGGAATGGACATTATTAATCAATCTTTTTTTAAAAAAAATTAATCTCTTTTGCCTTTGTCCTCTGCAGTCCCAGGCATATCACTACCCAACGTAATGAAATGCAAACCAGACGAGGAGACATTTTCATTGTACTTGTCAATCAAGGCTGCGCAGACAGATATATATACTTGAACTTCAGAGACACAGGCTGAAATAAACAGGGCAGCTGAACTTGGAGAGAGCCCATGTCAGGAAGTTGAACTAGAACTATCAGAATCCAGTTTGGGATAATAAAGGGAGCCCCCTGACAAAAAAGGAAAGGGAACCAAAGCCCTAGGCCGTGGGAGGGTTCATCCTGAGTGTAATGGCTGGTCAAGTGTGAGCCCTGGCTGGTGTCTAGCTGTGAACGTGGCCCACCAGTTCTGCCACTAGCAAATATCTATTCCCTCTGGTGGTCCCGGGCTGGTAGGACTGCTAAAGGGTGGAAGTCTCATCAGAAGGGCATCAACCCCCATCCTTCCACCCCCCCACCTCACCCCTCACCTGAAGTGTTCTTCAGTATCAGAACACTTAAGTGGGGGAGTGTGCAGGCGAGGGGAGAGGAAGACTTGGACAGCAACACACACATTCGATTTGTGTTTACAAGCCCTTCCCCAGAGACAGAGATAAGGCAAGGAGAGGGGGCTTGGGATGCCAAATTCACCTGATATTCCGGAACCCGCATTTACAAAGGATCCCCGTGTTCCTTCTAGCTGATAAGCACTGCTCCATCAGTTCTCAAAGGCAAATGATCTCAGATCCAAACAAGGCAACTGGAGGGGAGAGTCACACCCAATCTAAAGGCATTTGCTTAATAATTTCTCTGCCTTGAGACTTGCACCCACGGTGGTAGCAAAGGTGTCTCTGTACCAGCTTAGCTCTGGAGTCCCTGCTGACCCACTTGTCCATCACATAGCTCCATTTCCTTACTCCAGGCCTATTCTGCTTTCTTCTGTCTTCCCTGGGGTCAAAAATTGCATCATCCAGTTCATTTCCCTTTTTGCCTAAGGAGAGAATTTTAGTCCCAAAAAAGGATCCTGTCTTCAGCCACTTTGACACTAGATGGGAACGGCATTTTGTAAATTGGTGCAGCCAGTCATGTTTTCATTTGATTTGGGGTCTACTCAGCTAGTGCCTTCCATGATGATGAGATGAGAGGAAAAGAGCTTTACTATTAAAGCAGTCGGCCTTTCTGCCTCTCTCTGGTCCTTGCCCCACCCTTCCACCAAACAAGACAAAGTGAAGACGAGTTAGACTTAACTTCTGCTTTGGATATGAATAGCAAGCTTCTATGTTTGTATGGATAGCCAGGAGTTAAGAGTTAGTTCTTTTCAAAAGGTTTCAAGTAAGAGGAGGAGGAGAGAGAGAAAGAGGGAAAGATTATGGGATTGAGACAGAAGGTAGCCAGTTAAGCCAAGAAACTATTTTTTATCTGACCCTTGATGAAAAAAAAATCTAGATGTTAGAACGCAGCCCCAGGAGATTATCAAGCATTCTTAACTTTTGGGGTTTATGCACCAGGACCTTCCTGCTATGCAAGGTTCCATTTGAAAAGGACATGATCCCCCCCCCCCCGCAACCGCGCACACACACACACTTCCATCCCACACCTCAATTATTTCCGGAGATCACTTTGGCTTTAGGAAAAGGCCAAAAGGAAAGAGTCAAGGGATGAAGAGTCCGCGGGAAGAAGAGGGAACAGGAGAGAATGGAAGGAAAAAGAGCTGTGAATAACTCAATCAGTGACTAGGTGACCTCTGACCTGGAGGGTGGTTTTATTGTCTTTCCTCTTTGGCTGGAGATACATAGTTTACTGACCCTTTCTGCGTGACTGATCCCTGAGGAGCAACCACAGCCGCCAAACCAAGCTAAGCTTATGAGTCCAGGGAGAGGCAATTGAGCAGCCTACCTTCAGGAAGCCCGAGGGAAAGGTCTCTCATTTTCCAGGCCGGAGGGGGCTGTGTGGAATGTTGAGGTCACTTAGCTTCCGGCTCAATTCCTCCTCCTCCTCAGTCAGCCCGGAGTTTACCACTCTTCCCTTCCTTCTCCCTCCCTTCCCCCACCAACCCCTTTCTCAAACTGTACTGCGCGGTAAATAGATTCCAACTCAGGGCAAGAGTAGAACTGTGCGTCTGCGACTTTTCAGAAGCAGAGCGCTGGATCTCTCTTTGGAGGTGCCACCCAGTCAATTCTGGTCCACTGTGACCCTGTGTGACAGAGTAGAACTGTCCATAGGATCCTCTGGGCTCTCAGTCTTTCTCCCTAGGTGGTGGTGTTGGGGGAGGGGAGGTTTGGAACCAACAACTTTTCAGTTAGCAGCCAAACATTTAACTGTTTCAACACCCTGGTCTTATAAAGGCAGATTCATATAAAGATCTAGAGTGCTTCTAATACCCAGTTTGCCAGCTACTGCCATAGTTTGTCCTCTCTGGGCTGTCCCTGCTCTTCTGAACTCTTTTTTGCCCCTCTGACCACACCAGTAATTTAAGATTGCATTTTTCTCTGCTCCCAACCCATGTCCCCTCACCTTCAAATTTTGAGCCTGGCCCAGGCTTGACAGGAAGAGTAAACAGTTCCACCAGACTCCTTAGGGCCTCAGGTGGAGCTACTAGATTTAGCACGTAAAATAGTAGATACTCAGTTAAACAACTAATGCTTTTTAACACATATTTAGGTCCCAAATATTGGGTGAGATAAAATTGCGTATCGAAAATCCTACTTCAAACTATTTTAACTGGGCAGCCTGATTTCCATCTCCCACTCTGTTCAGAGGTCTGGCCTAGCTGGCTTCAAATGCCCCCTCAGTGGAGCTCACACCCAACCCTGACCTGATGTTAAGGACAAAAGGAGGGGAGTGGAGAAAGGGGTACTTACTGTGCCTAGGTTTCCCCACAGGTGCCATTAGCAGAAAAGAAATTTGGGGATCAGGTGTCCTAGGGACGCAAGAATGACCGAGGTACAATTTCCATTTCTGATTACTTTCTCCTAAAGAGGGGTAGGAGCCTCCTTCATGGGATTGTTGGGGAGGAAATGGTGAGGTCTGAAGCAGAGGGCACACCCCTTGCAATCCTACCTAGAGAAATCTTCAGCTCTGGTTGGACGCGGCCAGCAGAGCTCAGGCGCTCAGAGGGACCAAGGGCCCTGAACCTCCCGTCTTCCCCACCCTGCGCCAGCTCCTCCCACCTGGGCTCCAGCCGCTCCCTTCGTCGCGGGCTGGTGGAGCCGGCTGGCTGAGTTCCTGAGCTGTGACCAAGCTTATTCGCCCCTGCCCTCAGGCCTTGCAGGGCCCTGTGGGTTTCCAACCACGAGGCCTGGTACACAGCAAAGGTTAAGGATACCAACGTTGTGGTCCTTGAGAAACTGATGCATTGTGGTCTATGAGATGCTAATGTATTGCAGACCCTAACTGGAGAGTGCAGTGGCCTGAGCCTGCCATTGGCCCAGGGCTTCCGAGCATTTAGTCCCCTCCACCATCCCCTCAAGGGGCTCTGTTGGCCTAGTGGCAGGAAGCCACCCCAAAGACACATGGTTTGAATTCACCAGCTGCTCTGAGAAGGATGGACAGTCTCCCATGCGATTTACTGCCTCTGAAAACCCCAAGCTGTGGGTCAGTTACAACGCAATGACACACAACCACCACGATCAGCATCCCATCACACCTCCCATCAGAATTCCATGATCTTGCCTGGCTATTGTCGCCCCCTCCTGGTTCTTCAGCCCTCCTTTGGGCTGTTTGAGAGCTGTTGTTGTTGTTATGTGTTCTCAAGTCACCTGCGACTCATAGCAACCTATGTAAAACAGTTCTGAATCCTGCTCTATTCTGAGCCAATCTTATCATCTCTGACACATCTAGCCGCATTACCCAAGTCACTGAATTGATCCATCTCATCCAGGGCCTTCTCTGGTGCTGTCCCTCCACCCTCCCAAGCATGATATCTCCCTCCAAGAACTGATCCTGCCTTGCAAAATGTCGAAAGTACTTCAGATGAAGCTTCAGAATCCTTGCTCCAAGGAGCAGCCTGGTTTCACCCTCTCAAGGATAAACTTGTTTGTTCTCCCAGCAGTCTTTGGTATATCCAATACTCTTCTCCAGCACCACAGCTCAAAGGCATCAATTCTCCTATCCTCCCTAGTCATTGTCTAGCTTTCTGGACAAGTAATTGCAAGTAATTGTGAAGACCATGGCCTGGATCAGGTGCATCTTAGTCTCCAGACTGACATCATTGCTTTTCAGTACTCTGGAGAGGTCCTTGACAGCAGATTTTCCAAGTATAATTCATCTTCTGGTCCAGCTCTTGGTACCAAGAGTATTGATTGTGGAGGAAGATTTCAGTGGGATGGGCTTTCAAAGGTGGTCAGCTGGTATTCTCTGTTCTTCCATCCAACCCTGTCCTAATGACTACACACACACACACACACACACACACACACACACACACACACACACTTCAACCCACATCAGATTGCATCCAGAGCAAGCTGGTCAAGTTTTCCTTCTAGATCAAGGGATAGAACGTTTTGTTAGCAGACACCTGGTTTCCTCCCCATAACCCAATCATTTGTCTCACTAGAGGTTTTATCTGTTAAATAAGAGGTGAGGGCAACCACGTGTGAACTCCCTGCGGCCTACTTCCTCTGTACGAGTCCTAAAGGCTGCATGGTCCCAAGGATAGTTAAAAAAGAAAAAAAAAAAAAACCAACCTGCTTTTCCCCCAATCACCTAAATATCCCTTTCCCACTTTGCATAAACTCACTAAATCGTACCTTTTTATCTCTTCCTCTTTCCTGAAGTGGTTTTAGTCTCCAAGTATTTCTGTCACCAACCGAGTCTCTAAGTGCCTATTGAGGTAAACTGGTGTTTTCAGAGGTTTAATATAGTCCATAACCACTCTGAATTCCCGTACACATTTGCCCGCCCTCCTGAATTTCTAATAGCCCCCTAGGAGTGCAGGGAAACAAATTTCCTTGATACATACACTTAAAAGCTCAAGTTTTCCCCTGGCCTATTATTTTTGTGATTTTTTTTTCTATTAGAGATTTATATTTAATCTCATTTTCTTTTGCCAAAATGACCCTGCCAATTGGATGCTTCCTTTGAGAAGGAGTAGGTTTGCCTGTCTTCTGCTTCCAGAGCTGTAGAATGCAAAGCTCACACTGAAATTTCCTGAGGACTTTTGAAAGATGCAGATGTCCAGACCCACCCTGATTCTGGCACAGTGTCAGATATTTTTTTTCTTTTAACAGCTACTTTTAAGAACTTGTTATCTGCATGACAAGATAAGTTGGGTTCAAGATCTGAAGCTCATAAAGAGTTTTTTAGTTTTCATATCCAGAGCCCTTTGGAACACATTCTGAATGTGTGTTGCATTATGAAAGCAAAACAACTGTATATTTTCATATTTTTAAAGCACCTCATGGGATTCTCATGCAGTAACCACAAGGCTAGTGGTGTTTCAACTCCCTGAGTTGGAATCAACTCATAGCTGACCCTCCAGCACATTTGCAAAGGCAGTAAGTCTCAAGAGGGGAGATTGCCCATCCTTCTCCAACTGACCAGCTGATGGATTCGAACTGTGTGCCTTTGGGAATCCCTGGAGTAGGCCAATAACTGGAGTCTCCTTGCTCCAGCCTACAAACTTCCAAGGCTGACAACCTGGGCGTAGGCATCTCCATTCAAATCGGAGATACTCCAGCTAGGTGTCCTCAGGGCAAATTTGGTAACCTCACTCCAGAATGTCTAATCCAGTGATTTCCTTTGCCTCTCAGATATTTCCATGAAGAATAGCTCAACTTCAGCTCCTGGCTTACTGTCTCCCCTTTCTAGAAATGATCGAGGAGACGCTTCTCACTTGTAATTGTTCCGCAGGAATATTCTCTTTGCTGCACTTGCTGTCCTACTACTCTAAGTAAATGTCCCAGGATTGGTGTGGGGGGCGAGCCATATGGCTCGAGGTTTCTAGGTAACTGCCAGAGATCAGGATCTTGCACTTCAGTTGAAGTCCCAGTGAGATGGGGGCAAGTACTTATAGGTCAAGTTGCACAGTGATTTGGCACATTTTTTCCCTTAGAAAAGTATCTATTGTATTTAGTCACACAGGCAAAACATTAGCTTCATTCTTTTTTAAAAAAATATTTTATTAATTTTAATGAACGTTTATAGAGATTTTGAATTTCCATTCATTCATTCATTCATTGTTGCATTTTTCACCCTGCCCACCCCAGTTCACTCTTCTCTTTGAAAGGTAAAAGAACATTTCTTTCATTGGTATACAATTCCCCACCCCCACCCCAGAGTACAGTCCACTATGCAACCTTCATTCTGGACTCTTGTCATAACCATAATATCCAACCATATATCGCTTTTAAACTGTTCTCTCCCTCATCTGTTTCAATAGTTACAGTCTTAAAAAAGATATGTAAGACACTGTCTTAGGTACTACTGGGATGCTAAAGACAAAGTATGCCATATCTCAATCTTACTATGGACCAACTCAGTATTTTAAGGCCCTGAAAGGAAATGCTGAGGTTCCAAATCTTAGAATTAATATTTCATGAGTTCTGTGCTGATTACTTGAAAGCCTGGGCTACTAAGGATGATAGAAGAAGGATCGATGCCTTTGAGTTGTGGTGCTGGAGAAGAGTGCTGAACATACATATCATGGATTGCCAGGACAACAAACAGGGTCAGTCCTAGAGAGGATGAAACCAAGCTGCTCCCTGGAGGCCACGATTTTTAAGCTCCCTCTCATATTCTTTGGGCACATGGCCAGAAGGGACCAGTTCTTGGAGAAGGACCCAAATGACGTGGATTGATTTAGTGACTGGAGAAATGGGATTAGGTCTGTCGGAGCTGATGAGATTGGCTCAGGATAGGGCAGGGTTCAGAGCTAATGTACATAGGATCACTATGAGTGGCAGGTGACTTAATGGTACATAACAACAAGAAGCAGCAGCAGAGCTTTACATGGTTTCGGTTTGTGTTTTTTGTTGGTTTGGTTGTTTGTGTTTTGGGTTTTTTCTTAAACAGGGCTATTCCATGTCCGATTTACATATGTTATTGGGGTTTGCTCAAAAGATATTTTTAAGGGAGCTCTGCTGGCCTAGTGGCAAGAAGCTGCATTGCAATCCCAGAGGAATGTGGTTCAAATCCACCAGATGCTCTGCTGGAGAAAGAGGGGTAAGTGTGATCTGATTTGACGGTACACAAACAAAAAAATAACAAATTTTTTTTTAAAAAGGATATTTTTATATAGCAGAGTCTGTGTTTTGGTCAGAAAGAAGAAAAGAGCTTAAGTTCTTATTTTCCCAATTAGAGGAGAGACTTTCGTGTTATTATTTTTGTCCTTTTCTGCCATATAGAGTCTTCAAGGTCAAGGACTCCATTTTACATTGTTTACACTCGTCCCCTTTAAACCCAGTACATTGTTTGCCCTTTAAGCCAATCTTAAAGATCACGTGGTAACAATTTGAGGTCTCTTCTTCCTCTTCTTAATGTCACATTTCTACAGCTGCTCCTGAAACACACACATACAACAGAAGGCTAACTACAGGGCTTTAAAGCTCAGTTTCACACATGAGCTCCATTTCTTGAACCATGTTGTCATTTTACAGCTGTGGTGGGCTTCAATCATTGCTTTGGGTAGAATCCCCAAATACTTTGGGGGGGGCAAAGTGCTTTGGGAACCGGCTTGGCACTACTCTGTCATTCCACATGCTACTTCGTTTTTGTTGATGCCTTTTACCATGTAGGTTCATCACAAGTAATCTCATGACAGAAAAGGGGCTCTCAGAGGCTAATAAAATGGAAGAGGAGCCCTGAAACTGTAATACTCAATGTTCTGATTTTACAGAATTCTTTTTATTATTACCAAATGATCTTTTCAATTGTTGTAAGTGGGCCACCTAAATATCTTGTGGGATTGTCATTGTTAGGTGCTGTCAGCTTGGTTCTGACTCATAGCCCCGAGTCCCAGCCTTGCCCGATTCTGTGGCATCCTCACAGTCTGTGTTGTGCTTAAGTCCATCGCTGAGTTAGTGCACTTCGTGGAGGGTCTTCCTCGTCTTCCCTTACCTTCTTCTTTTCTAAGAATGATGTCCTGTTTGAAATGGAGGCCTTGGCCCCACAGACCATGGATTTCAGACAACTGTAGAAAATCCAACATTTAAAAATATTTGGGAGGAGAAGCGATAGGCTTTCCTTTTTCCTTAAGCAAGGCAGCATTGCAAGACGACCCCTCTGCAAAGTTAAACTGGCTAGAGAACCCTCCAGTAGCTCCCCCTGCTATTTCATTTTCCTGAATGGAAAGATGTCTGAAGAACATTTTCCTCTGAGCAGGAGACAGAAAGGAGGCATCCTTGGTGGCTGTCCTTGTCCGATTCCCTTCAGACTAAGAAACTTGGCTCAGTCCCTTCCATTCCCAGTTTCAGAAGGAACAAATCAGGACATTAGTCCCTCAGTAATTTACGACTGGGTTATGCTGTAGGGTTTGTTTAAAGGCCACATCTCTCTTCCAGCCTGTTGTCATAACCTGGACTCTTGTCATAACCATAATATCCAACCATATATCGCTTTTAAACTGTTCTCTCCCTCATCTGTTTCAATAGTTACAGTCTTAAAAAAGATATGTAAGACACTGTCTTAGGTACTACTGGGATGCTAAAGACAAAGTATGCCATATCTCAATCTTACTATGGACCAACTCAGTATTGCCCTTTCCCCATTCAAGGAGGTTTCTATTTAGAGATTTTGAGCTCACAAGCAAAATGAACAAAACAAAGTCCTTTGGTTTTAAGGCTACCGCATGCCTACCATGCTCACCAGCGCCAACAGCAAATGATTGTTGAGAATGAATGCTTCATGGTTTTCTTCTGTGTCCAGGCCCCAGACTCAGCTTAAGGCTGAAACCAGGCAATAGGCAATATGGGTGGATGATGGTGATTGGCACAGCTGAAGTCAGCAGTGATAGAGTTATCCAAGGGGGGG
>NW_006399766.1:20462586-20478880 GCF_000299155.1 Elephantulus edwardii | reverse complement strand
TGTGTGTGTGTGTGTGTGTGTGTGTGTGTGTGTGTGTGTGTGTGTTGCGCGTTGCGCATTTGCACAGGCTGCCTTTAACCTCTCGCCTGGCCTGACATTCCTGGAGGCATCGCATTAGACAATGGCTCAGGCGCTTTCAGTGGTGAGGTTCCACTGTTGGTCAGGAATCAACAGTTTCCATACTTTGGGATCCAGTGAGAGAGAGAAGTAACCGGAAGTTGGAGCCCGGGAAAAAAGCTGAGGAGAGGACAGCGACCTCAGAGCTCATCCGGTGCCAATATGTCTCCATTCTCCCCACCTTGGAGACCTGGAGGAACCAGCTGGCTGCTGGCAGGGGCCAGGCTGGTGGATGGGGCTCAGCCCCAGCAACTTGACTGGCCTCCTTTCGACTTGATGCCCCCCAATGGGGGCAACCCCCGCCCCTTCCTCCCCTCCCCTTTCGTTCCCCTGTCCTCCGCCTCTGTGGGGCGCTGGGATCCCACTGCTCCCCAAGCCCAAATCCTAGGCCTGCCTCCCCTGGCCTGGAGGGCACTGGGGCCTGCCGCGCGCCCTTGAGAAGGGAAGGGGCAGCTTGGCCTCGGCGCCTGTCTTCCTTGACCGCCGCCGCCGCTCAAGAAGGGCTGTTTAATTAAAGGGGAACCCGCAATGTATACGTCAGATAAAAGCAGGGTGCAGAATAAACTAATTAAAACATTGTGTTTGCAACACATTTTATTTCTCTCTCTCCCTTTTTTGATCTTCGCTGTGTTTTAAAGAAATGTCATCGCACCATAAAGCGAGCCGTGAAACGCTATTTCCTTATAGTGTGCGGCGCTTTTCAAAGGCTAGTGTGATATATTTTAGAAAAGGGATCCCGCTGTGAAAGCTTGCGTGTCTTCCCTTTACCAAACTAAGCTCTTGTCAATCACGCCGAGCCCCGTCCAATCACCGAGATCCTTTTTGGAAAGCAGCTCATCCTGCTGTGCTTTTATACCGCGCACCGCAGCCTGTTTTGATGCATTTTTACCAGCACGTCCCAGCCGTGAATGATGAGGCCGCGGCCGGCGCAGGCCCGGCTCCCCGAGCGCCGCCCGGCACTAACGAGGCGCCAGCGCATTGTGCGCCGCCCAAGCTTTCTCACGTGGCGGCCGCCGCGCGGGGGACCGCGACGTCACCCCGCGCCCAAGCTGGAAACCTAGTTTGGCATAGCATCCTCTCTGTCTGGGCTGGGCTCTCACGAGCCTGGCTCGTCTGCCCTGGGAAAGCCAGTCTGGATGCAGGCTGGCACTGCCCCTAGACCTCGAGGAGTCAGGGGCCTCAAAGGCCTGGCCTCTGCGCCAGAGCTGGGGGGGGGGGGGGGGCCCGCTGGCGCTACCACGCCCACGAGGGAGGGGTTTCAGTCGCAGCTGAGGTTCGGGCGCTGGTTTCCTGCCAGCAGTGGTCCTTCCCCAGCCTGATCGTGCCCAGAGGGTTCGAAGGACTTCCCGAGCCGTCTGGGAAGCGCCAATCCCTTCTTGTGGGCGCACATGGCAAGCCCCAACTGGGAGGCCCAGCGTGAGCCGGCCATCGGTGAGGTCAAGCCAAGCCTACCACCCTCCACTGGGCACCTCCTGGCCTGAAGGAAAACAAATAAATGGGGAAATTTTTTTTTTTAAACCAAACCCAAATAAATACATGACTGCCGAGCACCTGCAGGGTAAGGGCCTTAAGGCGCCGTCGTATCAGATGCCAGGCAAGGCTGGCGGGGCCGTGGGGCTCTAGACCCACACATCACCAGCCCCCCACCCTCACCGCCAGCGCAGTCGCCCTCTGCCCGGCCTGGTGGCATGGCCCGTCGGCGCGATCTGGAAGCTCTGGGTCGTTACGTTGGCTTCGCAGCTGGGCTCGGGGAGCAGGGAGGGCGGGCAAAAGCACTGCGGTCCTGCTTCCTGGCCGCGCCGCCAGAATCCTTGCCTGTTTTTGTTTGCAGTTCGCCTTCGAACTTGACCCGGGAGAAAATGGCTTGGCTAGAGGCGCAGGCGGCCAAACAGTGTGGGGCTTATGCGTCTTTAGAATCCACCAAACTCTGCAGGTCGACGTAGTCGTGCAGCTCGTGTCATCCGTCCACCCCGACCATCCGATTGTGTTACATTCATGCATCACCCCCCACCCCCCCACACGCGTCTTCCATGCAAGTGTTCGAGTTCCACTGGCCCTTCCTCCCCTCCCCCTTACCCACCACCTGCTTCTTTCTCGAACATTCTTCAGAGGATTTATCCGTTGGTTGTCGTAAGGACCCAGATCCGGCCTGGAGCTGGGAGAGCTCAGCTCCCCTGAACTGTCGCTCACCTCCCAGGCTCTTTCTAAATGGGAGCAACATTGCTACCCGCACTGGCCCCAGCCGAGCGCAGCCCCTGGCTGATTCTAAAACGAGAGGAAGGGAAAGCAGCCTCCTGGTCTCCCTAGAAGAAACCCCTTACAAATTCAAGTCTAGGTAGGGAAGGGCCACGGACCAGCTGGATTCCCTGCCCAGTCCTCCCCGGCGCTGCGAAGGGTCTTGTTCGGCACGTCAAGGTCTAGAAGAAAGCAATTTCTCCCTAGTCACCCTCAAGACTCACCTGGATCTCCAGGAAAGCCTAGGGAACCTAGTCTCGGGGCCCCTGTCCCCCAACCCCCCAGGCACTTTGTGAAACAAAGGAACGTGACCCCATGCCAGCACCACATGGCCAGAGCCATAGGTTCAAGTAAATTAGCAAGTAAAAAAAAAAACTTCACAAGTAAACTGAGGCTAGGATCTTGCTGGGTCTCCAGGAAGATGCTGGTGTCTGTCCCCCAAATGGCAGGTCACATGGAAATTTTTGAAAGGCTGGGTGTGTGTTGTTGGTATATAAAAAGTCCAGAAAACATTGAATCCTTTGCTTGCAGGTAGTTGCTACTTTTCTGACCTATTTCAGAAAGCCAGCTGAAATCGGTTGCTATTTCCAGGAGTAAAGGCGTTTGAGTGTGAACTCGGACGACAGTAATAGGCACAATGGCAGCAGAGGCGAAAGAGGGTCCGAACACTCACGGTCCAAAAGCAAAGAGCCACGGGTCTCTGGGAGACCCGGGGGAGGGGAGGCGGCCACCTCAACCGAGGGGAGGCACCTGAAGGAATGCCAGAGACAGACAGATGTGCCCAGGGGCCCGGGCTGAGTTCCAGCTGCGCGTCCCTCCTGCCCTCTCCTCGCTCCGGCACTCGACAAGTCTCGACTACCGGTTGGAGGGCTCGTTAGAACGAGCTGTCCAGAGCCGTTGTCCAGGTCTTGTCTTAGGCCAAACCCAGAGGAGGAGCTGGCAATCCTGGGTGGGACCTCCTTACTGCTGCCAGCAGGAGGTGGCCCCAATCCTGTGACTTGGGAGGGTAGGAAGGTGTGGACGTGACCAGGTGTCACCCGCCATTCAAATGGGAATCAGAAGCTGGCTTCCAGTTATATTGGGGCTCCTGTAAATTGACCGGGGTTGACTCAGTCCCCATAAGCCTCAGTTTCCCCAGTATAAAAGACGGGATCTTTCTGGTGCATCCGGCAGAGCGTGTGCCAAAGACACGGGCTTTTTCTTTGTTGACAATATAAACGGATCCTTCTCCTTTCCCTTAATCCCATCTCACAGGTTCCTCTAGAAACCCATAGGTCAGCCGTTCAAATCCACCAGCCGCTCCTTGGGAGACAGATGAGGCAGGCTGCTCCCAATGCGGCTTACTGTCAAATCTGATGAAGGCTCACCGGGAGGCGGGATCGATTTTGGGTTTTCTTCCCTGTACTGGCCTGTGAGAACTGACCCTCTGGCGGGTTTTCAGAGGCAGCAGGCCACTCGGGAGGAGATTGCCTGTCCTTCCCACGCGGAGCAGCTGACGGATTCGAACCAGGTGCCTTTGGTACAGCAACGAAGCTCCTTACCACTGCATTTTTAAAGTCCTGTAAGCGGACTTTCCCCGCCCCTCCCCCTCGGTCCCAAGGCACTGCCCAGGCCAGGAAATTTTCCATCGCTGCAGCTGAAGGGAGGTTGCGGGGGTCTTGAATGGGACACACCCTCTCCCGTCGCCGTTCCCGGAAGTTGTGGAGGGAGCCCCGAGAGCCCCCGAAGCTCCTCCGAGACAGGTGGGGTTTGGACAGTGGCTGCTTGGCCTTCTCTGGGGGAAAGAAGGGCCCCTTCGCTCCCGGGAGCCTCTGCAGAAGGGGGACTTGGAATGCTTCGGACAACACCCCAGGGGTGCTCCTGGCAGTGGGGTGTACCGGGATGAGCACACGGGGCCTGGCACTCGGCGTCTGGTGCACATCGACCTTGGCGTCCGCCCGCGAAAGCACACGGCTTTCCTCGCCTCGAGACCGTTCCCTCCGAGGGAGCCCTCGGCGGCTGCACGCCCGGGAGAGGCGCGAGGCGAGGCCGGAGGGTGCACCGAACCCCGCGGGCCCCACGCGGGCCGGCCCTTTCCTCTTCCACCCTTCGCGCCCACCCCGGCTCCTGCCTGCCTTCTGCCCTGCCTCCCCGCTTAGTCACCATGTCGCAGGCCGAGAGGCAGGAAGGCGGGGCTTTGTCCCCTGGTTCCCACAATCGAGGGTTGGGGAGCAGGTTGGGGCCAACTGCTGGCTTGCCATTTCTCGAAGGCCCGGATACCCCACCCCCACTCCAGAGTCGAGCCCCGAAGAAGCCACTTTCTTCTCAGCTCGGCCCAAGGCTGTCTTTCGCGTGACTTGCGTGTGTGATGCGTTGTTGCAGCCAAATCAAAGACTTCCTCACTCAGCTTCCCCACCTCGCCCCGGGGCTCCTGACCCTTCGAAAATGCCTTCACAACAACACAAGACAAAGCAAACAGCAACTGTTTATTTGACAATGACCAAGCGCCAGGCACTGGATGCAAACAGACTCAGATACTGTTGTCCCCTGTCCCATTTGCCGTGGAAGGAACCTGAAGCCCAAAGCCAAGTGACTTGCCCCTGGGGGTACAGAATCTGACAGGGCTCCTCCCGAGAGACTCTGGTAGTGCAAAGCTTCAAGGATTGGCAGCTAACCGAAAGGTCAGCAGCTCAAACCCGTCTACGGCCATACCACCCTGAACGCGCCCGATCTCGGAAGCTAAGCAGGGTCGGGCCTGGTTAGTACTTGGATGGGAGACCGCCTGGGAATACCGGGTGCTGTAGGCTTAAAAAAAGCAGCTCAAACCCATGCAGCTCCTGGGAAGGTTACTGTTCAGGAACACCTACTCTTTCATGAAAGATCACTGAAATTCTAAATCACAGAGAGAGAGAGAGGATTCCTCCCAAATCAAAATTGATCTAATATGAGGTCTCCTTACTTACCTGGTCTTGATTGATGGCTCCTACACTCTCATCTCCTGAGCCTGAAAGGGAAACATCATTGGAGGAGGGAGTCTGGGTGGGCCATAAAATTTGACCTCTAGCTTTGGCTTTGGTGACTACCTTGTCTTGAGGTACAAGATTCCTTTTCGCGCCAAGTTAGTTAACAACTCCTTCAGGAAACCATGTCCCCCTCTGAGTTATTTCTTCTTCATCTTTACATAGAAAATAATGATAGTCGCCTGCTCTTTCACAGAGCGGACTTCGGCATCAGAGGAGAAAGTATCATTATCATTCTCTCAAGTACAATGCGCTTTTGAAATCCTGTGGGAGAGATGAGCTGGAATTACAGGGGTCTTCACCTTCCTGGCATGCTGGCCATGACACCTGTAGGCCCTGCTACCCTTCCGCCAGCTGCCACTGTCATGGCAGGTGCACTCAGGCAGAACACTCGCTGGAGTCTGTGGAAGAAAGATAGGGCACACTTGACAGCCTACTAGTTGGTGACCTAGGGGACCGAGGTTGCTTGGGAAATGCCTTTGGCTTCAAAGTGCCCACTGACAGTCCTCGATGGTTAGAGGTCACTGGACCCATAATCATCTTGGGGTACGAAAGTACAGGGCCATGTGTAAACAGCAGCACCGTACTCCAGCAAGCATGCCATTCTGGGGGTTCTGAGAGCCATTCTGAGTGGTTTGCACATAAGTGTCTGAGAACATTACAATGCCTGGTGGAGTAGGTGCCACAGACTGTTTTGCATTTGCAAAGGTGAAAGCAGGAACACTTGTACTCATAGCTGACTGTTAGAAGCAACTCATGGCTGACCCTCCAGTGAGCCTGTAGGTTTTCAAGGCTGTGTCAGTCTGGAGACTAAGGTGTATCAGATCCAGGCCATGGCCTTTGTAATGACTTGCTTTATGCACCAGAGAGCTCGACAATGACTAAGGATGACAGAAGAACCAATGCCATTGAGTTGGAGAAGAGTGAAAAACATACTGTGGATTGCAAAGAGAACACATCTGTCCTGGAGAGGAAGACATCAAGCTGCTCGCTGGAGATTAGGATTTTTTTTTAATTTTTATTTTTTTGTATTTGTGTGTGTGTGTGTGTGTGTGTGCCATCAAATCAGATCTTTCTGGTACAGGAGGAGATTGTTCCTCCTTCTTCAGCAGAGCATCTGGTGGATTTGAACTGCACACCTGTGGGATTGCAGTGCAGCTTCTTGCCACTAGGCCACCAGAGCTCGCTGGAGACTAGGATTTTGAGGCTCCATCCCACATACTTGGGCACGCGGCCAGGAGGGCCCAGTCCTTGGAGAAGGACATCATGCTTGGAGGGGCGGAGGGACAGTGCAGGACATGGGTTGACTCAGTGACTGGAGAAATGGGATTAAGTCTTTTGGAGATGATGAGATTGGCTCAGGATAGGGCACGGTTCAGAGCTAATGTACTTAGGGTCGCTAAGCTCTATCCTGTGCCAATCTTATTGTCTCTGACACACCCAGCCTGATTACCCCAGTCACTGAATCAATCCATCTCATCAAGGATCTTCCTCTCCTGCGCTGTCCCTCCACCTTCCCAAGCATGATGTCCCTCTCCAAGGACTGGGCCCACCTTGCAACATGTCCAAAGTATGTCAGATGAAGCTTCAGAAGCCTTGCTTCCAAGGAGCAGCCTGGTCTCACCTTCTCAAGGATGAACCTGTTTGTTCTCCTAACCGTCCATATTATATTCAATACCCTTCTTCAGCACCACAGCTCAAAGACATCAACTCTTCTTCTATCATCCCCAGTCATTGTCCAGCTCTCTGATGCATAGCAAGTGATTGCAAAGACTATGGCCCAGATCAGGCGCACCTTAGTCTACAGACTGACAACACTGCTCTGTTGTTGCTTAACAACAACAACAAAAACCCACCTCAAAAAACCAACAACCTCTAAATGAAGCTCTGGTATCTAGAGGGTAAGAAGCTGTGCTGCTCTTCAGTGTTCTGGAGAGGTCCCTGACAGCAGACTTTCCCAATGCAATTCATCTTTTGGCTTCTTGCTTGCTGGTACCAAGAGTGTTGATTATAGAGCCAAGCAATTTAGTAGCAGTGTTGTTGTTGTGAACCATCAAGTTGGGGCTGATCCACAGCTGACCCTCCAGTGGGTTTTCAGAGGCAGTTAATCACATAGAAGGAGACTCCCCATCCTTCTCCCATGGAGCAGCTGGTGGATTTGAACAACATGCTTTTGGGATTGCAGCACAGCTTCTTGCCTAGGCCGTTGTTGTTGTTAGGTGCTGTTGAGTTGAGTATGATTCATAGTGACCCTGTGAACAAAAGATCTGAACCCAGTCCTGTCCTGCACCATCCTCACACTTCCTGACACATGAGAGCCCATTGCAGTAGTTACCATGTCAATCCACTTGGTTGAAGGTCTTCCTCTCCTTCGCCAACCATCCACCCTTCCCAACATCATGTCCCTCTTCAGGGAATAGCACCTCCTAGTAATATTCCAAAGTATGTGAGGCCTTATCATTGTTGCCTCCAAAAAGCACTCCAGCCACTCCCTCCCCAAGACATATCTATTTATTTTCTTGGCCATCCATGTGCTCTTCTCCAACACCGCAGCTCTAAGGCATCAATTCTTTTTTTGTCATTCTTATTCATTCATTGCCCAGGTCTTGGATGCATAGCTAGTAATTAGAAAGATCATGGCCTGAATCAGACGCACCTTAATTCTCAAACTGACATCACTACTTCTCAATAATCTGGAAAGGTTCCTAACCACCGATCTTCTCATTGCAATGCCTCCTTATTCCTCATGCCAAGGGTGTTAATTGTGGATCCAAGTAAGATGAAGCTGTTGACAGTTTCAATCTCCTTTCCATCCATCATGACACTGCCTATTGGACCAGTGGTAAGAATGTTCACCCCCCCCATATTGATACACAATCCATACTGAAGGCTGCATTCCTTGATCTTCTGCAACAAGTGCTTTAAATCTTCTTCACTTTCAGCAAGTTGTGTCATCTGCATAGCACAGGTTATTAATGAGTCTCCCTCCAATTCTGTTGCCACATTCATTCTCCTAGAGTCCAGCTTCTCTGATAATTTGCTCAGCATACAGAT
Organism: Elephantulus edwardii; assembly: GCF_000299155.1. Taxonomy (NCBI): domain Eukaryota; kingdom Metazoa; phylum Chordata; class Mammalia; order Macroscelidea; family Macroscelididae; genus Elephantulus; species Elephantulus edwardii. The sequence continues at coordinate 20,470,475 of NW_006399766.1, read as the reverse complement.
TGAAACAGGTGTGGAGATAGAATAGATCCCTTACACACTCCCTTCCCAATTCCAAACCATGCAGTAGTTCCCTGTTCTGTTTGCACAACAGCCTCCTGGCCCAGGTATAGGGTCCTCATGAGCACAATCAAGTGCTCTGGGATTCCCATTCTTCTCCATGTCAGCCACAACTTGTCATGATCCACACAGTCAAATGCCTTTGCATTGTCAATAAAGCACAAATAGACATTCTTCTGATATTCCTTACTTTCAGCTAGGCTCTATCTGATATCAGCAATTATATCCCTGGTGCCGTGGCCTCTTCTAAATCCCACTTGAACTTCTGGCTGTTCCCTATCTATGTACTATTCCAGCCGTTTTAAAATGATCTTCAGCAGTATTTTGCTAGCATGTGATTTCAATGATATTGTTCTGTAATTTCTACATTCAGTTGGGTTACCCTCCTTGGGAATAGGAACAAATATGGACCTCTTCCAATCCGTCAGCTAGACAGCTAGTGCTCCCTAATTTAGTGGTAGCTCTTGGTAAATAAATTAATGTCGGATAAGGATACCTCTTCTGTATTGTATTGAAACGAGTAAAATTACTTGAAGGTATGTGCTTCATCAAATGTGTGGAGTTCTTAGGAGAAATCTGGATGAGGTTAGGTGAGATCGTTTACTATTCTTTTTTCTTTAGAAGAATGGATGCCTTTGGGCTGTGGTGGTGGAGAAGAGTACGGAATATTCCATTGCTGCTGTTAAGTGCTGTTGAATAGTAGGTGACTCATAGCGACCCTATGAATGAAAGACCTGAACACTTGAATACCTTTGATAATTTCTACACGTTCATAAGGTTTCCGAATATTCCATAGACTGCCAAAATAATAAACAAATCCATCTTAAAGAAAGTACAGTGCTCCTTGGAGGCGATGATGAAGCTTCACACATACACTGGGCATGTTGCTAGGAGAGGCTATTCCTTGGAGAGGGACATCATGGCTGGAAAAGTAGAGGTTCGATGAAGGAGAGGAAGACTCTCAACAAGATGGGTCAGCAGAGTGACTGTGTCAATCAGGGATGATCAGGTGATCAGGATTCAGGACTATTATTCTTAGGGTGACTGTGAGTCATAATTGACTTGAGGGCACCCAACAACAACAACTTTTTCAATATACTAAAGTACCTGCCTCACTGCAATGATACACAGTGATGATAGATACCTCTTGCTACCCTGATCTTGATAAAGAACAATTCCATTGCCACCTCGAGATGCCCTGAGTTCCTGGAAGCCCTAGCAACAAGCTGACAAAACTGTTTCCAATCCAGTGATTAGTTATTGCTCACAGCAACTGAACCCTGGCCCTGGGCAATACAGTCTTAGGTGAGATGAAGATTAGAGGTTTATCAGTGACAGCCCAGAATGTGTGGGTATGCCACAATGCAACCTGACGAACTGGAAGTAGCAGGTGGGGAAGGAGGAGCCATTAGAATGACCTTAAGCAACAGGTCTAGTGGGAGTTGGGTCGATGTGTGACTTTCCATCCACTTTTCCTTCCTAACACTGTGAGATTTCATTTCATATACTCTTGGCAAGTCTTTAGAAAAAAACCATCATTCTTGGAAAAGCAGAGGGTCAGCAAAGAAGAGGAAACCTTCAATGACATAGATTGAGATAGCGACTGAGCTTGAGCATCACAGAGATTGTGAAAATGGTACAGTCGGCCAGGGTTTCCATCTATTCGTCAGAGAGTCATTATGAGAGGCGACTCAATGGCACCTGCTAAGCACTGTCGAGTTGGAACCAATACATAATGGGTTTTTTTTAAAAAAAAATTATTTGTGTGTGTGTGTGTGTGTGTGTGTGTGTGTACCATCAAATTGGATCTGACTGGTACCCTTCTCCAGCAGAGCATCTGGTGGATTCAAACCACGTGCCTCCGGGATTGCAGTACAGCTTCCTATCACTAGGCCACCAGAGTTCCACATAATGGGGTTTTAGAGGCAGTAAATCTCCTTGGAGAGGGACATGATGCTGGGAAGGGTAGGGGGTCAGCGAAGGAGAGGCAGACCCTTTACCAGGTGGATTGACATGGTAACTTCCCCAATGGGCTCGTGTGTGTCAGGAAGTGTGAGGATGGCACCGGATAGAGCGGAGTTCAGATCTTCTGTTCATAGGCTCGCTGTGAGGCATACTCAACTCGATGGCACCTACCCCCACCACTAACAACAGTGAAAACAAATTGCATGAAAGGAGATTGCCTGTCTTTTTCCCATTGAGCTGCTGGTGGATTTGAACTGCATGACTTCAGGTTGACAGTGCGTTTCCTTACTACTAAAATCACCAGAGCTCCCTTGATGACAACTTGGGAGACAGAGAAAGCAGCAGTTCACCAGCATGGTGAGGATGCCTGACGTGTTTATTTCCTGGAGTCACAGTAACCCCAAGTTCCAGTTGAATCCACCAGCCATAGTTGAACAGTCTATATGCCTTGTTATTATGTGCCATCGAGTTGGAAGCAACCCTTCAGAGGGTTTTCAGAGGCAGTTAATTTCTTGAGAGAAGACTGCCCATCTTTCTCCCAACAAGCAGCTGGTAGATTCAAATCACATGCCTTTGACAGTAGATCTCTCTCTCTCTACCATGTTGTTGTGGTGGTGTACTGTCGAGTCAGAACCGACCCATGGCTGACCCTACGGTGGGTGTTCAGAAGCAGTTAATTTCACGGGAGGAAATAGTCCATCTCTCTCTTTGGGAGTAGCTGGTGGATTCAAACTGCATGCCTTTGGGATTGCAGTGTAGCTTCTAAAGTGTACCCAAATCAAGGAAATTTGGTGACATAGTACATTATGTGTTGGGATGCTAAGTCTGTAATTCCAACTCACCAGACACTTGACTGGAGGAAGATGGGAGTTTCCTCCAGTCGAGTTTCAGCCTCAGAGGATCCACATGAGCTGGGATCAATTCAAATGCAGTGGGTGGGCACATACATTGAACAGTGTTTTATTCCTGTGGAACCTAGTTAGTGCAAGTAAACAGTTAAATCTCTTAAAACATCTCTTCTTGTGTGTATATGAGAACTCCCCAGGCATTGAAAATTAGAAACTAAACACAGGATATTTTCATTATATCATTCCTGGATTGCAGATTGTTGTTGTTATGTGCCACTGACTTGTAACAAACTCAGAGTTTCATGAGGTGTTCAGAGGCTGTAAATCCAATGGGGGGATTGTACATCTTTCTCCCTGGTGGATTCGAATATGTGTCTTTGGGTTGACAGTGCCGCTCCTTACCCACTAGGCCACCAGCACTTTCTGGATTGTGGACTATCTGTATTGTTTAATGAAATCATTCAGAGTAGACATATACATGTAAAAAAAGACTGTGGCTTGATTTTGTAAATCAATCAATAGGTTCCAGTATCTGCTGTGTCTTTCTCTGCACCATTACTCACAATATGTCAAAACTCCTTGACTTGTTTCCTCATTATCTCAGTGCATGCCTTGGACTTTTGAAATGAAAACTGTTGATAGTGAGAAACTAGTGTATTTGAGGGTCCCAAATGGCGGCATAAAGATGAAATTTAGTATAATAATATAATCCTGGGCAGAGTGTTAGTGGGCACAAGTCATCCTAGAAGACCGTGTGGCTGGGAGACATCTGAATACAGAGAAATTTTTCACTTCCCCCCCCAAAGAATGCAAAAATTGTAAAGGGTTGCCTACAGATAACATGAGGTAGTACATTGAGAAATAAATGTACACCATTGCTATAATTTCACTGTAAATATAAAAAATAATTTAGAACTCTGGTCTTATTGATGGCATAGTTGACAAATTAAAGCTTTGTTTGCCTTTTTAAAAATTTTGTAAAATTTTATGTTGGTTCACTCATGAAGTTCGTACACATTGTGTTTCACATTATTCTTCATTTAGATCATGCTTCATACAATCATTCTCATGCATAATGTTTTATAAAACCAATCACCATTGGACCTTGTCCATCATTACCCAATCTTTTCAGGTCGCTACTAGATCCTTCCAATTTCCTTCACCTCCTCCTCCCACCCACCAAACCTGTGGTTTCACCCCTACCCATCCTCATCCCTCTGCTCCCACCCATCCCCCGCCTTGGGCCTCCATACATGTTTTACCACTTATCCTTTTTTTTTTTTACAGTAATGGTCTTTTGCAGCATTTGTCCTTATGAAACTGAGTTAGTTCACTCAGCATAACACTCTCCAGTCTCTCCCAAGTTATGTAGTATTTTTGGAGATTGTTGCTCCTGCGTGCTGCGTAGTATCCCACTGTGTGAATGTACCATGATTTCTCAATCCATTCAGTTGCACTTGGACATTTGGGCTCTTTCCATGTTCTGGTGATAGGTGAATATTTGTAACTGGAGATACTTTCAGACATCTGCTTTGTGAAGGCGGAAATATCCCATCTTCTTAAGTCTTATCACTAATTTTGAAATAAAATATTTAAAAATGGAGGGACTAATCCAAAGCTATAGCCTAAGTAACTAGAAGGCTGCAGACTTTAGAAAAAAAAGCAAGGCAGGGTTCCACGTGATCTAAGTCAGCTTGCGTTACAAGAAATACCCTGACAAGAAAAACTGTATATGGCAGGAAGCTCCTGAGATGGTTGGGTTTCAAGCACCAGTTGTTATAGCTGAGGTCCTGTACAGCAAAGGAATTTGACACAGCCAAGCATACTTTGTTCTGGCAGAATTTGACTCAAAACTGGAGCTAAATTCTGAGAACACGTGTGGCCTGACTAGATTGTGGGTAGAATTCAGGACCAGCCATGGAGCGTGACTTCTGCTTGCAAGTACAGCTTACAAGCCTTAGGTAGCCAAGAGCATTAGATTTCGGCTGATAATCAATAATCCTGGGCACAATTGCACCTTCACTGAAACAAACATTGGTGTATTTGCTGGTGAAGGTAAAGAACACATATTCCAGAATGGAGTGACTCATTTCTGGTGACGGCAAAGCATTTTCTAGGATGAACATCTGCTCAGGGGAGTCTAGTAACTACACTTTACAAGAAAGTCAGGATCTCAATATAGAACTTAGAAGGCAAGTGCAATTATGCAAAATGGAGTCAAATGACTGGGCTGTTTTTAACCTACACTCCCCAAACTGAAAATAGTGAGAGGATGTGAAGTAGTCAGGAAACTCAGAGACCTTTTCTAAAAGTTTGTGGGATAGAGAGGAAAAGGGAGTTGGTAGCATCATAAGAAGACAATATTATAATTCTAGGTACAAATGCTGAGAGGATAATATGAGCGTCAAGAAACGTCACAAACGTCAAGAAAAACAATAACACTTCTGTGGGAGTCCATGAGAACTCTGAACACATGGACAAAGGATGACAGCAAGTAGACCCAAACTTCAACAAGATAAGGATGGAACAGGTAGAACAATCTCCTTCTATCGCTGCCCCCCCCCCTCCCGGTGCGGCTGACAGGCTTCTGCAGTGGATTCATGGTCATAGCCTCAATCCACATGTAGCTCTCCTATGCACTGAGAGATCTAAAGTAAACAGAACATTCCTAGAAATCATGCAATTGGACTGTTCAGGGAGTTCCCACCTCTGTGTCCCCTGCCAGGGCCGATGGATGGCCGCAGAGAAGCCACGGCTGTAGCCCCATTAAGCCACAGCTTTCCTGTGACCCAAAGCATAATAGTTGATTATGAAAGCAAATGGGCAGATTTCCTTGTGGTGAACAGAAAGTCTCTGCCCCTCCCCCTCTCAGTGTGGCGTGTAAGATGACCGTGGCGGACATCCACCTACATGTGCAGTTCCTGTCAGAGTATGGCTCTTTCATGCACTGGAAGGTTCTTGAGCTTCCTGCTCCGAAACAGGACTGATAACGCTAGTGGATTGTTCAAGGTGTATATTCTGACTGGTCTAGAGGGAGCCTGGAAGGCTGAAATGTCAGTGTAGTCAGAATCCTTATAAAATGGGAGTGGAAGTAGAGACCAAGGACTGAGGATTATACTTGACTGAGAATAATTTAATCAGTTCATCTATCTTTTCTATTCAGTTTGTCAGCCTCTAAGCCTGCAATATTAAGTCTCAGTATCAAGAAAACAAAATTCCTTATCAATAGGCCAATAAGCAACATCATGATAGATGGAGAAAAGCTTGAAATTGTCGACGATTTCATCTTACTTGGATCCACATTCAACACCCTTGGTACCAACAGTTACCATCAGAAGATGTATGTTGTTTGTTGTTAAGTGCTGTTGAGTCATAGGCGACTCATAGCGACCCTATTAATGAAAGACCTGAACACTTGTATAACTTTCATCGTTTCTCCATGTTCAGAGTTTCCAGAGGCAATCTATTTCAGAAGTGAATGCTACTCCTGCTTCCCAGCTTGTTTTAATCAGGGAGCTCCACCAAACACTGTCCACCATGCGTAACCATTCTTGCATTTGACACATCAGTGTCACAGTGTTCAGCTTCACAGCAGCCACGAGTTACCTCTGTACAGCAAGTGGACAGACCAGGGCTATAACACTTGGAGAACGTTTGACCAAAACCCAATTAAAACCAGGCCCGAGGGACGCAAATTAAAATCACCCAACTTTGGCTTGTATAGCTTTAGGGAAGTCTGCTGTCAGGGACCTCTCCAAAGTCCTGACAAGCTAAGATGTCCATTTAAAGACTAAGGTGTATGTAATAATCTACTAAAATCGGAGAGCTGAACAATGTATATGGATGACAGAAGAAGAATCTATGCCTTTGAGTTGTGGTATTGGAGAGGATTACTGGAGATCCCGTGGAGAGCAAAAGAACAAACGGGTATGTCTTGGAAAAAGTGCAGCCAGAGTGTTCCTTAGAGGCATACTTTGGACATGAGGATGTTGTTAGAAGGAACTATTCCTCAGGGGCAGTCATAATGCTTGGAAAAGTTTGAGGGTCAGTGAAAGAGAGGAAGATTCTCAATGTGATACGTTGGTACAAACTGCAGCTATGGGCTCAAGTGTGTTGGAGATGATGAGGATGTACAGGATAGGATAAGGTTCAGATCTGTTATTCATGGGGTCTCTATGATTTGTGCTCAGCTTGCAGCACATAACAACAAAGGACTGACACCTTGGGTTGCCTGCAATTAGAGGCCTCTTAGAGGAGGGAAGGGAGTGGTAACTAAATACCTTCAGTATTTCGTCACCCTCCTAAGGGCACATTGATTAACGTGTTTTTCCTGACCTGTTTTAGAACCACTTAAGGAAAGAAATTTTGATCTGGCCTAACCCAGAGATATCACAGGCACAGAGGGAGCAGCAAGCAAAGTCTAAAGGCTGCATGCAGCTAAGAGGTTTTTTTGGTTTGATTTCTGTAGAAATTAGCTCTGTTGAAACCTCTGTATGTTCAGAATTAAGAAAGCTAACATTCTAGTGACAGAAAGGTAAAATTCTAATGCCCAGTGCTGTAAGGTTTAAGTTCACCCCTGTCTTTCCAAGGGGTCCTTTTCCCCTTTTCTTTTTCACTTAACTCTTTTGTGTGCCCTACCTTTCACTAGCTATTCCTGTCTTATTACCTTAATAAACCTTTGTTACTGTTTTTCCAATAAAGAAGAAAGAAAATCGCAAAGAGCCAAGATTAGCCACATCGATCTTGAATAAGAATATAGCCTGATATTAAGATCGTTTTACATAAAGACATATTAAGTTATAACACTGACACAGGAACCAACAAATAAATGCAAATATTTTTTAAAAAGTGAACTGGGAAAGGGGGAAGGAAGGGAGAGGGGGTAAAATGTGCACCAATGAGTGAATGAAAATCTAAATTCTCTGTAAACGTTTGTTAAAATCACAATTAAAATTTTATTTAAAAAAATTCTAATGCCCAGAATTATCACACACACATACACACACACACACACACACA
>NW_006399766.1:20451198-20462486 GCF_000299155.1 Elephantulus edwardii | reverse complement strand
GGGAGAGCGCTTGCGCTTGGGAGAGAGAGAGAGAGAGAGTGCACAGAAGAGCTAGCGAGCGAGTGAGAGAACAAGATTGTGGAGCGAGAGAGACAGAGAGAGAACAAGATTGTGGAAATTGCGATTAGTGTCATGAAACAAAATGTGTATGAATTGTTGAATAGAAAACCAATTTGCTCTGTATATTTGCACTCAAATCACAATAAAAGTTTTTCAAAATCCACAAGGCACATAAAGAAACTGGAAATAATAATAATAAACAAGATGAAGGGAGAGAAATTTTAAGGATGCCTGAATAAGGAACAGATTATTGTCGTTAGGTACTATTGAGTCAAGTATGACTTCTACTGACCCCACGAACAATAGATCTGAATCCTGTCCTATCTGGTGCTAGCCTCATCGTCCCTCATATACTTACGCCCATTGCTACAGTCATCATGTCAATGCGTCTGATTGAGGGTCTTCCTCTTCTTTGCTGTTCTTCTACCTTTACAAGCATGATATTCTTTTCCAAGGAATAACCTCTCATAGCAACATGTCCAAAGTATGAGAGACAAAACTTGGCCATCCTTATCCAAGACATACCTGTTCGTTCTTTTGGAAGTCCATAGAATATTCAGTATTCTTCTCCAATATCTCAAAGGCATCAATTCTTCAGTCATCCTTATTCTTGTCCAGCTCTGTGATGTAAAGCATGTGACTGAAAAGACCATGGACTGAATTAGGCATACCTTAGACTTTAAGCTGACATTATTGTTCTTCGACTCAACAGCACATAACAACGATTTGGAGAGTTCCAAAATATCAGCCTTGCCCAAAGCAATATATCGCTTTATCTCCTGACTGCCGGTACCGAAGGTGTTGATTTTGGATCCACGTAAGATGAAATAATTGACAATTTCAATCATTTCTCCATCTGTCATGATGTTGCCTGTTGGTCCAGCGGTAAGGGCCTTTGTTTTCTTGATGCTGAGATGTAATTCACGTTGAATGCCGTCATTATTGATCTTCTGCAGCAAACGTTTCAAGTCCTACTCACTTTCAGCAACCAAAGTTGTGTCATCTGCGTAACGTAAGTTATTGATGAGTCTTCCTCTGATCCTGAACTGGAAGAATATAAAAATATTAAATCAGCTCAAGCTCAAAAGCTCAAAGGAAAAACACTGATAAATAACTAAAGAAAATCACAAAAAATAATGCATGAACAAAATTAAACTATACATAAAGAGCTGTTCTTATTATGCTGTTATATACCCTCAAGTAAGAACTGACTTGACCCTCCATCATGTTTTTTCAGAGGCAGTAAATCACATAGGAGAGGATTGTCCATCTTTGTCCTGTGGAGCAACTGGTGGATTTGAACCAGGTTACTTTGGCTTGGTAGTGCAAGTCCTTACTACTAACCCACCTGAGCTCCCTCTTGTTCACTTGGAATAAGTCCTGCCTCATAGGGAACTCTGGTGGCTTAGTTGTAAGGAGTTGCACTGCCAACCGAAAGGCACACAGTTAGAAATACAAGAGTGATTTACTTCTGAAAACCCACTGGAGGGTCAGCGGTGTGTCGGTTCCAAGTCCATGGTATGTAACAACAGTAACAATCACAAGCCCTGAATCATAGCGACTCTCCAGCAGGTTTCTGAGGCTGTAAACTATCTGGAAGGAGATTGCCTATCTTTCTTCCTTGTGGTCTCTAGTAGATTTGAACTGTAAGAAGTATGGCCTTTGGTTACCACTGTTGTTGTTGTTGTTTTGTGCCATTGAGTCTCTTGCGACTCATAGTGAGCCTATCTACAACAGCTCTGAACTCTGTCCTATCCTGAGCCAACTTTATTGTCTCTGACACACCTACTCCCATGACCCCAGTCACTGAGCCAGTCCACCTCATGCAGTCTTCCCCTCCTGCACTGTCCCTCCACCCTCCCAAGCATGATGTTCCTCTCCAAGGACTGGTTTCTAAGGACTATACCACGAGAGCTCCCTAATAATAACAATAAAATAACATTTAAAAAAATAAAAAGAATGAGGGTAAAACAAAGACATTTGTGGGCAATTAAAAGTCAGTTTATAATGACTAAACCTTCCCTGGGAAGCTCGGGTGGCACAGGACAGGGTGAATTGCACTGTTTGTTTACTCAAAGGCTCCTTGTCTCTTAGGAGCTCCAGTGGTTGGAAATCATCAGTGGTTCCTTGGGTCCAAAATAGGCAATCTCCTCTGGATATGATTTACAGCCTCACAAACCTGATGCAGGGTGATTATAAGTGAGTAAGACTATCTCTACAGGAAATGTTAATGGTATTCTTTCAGATGGAGCAGAAAGGACACTAGTAACTTGAGCCTGTATACAGAAACCAACCACCCACAATTAGGTAAACAAGCAAAGTCATTGACAAGAATTTCATGGGAAAGTGTAAGGATAACATTTGTGTGTGTTTTATTTGAATAAAAGTTCACAGAGCAAGTTGGTTCTCTATTCAAACATGAGTTTTGTAACATTATGCCCAAATTACATCTGAACTCTCCACTTCCAGTCTAGGATTCTCATTTCTACTAATCCTTCTTTCTTATCCTTTCCTGCTCTCTGAGCCTTTAGTTACGGGGGGAAACCTGCCTTTTGGATCTTGTATGGTTGATTGTTCTAAGGAGTGAGTACATCCCTGGGTTTTTGTTCACCATATAGGCCTGTCTATTATTTATATAAAAATTGAGCTACAGAAGCAATCAATCTCAAAGGGTGACTAGTCCTGGGGAGGTAAGGGTGGATGTTCCACCCACCAGTCTCTATCAGAGCAGCAAGAAGCTTGACCGTTTTTCTGATTTTGAGTTTCATTCCACAGTTTTCTCTATCTCTTTCTAGGACTTTCTCCTTTCGAGTGGTCACTAGTTGTAGGTGGGTTCTGGTCTCAGAGACATGGAAATTGAGGTACTTGTGACCCATTCGCCTTTTGGATTTACTATTTCTGTGCATCCTGGTTTTTCTTTACTCTTTTTTTTATTATTGTTTGTTTTTTAGTTTATTTTTTATTTTTATGTATTTTATTTTTACTTACTGTCTTTACTCTTTTTTGTTCAGGACAGGTAGAAGCCACATTAGATGGCTGCTTGCAAGCTTTAAGTCCCCAGCGGCTACTCACCAAATTAGGATGTAGAATGTTGTTTTTCTGGAGTATGTTGTACCAATTGACCTTGAGGTTTAAAATGGCACTTTTCAGGTTTTTAAACTTGATTCTAACAATTATGTTCTTCATTATTTATAATGACAAAAGCATAAAAGCAAGTATGAATATATATTATAAGGCACAGAGCATATAAAGCTGTAATAGGTGAGGTATATTCACATACTGACACACAAAGCAAAGAGTAGCTGCTGAGACTGCTTAGGTACAGCCACACACTTCATGGTATTTGGTAACTTGACTTGGAGGTTTCAGGTCATAGCTTCATGGGACATCAGTGTTAATTGTCTTAATAATGTGTTCAGTGCTTCTGTTCTACCTTCTAGTTCATTGCATAGTGCCTGGAGTTTTAAAAGTTTGCAAGTGGCCATCAAAAGCACAACTGGCCTCTATTCACCTGGACAAGAGAGGAAGTAGAGATATGAATAGCAGGAGGTTATAGAACTTGTGGCTAACTGCCTTCTTTGCTATGAGAAAAGAGGAACTGGATAGTGCCCAGCGACCATTACTGAACATTTTGATCAAAGATTCTATAGAAGAATCCTGAGTAAAAAAGAGGAAAATTTGAAAAAATTTCACATTTACAGACTCTAGATTTTTCCAGAGCCTTGAAGTTTGAATGAATCCCTATTGCCTTGAGATAGTTTTTAAAGATTTTTTTTTTAAAAACCAAACCCCAAAACCCCTTGAAATCTTCTTAAAATCAAACAACATTATCTATCCACTTTTTTTTCCTGTTCTGCCTCCCCCCCCCATTTTATAACAACATTCTTATGCAGTGTTTGTCCAAGAAGTGCGTTACAAAGTGAATTGGGAGGGGGGAAAGGAGGGAAAGGGAGTCAGATGTGCATCAATGAAAGAATGAAAACCCAACCTTTCTGTAACCTTTAATTAAAATCATCATCATCATCATCCCAAACCAAACAACAACTTACCTTAATGAGTAAAAAGTGAACATTATGCACTTTTAAGACTCTATGATCAAATTGTCAACAGCAACTCAAAACATTAGATAGATGGGGAGCTCTCGTGGCCTAGTGGCAAGGAGCTGCAACTACAATCCCAGAGGCACATGGTTCGAATCCACCAGATGCTCTGCCGGGGAAGGAGGGACAATCTCCTCCTGTACCAGTCAGATCTGATTTGACGGTACACTGACACAAAAACAATAAAATTTAAAAACAAAACAAAACATTAGATAGAAGCCTTAGGGTACAATGAATTTATGTTAATGAGGCAGGAACAAGTAAGAAAAGGAATGTGAGAATGGTTACACAACTTCAAAAATGTCATTAACATCACAAAAGTGTACAGGTAGAAATTTTTAATTGGTGTACATTTTTTTCCTGTATATTCTCAACAATAAAAATAAAGAAAATTTATTTGTGCTCCAAAGGAATCTGAATACACTCCAAGAATCAGTTGTTCAAACTGAACAAGGGGATACTGCATGATCTAAAATCAGAAAGGTGTGTGCCAATTTTGTATCCTTACACTAGACCTACTCAATCTGTATGCTGAATGCATAACCTGAGATGCTGGACTATATGAAGAAATACCAAGTTTGGAGGAAGACTAACAATCTGTGATATTTAGGTGATTCACCTTTGTTTCCAGAAAAGGAAGACTTGAAGCACTTGTTGATGAAACATAAAGACTATACACTGAGCTTCTAAAAATCAAATACTTGTGTGCATCAAAACCCTCTTCCAGTAGGTGAAAATAAAGTCTGTAGAGACTGAGAAAAACCTTTGGCAATGAATGGCATTTCAAACCAGGAACTCTTGACTAGAAAACTGTCAACCAGATGGATTAACACAGTGGCTGTAGCAGTGGGCTTGAGTGTGTCAGAGATGGTGAGGATGGCACAGCACAGGACAGGGCTCTGATCTGTTTTTCTTAGAGTCATTCTGAGTCATACTTGATTTGATGGCAGCTAACAACAACTACAAGGAGGGTTTCCACAGGAAAAAGAGAACCCAATTACAAAATGGGCAAAGGACATTAAAAGACTCTTCACCAAAGAGGACATTAGGCTGGTCAAAACCACATGAGGTAATATTCAAAATCAGAGAGATGCAAATCAAAACAAAAATGAGGCAGTTTGGCCTTTCCTACCCAAAAATATGAATATAAAAATCTCATATGACTCAGATATTCCTCTACTAGGAATATACCCCAAGGAAATCAGAGCTAAGGGACAAATGGAGAGATGTATACCTAAGTTCATCAAAACATGCTATTGTTATTCACAATAGCAAGAAAATGGAAACACCCCAAATGTCCATCAACAAATGAATGGATAGAGAAATTGTAGTAGGTGATTCAAGTTTTAATTCTTTCTAAGCAAGCAAGATTTCTCCTTTATATATTGGAGGTTGTTAATGAGTCTCCTACCAGTCCTGATGTTATATTTTTCTTCTTATAATCCAGTTTCTCATATTATTTGCTTGCCATACATACTAAATAAATATGGTAGAAAGATACAACTCTGATATACACTGTTCCTGATTTTATGTCATTCAATACTTCTTTGTTCTGTTCAAAGAATTGCCTTCTGTTGGATCACTTTTCTTTGAAATGGGCACAAATATGAATATCTTCCATTCAGTTGATCAAGTATCTGTCAGATTTCTTGGCAGGGATGAATGAGTGCATTCAGCGTTGCTTCTGTTTGTTGAAATACCTTAATTCGTATTCTGTCAATTCGTACCTTAATTTATATTCTGTCAATTCCTGGAGCTTTGTTTTTTTGCCAGTGCTGTCAGTGCAGCTTGTACTTCTTTCTTTAGTATCATTGGTTTTTGATCATATGCTACCTCTTGAAATGTTTGAATATTAATAAATTCTTTTTGGTAAAAAAAACTTCAATTTCTTCTTGGTGTGTAAATTTTAATAATATTCACTTTAATGGGTCCCATGTGTATGGATATTATATTATCCTATCACTGACAGCATTGTACTTCAGCATAGGTCTTGAAATGCTCTTTTTGACAATGACAGCGGTACTGTTACTCTTCAGTTTGCAGAAGATGATATATATGTCCAATTTAAAATAGCCAAGACCAATTCATTTGCGTGAATTAATGTCTAGATTATTGGTCTTTATGTGTTCCATTTAATTTCTGACAACTTCTTATTTTCCTACATATTTCCTAAATGTATTATTTCTAGTATTCACAAAGAAAATTTACGGAAAGGCAAATGAGGAGAAACTATTATTAATTCTCTATAAAAACTAAACAAAACTGGAAGATCATCAGTATTGAAGGAAATTGGAGACAAAGGAAGAATACGACACACAAAATATAAACAACAAAAAAGTAGAAGTAATTCATTCCTTTCTTGGAAATTACCATGAAAGTAAATACACAGATGTCTAAGGAGGAGAAAATGAGACATACGGACACAGGACCATAAGCATCTCTATGAAAGGGTCAGAGGGAGTAAGAATAGCACACCCCTCACTGCCGCAGAGTAGAAATAAGACAAAGAGCCTGTAGCTCAACTCTATGGTGCCTCTACAGCCATACCAACAGCAAGAGGTTCATTTGTTTGTTTATGACTAACAGACTCTCACAGTTGTAAAGAGAATAGGGTTTATTATGGAAGTAAGTTGTAAAGTGGGAGAGGCAAAGAACATCACCCAATACAAGTACAGATTTTAGCTTAAGTTCTAAGGCCTAATTCCTCAATTAGTCCGGGCTCTGGTTTCAGTTCAGCAGTCAAATCCACATCATTCAGTAAGCTTTACCTCCAAGCAAACAAGCATCCAGCAAGTTATAAATCAGTTTCTCCTTCAAGCATTTGGCAAGAACAGCAAAGCTATTACTGTGACCAGCACAAATGCAAGAAGCCTCAGTCACATCTTGCCACAGTTTCTCCACAGCAATGCCATCTGGGTCTCGCAGCCACAAGCCTTGCTCATCTCAAGTATTGCTACCCAGCACTCTTTCTCTTATCTAGTCCCACAGCTGTTGGTGATTTGCAAGACCGTGGACCTGCAGTTAAGGTAGCTGGAGACCAGAGGGGCTAACTGTAATGGCTAAAAGTAGCTAACTTTTAGGCTAACACCACAACAGACTAAATACATTAGCCAAAAGTCAAGAGTGACAGAATGGATAAAAAACATTTTTTAACTATATGCTGCAGCCTTCAATATGAATTGAAGCTCAATATCAAGATAACAAAGATTCTTATCACTGGGCCAACTGGCAGCATTGTGTTGGATGGTGAAGAGATTGAGATCGTAAATAGCTTTAGTTTGCTTGCTTCCACAATCAATCAACACTCATGAACTGGTAAGAGAACAAACAGGTTCATCCTGGAGAGGGTTAAACTAGGTTACCCCTTGGAGGCAAGGATTCTGAAGCTTCGCCTGACACACTTTGGACATGTTGCAAGGAGAGACCAGTCCTTGGAGAGGGACATCATGCTTGGGAGGGTAGAGGGACAGGGCAGGAGAGGAAGTCCCTCAATGAGATGGATTAATTCAGTGCCTGGGGTAATGGGAGTAGGTGTGTCTGAAACAAGATTGGCACAGGATAGAGCAGGGTTTAGGGCTGTTGTACATGGGGTTGTTATTGGCACATAACAACAACAACAACAACACCATGCTATCTATGAGAGACATAATCAGTAGGAAAACTGATACAAAAACGGTAATGACCTTCATTCACCTCAAGTAAGTTTGGTATGTTGTTGTTGTTGTTATGTGCCATCGAGTCGCTTGTGACTCATAGCGGCCCTATATACAACAGCTCTAAACCCTGCTCTATCTTGTACCAATCACACTGCGTCCAACACACTCATCCTGATTATCCCAGTCACTGAATCAATCTACCTCATAGAGGGCCTTCCCCTCCTGTGCTTTCCCTCCACCCTCCCAAGCATGATGTCCCTCTCCAAGGACCGGTCCCTCCTTACAACACGCCCAAAGTATGTCAGATGAAACCTCAGAATCCTTGCCTCCAAGGAGCAGCCCAGTTTAATCCTCTCCAGGATAGATCTGTTTTCTTAGCAGTCCATGGTACTCTCAATACTCTTCTCCAGCACCACAGCTCAAAGGCATCAATTCTCCTTCTACCCTCCTTGGTCACTGTCCAACTCTCTGATGCATAACAAGTGATTGCAAAGACCATGGCCTGTATCAGACGCACCTTAGTCTCCAGAGAGACACCATTGCTCTTCAGGACTTTGGAGAGGTCCCTAACAGCAGATTTTCCCATCACAATATCTCTTTTAATTTCATGGCTGCTGGTATAGAAATTTTTTTTTTAAAAAGCATCCCCCCAAAATGGAAAACAACAAGTTTTAGTGATGATATGGAGGAATTAGAACACTCATCCTTTATCATTGTTGATATTCTTAGGGGCCTTCAAGTCATTCTCTGCTTTCTGTCAAGATCCATCTGACACTGGAGGTCATAACCTCTTCTAAACCCAGCTTGTATTTCTAGTAGTTCTCTGTCAATGTACTGTTCCAGTCCTTTCTGGATAGCAGTTCATAGTATATTCAATACTCTTCTCCAGCACCACAGCTCAAAGGCATCAATTCTCTTTCTAGCCTCCTTAGTCATTGTCCAGCTTTCTGACACATAGTACATAATTGTGAAGACCATGGCCTGGATCAGGAGCATCTTAGTCTCCAGACTGACATCAGTGCTTTTCAGTACTCTGGAGAGGTCCCTTTGGCTTGGATAGGGCATTAAGGGGATATACCAGGCACCTGATTAGTGCTTTTCCCACTGCTGTGGAGAGTGGAGACAAGATAATCTGGTCTGGGATTGTGTGTCTGCCCATCCGTCAGATATTTGGGCTTGAGATCACCAGTTAGGGTAGAGTTTCTTCTCAACTGAGAGGTGGCTGAGGCCAGGGCACAGCACCTCTTCTGGCATAGGGAAAATGACTGCATTTCTCATGGCCTCAGGGTGCCTAGGTAGGTCCAGGGAATAGGTGTGGTCATGGTACTCATTTAGACATGGCACATTGTCTAGGCATAAAGAGATAGTAATAGGCACTGCAAGACTCCAAGAGGTATTCACTCCACAGAGACTGGACCACTTTTAACATGGGCATGACATATGTTGGGCACAGAATACATGATGGTGCCCAGTAGTCAGAGGCACAGACTTCAGTCAGAGGTTGAACTCCCACCAATCCAGGGAAGAGTCAGGTCAGGCACAGTCTACTGACATCTGTAGGTAGAGAGCAAGCCTCTTAATATGGAATACACAGGTGCTCCAGGCACCAGACGCAAAATAGTGCAAGTCTGCCCTCAAGCAGAGCTGACAGCAGGCCAGAGGAACACTACTAGTCAATTGGTGGGTGATGGTGCGTTGAAAGTCACTAGGGGGGTGAAGGAGGCAACCTGCACCTTTCTTGTTAGTTTGCTGCTGGGGAGCTCTGGAGGCCTAATCTGTAGGGAGTTGTCCTGCTAGTCCAAAGGCTATGCCTTTCTGGTGGTTCAAATCCACCAGCAGTTTCATAGACCAGAGATGAGTCTCCTCCAATTTCAATTTAGAGCCTCAGAAACCCAATGGAGGGTCACTCCCAGTTGTAACTAACTCGACAGCAGTGCGTGTGCTGGTGTGGATACCATCACAGTACCAGCAGGTTTCTCAAGCAGACCAGGAAACCGCCTACAAAAACACAAAATGGTCATGAAATTATGTTTACAAACCATTGCTCCACCTTTCTCTTTAAATCTTTCAGCTTCTTTGTTCTGTTAGTGTTTGAATTACTTCTTTGTCTTTTCTATTGAAACACAAGGTTCCAAGATTATCATCTATACCTGTTATCCTTGTTTTCTCATGTCCCAGACAGCATGGGCTTTTGTCTGCCTAGTCTGCCATATTACCCAGAAGTCAATGCTAGAAACTCTTCTTTTTCCCCCTTAGCAATCTGAACACCTCTGTGGACATTTTTTTAAATTGCAAAGAATTTTAACAATAGCTTTAAATAAGAAATATTAGTACTGATATGTTGTATTTAAGATACTTAAAACAAAACACAACCCACCCCACACAAATAGAAGTCACTTAGAACATGCCCTCAGAAGACACAACTTGTCTAGATTAAAAGGAGAACATGGGCATTGTGGAAAGTACACTAAGGATGTTTTGTTGTTGTTCACAATAAGTGAAAAGTAACTACTAAAAACCATGCGTGTTTAACTTAGCATAATGCTCTCCAGTCCCTCCCAAGTTAGGTAGTGATTTACAAAATCATTGCTTCTGTGTGCTGCATAGTATTCCATCGTGTGAATGTACCATCATTTCTCAGTCCATTCGTTTGTGGTTGGACATGTTTCCATGTCAATCAATCCTTTCCGGTACAATGATTCTTGATATGCCTTCTACCTTCTTTTTATTTTTAAATTTTTATTTATTCAATTTCTTTTTGTAAACCGTCAAATCGGATCCTACTGGCACAGGAGGAGATTGCCCCTCCTTCTCCAGCAGAGCATCTGGCGGATTTTTTTTTTCTTCACACATACAAACATTTTATTTAGAGGAAATACAAAGGGAGCAATGAACTGGGTAAAGGGAGCAGTGACTATGTAAGGATGGAAAGAGTGCTAGACCTTAAAGACATGGAATAAAACCTCTCTCTTGTTTGGGCAGGATTTGAGTCCTTGGAAAAAGAAGAGGATCAGGCAAAGAGAAGAGGACCTTTCCATGTGGATTTTAAACACTTGTTTTTAAGTTGGTAGCACAATTCTCATTCACTAGGTCACCAGAGCTCCCTATCTATCGTTGCTGTTGTTGTTAAGTGTCGTCGAGTCAAATATGAGTCGAGTCAACCTTGTGAACAACAGATCTGAACCCTGTCCTATCCTCACACTTCCTGACTCAGCAGCCACCATGTCAATCCACCTGGTTGAGGATCTTCCTCTCCTTTGCCAAGCTTTTTGGATGTGCAGAGGGATTTGATACTTAGAAGTTCCTTCTCATCTATTTTACCCTCTCCTGGTTGTAGGTTTTTCAAGATGCTTGAAAGACTGTTTATGTTGTGGATTAGGGCTTCTGGAGCTCTTCCAAGCTTTTCTCTAATGAAGTTTATAGTCTTTGGTTTATTCCTAGGTCTTTGATCCACTTTGAGTTGGGTTTGGTG
>NW_006399766.1:20391965-20450118 GCF_000299155.1 Elephantulus edwardii | reverse complement strand
TAGACGGTTCTCTCCCTCCTCTGCTTCAGTGCAGTATACATTATTGAACCCATCTTACTCAGTGTCTCCCTAACCCCAAGGACAGTCCCATTCTTTCTTTAGTAATGAATCATCAAAATTATTTTTCAGGTGGTCTATAAATTCAACTTCACTATATTCAATGAGATTTGTTGGTTATCAGGAATTATGTGTTGCACTGCTAACAGAAAGTTTAGCTGTTCTAATCCACTAGTTTCCTTGTGCTTAAAAGATGGACCATCTCCTCCTGTAAAGATTTACTGCTTCAGAAAACCAATGGAGGGTCACTATGAGTTGGAATCAACTTAGTTGCTGTGTTTTGGGGTATACTCAAGGTTATATGTTGGCTTTCATGGACTTGTTTTAATTTTCTTCAACTTCAACTTGATCTTGCATATGAACAACAATTGATTCCTGATCTTGTTTTGACTGAT
Organism: Elephantulus edwardii; assembly: GCF_000299155.1. Classification (NCBI taxonomy): domain Eukaryota; kingdom Metazoa; phylum Chordata; class Mammalia; order Macroscelidea; family Macroscelididae; genus Elephantulus; species Elephantulus edwardii. The sequence goes on along the minus strand of NW_006399766.1, from coordinate 20,449,666 downwards.
GGAACTGAGTTTCTCAACCTTCTCTTTCTACACATATAGTCAATTTGATTCTTGTGAATTCCATTGGGTGAGATCCATTTTATTGTTGCCATTTGGGCTGTTTAAAATAGGTATTTGCAATGAATGAGTTGTACAAAATTCTGTCAGAAGGTTTCAGGTGTTGTTTCTATCACTTAAACCGTATTTTCAAATTACTTCTTTGACTTCAAGTTTTGTATTCCAATTCCAGTAATTATTAGTACTTTTTGATTGCATGTTTGACCAATTTCTTCTCCAGAAGTTGGTAGAAATATTCCATTTCTTTCCCTTTGGCTTTAGTGGTTGGTGTGTAAATTTGAATAATATTTGTATTAACATCTCTTTCTTGCATGGCTAATATCTATCACTGACAGCATTGTTCTTCAGGATAGATCTTGAGAAGTTTTTTTGATGATGAACCTGACATCACTTCTCTTCATTTTGCCACTCCCCGCACAGTAGATCATATATCTGATTCAAATAGACAATCTCAGTTCACTGCAGCTCACTAATGCTTGTTCTTGGGGGGAAATAGCATGCTGGGAGAGGTAAAGGGTCAGTGAAAGAGAAGAGGAGCCTCAATGAGGTGGATTTACATAGTAACTACAAGAATGGGCTTGAGCATGAAGGAAGTTGTGCTGATGGCCCAGGACAGGGGAAGGGTCAGCACCTAATAACAACAATAACATCTAGGATATGTTCCACTTTCTATGTTTATAAGTTTTACTTTATTTTAACAACTTACAGTTTTCTCAGATTTATACTTCATTCCATGTTTTGAGAATGAATATTTACAGCTGTTTCTGCTCATTTTGAAGCATTTCACATCAGCAAATGAATATTTTGAAAGCTTTACTCCACCCACCTCATTCAGGTCAACTGCACTCTTGAATAGGCAGCTCTTTTTCATTTGAGTTGTGAATGCATTTCAACCTTAGAGACTCATCTTCCATTAAATCAGTGTTCTTGTGCTATTAAAAAGTTTTTCAGTGATCAATTATTCAGAAGTAGGTCACCAATCCTTTTCCTAGGCTGTCTTAATCTGTTACTATTTATTTGTCTGTCAATTTGTCATGCTGTAGCTTGCTGGAAAATGGGAGTCCCAGAACACTTAATTGTGCTTATGTGAAACCTATACTTGGACCAGGAAGCAATCTCGCTTGCTGAAATGGAAAGTCAAGGACTTTAGTCTTCACCTGAAGCACTTGTTGCAGGATGTCAAAGACCATAGTCGTCAATATGGATTGAAGCTTAACATCAAGAGGACAAAGATTCTCAGCACTGGGCCGATTGACAGCACCATGATAGAAGGAGAAGAAACAGAGGTTGCTAACAATTATAGCTTGCTCGGCTCCGTAATCAACACTTTTGGCACCAGCAGTCAGGAAATCAAAAGATGAATTGCATTCATCTCTCCAGGGTGCTGAAAAGCAAAGATGTCAGTCTAGAGACTAAGGTCCACCTAATCCAGGCCATGGTCTTTTTAATTACTTGCTGTGCAACAGAGAGCTTGACAATGACTAAGGATGACAGAAGAAGAATCGATGCCTTCAAGTTGTGATGCTGGAGAAGAGTCTTGAACATACCATGAACCACCAGGAAAAAAAAAAGGTCTGACTTGGAGAGGGTGAAATCAAGTTTCTTTTTGGAGGCAAAGACTTTGAAGGTCTATCTCACATACTTTGGGCATGTGGCCAGGAGACTGATCCTTGGAGAAGGACCTCATGCTCTTAAGGGTGGAGGGATGGTACAAGAGAGGAAGACTTCAGATAAGATGGGATGATACAGTAACTAGGACAATGGGTGTTGGTGTGTCGGAGTCAGTGAGACGGGCTCAGGACAGGGCAGGCTTCAGAGCTGCTGTACATAGGGTCACTATGGGTCATAGGCAACTCGATGTCACATACAACAACAACATGCCATTACAAATAAAAATATAAGCAAGATCATCTACGGTGCACAGGTTTTAGCAGAGTTTCTAGACTATATATAATATAGTCTATATTATAGTCTTGATTAGCTTAGTACACAAGTAATTTCTGTGATGTCTTGCACCACACATTGCTACTGGTCTCTCATGCCTGTTGTCTGTCTCATGTTTAGGAGGATGTAAGTCTAAATCCCATGTGCCAACTTCAGGTAAAGATTTTTGCTTGAGGCAGTACTAAGGGAAGTTCCTTGCCATTAAGTTTCTGCTAAGCATTTCGATTTAGTGTCTCTGTTTACACTGCTGTCACAATGTGATAATTTCCAAGGTCTGGATAGGTCTCTGATGTGGTGGTGTTTATTTGGCCTGAGGGCTGAACGCAGGTATGTGACTGTCCTGTCCTGAATCCTGGGAGATGAACCTTACCTGATTAATAAAATTATAGGGAGGTCTCGGGTCCTATCTTGTGCGAATTTGTGGGGTTCCAAGATCAACATATTATAACCTATCTAGAATAATATAATTATTATATTTATGAAAGTTATTAAAATTTAATGCTCAAATAATTTACTTTTTGTATTTATTAAATCAAGATGCAATGGCAATGAAGAAGGAAGTTCAAACTGCTCTGAAGTAATTAGCAAAAAACAAGGCCCCAGGAATTGATAGAATACCAGGTGACCTATTTCAACAGACAGATGCTACGCAGGATATGCTCACCACGATGTGCCAAGAAGTCTAGTGGACAACTACCTGGCCAACCGAATGGAAGATACCTATATCTGTTGCCAGTCCAAAAGAGGGTGATCCAACAGAGTGAAAAAATTGTGGAACAATATCACTAATATCCAACGCAAGCAAAATCCTACTGAAGATAATCCAGAAATGACCAGAAGAGTACACCGACAGAGAAGCACCAGAAATACAGGCCGGGTTTAGAAGGGGCTGTGACATCAGAGACATTATTGCCAATGTCAGATGGATGTTGGCTGAAAGCAAAGAATACCAGTGAAATGTCTTTCTGTGTTTCATTGACTATGCAAAGACATTTGACTCTGTGGATCACAATAGATTGTGGCTAATTTGAGAAGAATTGGAATCCCAAAACATGTAACTGTGCTAATGTGAAACCGCGAGAGGACATCCTAAGATCCAACATAAACCCATTCACAACACACTAGCCCTCAGCCTGCAGGTGTGGCCAAGCATTTTAGTATTTTAAATTTCCGACATGCCCAGATGCTGGCAGACTCCAGGCCAGAGACCCCCAATTCATCTGGTAAGTGCCATCTGCTGACACCCACTTGGGACAAAAAGAAAGCCATTGCCTCTGGAAACCCTATGAACCTGTAGAAAATGAAAGTTATACAAGTGTTCAGGTCTTTCGTTCATAGGGTTGCTATGAATTGTCTACGACTCAATGGCACTAAACAACAACAACGACAATGAGAGGGCTCAGTTGGCCTAGTGGACAGAAAGTGATGCTACCAAGCCAAAGGTGGATGATTTTAATCCGCAGCCCTCAGGCCTGTTTTTAGTTGGTTTTGGTCAAATAGTCTTCTAGGTCGTATTGCACTGCTCTGGCCATTTGCTGTACAGAGGTAACTTGTGGTTGCTGTGATGCTAAACATTGTGACACTGATGTGTCAAATGCAAGAATGGTTACCCATGGTGGACAGTGTTTGGTGGAGCTGGACAATGACTAAGGGTGACAGAAGAAGAATTGATGCCTCGGAGTTGTAGTGCTGGAGAAGAGTATCTAACATGCCACGGACCACCAAAAGAACAAACAGGTCTGTCCTGGAGAGGGTGAAACTAGGCTGCTCCTTGGAAGCAAGCATTTTGAAGCTCCATCTGACATACTATGGGGACGTGGCCAAGAGGGACCAGTCCTTGGAGAAGGACATCATGCTTGGAAGGGTGGAGGGTCAGTGCAAAAGAGGAAGACCCCAGATGAGATTGATTCACACAGTAACTGGGTAATGGGGGTTGGTATGTCGGAGACAGAGAGACTGGCTCAGAATAAAGCAGAGTTCTGAGCTATTGTACATAGGGTCACTATGAGTTGCAGGTGACTTGATGGCACACAACAACAACAACAATTTATTAAAATCATTGTAATTGTAACTAAGAGACTTTTAAAAAAATGCTTATGATTCCAGGAACTTCATATGTATAATATTACTACCTTTACTTTGTGAAAAGTCTGGTAGCCTATTTGGTAAGAAGTTGTACTGCAATCCTGAAGGCATGCAGTTCAAGTCTTCCAGCTGCTCCTTGAGAGAAAGATGGACAATCTCTTCCCATGAGATGAATGCCCCTAAAAACCTGATGGAAGGTTAGCTATGGGTTGGTTAGGGCCTAACACCACCACCACCACCACCACCATCACCACTACCACCACCCCCACCACCCCTTACTTTGTAGGTGCGGTAAAGTGATGGAGGGATTTAAGAATGTGTTTATGGTCTCCTGGCTCATTAGTGACAGATGTGGAGCTGTGCAATATCTAAGATCTATGGAATTCAAATTGTATTTTTCCATTCACACCACTATCATAGGTAAAAATCAGTTTCTGCCCTCAAGATAAAGAGCCTTAAGGCATAGCAGGCTAAGCACAAACACCAGGCACCTGAAGAAGAATTATGAGGCAGTCTGCTCCCATTAAGACGGATAACTTTCCAAACCTGATGGGGCAGTTTCACTCTGTTCCGGGGCGGGGTGGGGGGGTGGTTAGTAAGAGTTAGCATCAATTCTACCAAGTGACGATTGGTTGGTTTTTGTTGTCTTTTCTCTCTGAAGGTGCTCACGCTAGTGAGGGAGAAGGAGAAAGGAATAGACGATTATACCCCCATGAGGTGTTTGGATGAAAGTGGAGAAATATGGTTTGCTGAGAGTATTAATTTGAAAAGAGAATGATAGTGTATGCTTCTGGTCCTGTCTTGAGCATGAACCCTTTTTCTCATCATGACCTGCTTTCCTTAGTCTAATTGTCTAGGGAGGGAGGAACCCCATCCACAAAGCTTGAAGATGCCTGGACAAGGCTTAACAATTTCCCTCTCTCATCTCAATATACAGGACATCATGATTCAAGAAACACGTTCTGCTTTTTTAAAACTGTGAGTGCTCAAATAAGCATTTGTTGAACAAACATTAAAAAGCACTTTATTCGCTTGGAACCAGCGAGCAAAAGGAAATATCTATATTTTAAAATATTTCCGTTCCTGTAAAAGCAAATGGGATTACTCAAATTAGAATCTGAGAAATTTCAAGTATTCTGATGACTTCTTCACTTTAAAGGAATTTCAGAATTTCAAAAAAAGCTCAAAGAGGTCTTTGATTATTCTTCTCTCCCCTCCCCCACTCTAGCCTTTATGCTACACAACACAGTGCAGACCCAGATCTCGCTTTGATAAAGCTGCTATTAATCTTTCTCACACCTAGGAAGTGAGGACATAATGACACAGAGTCAACAAATTTCTTCGCATTTACACTTCATAAACATGGAGCAGTACTGGACTGAGCTGTTCATTCTCTCTCCGTAGCTCTAATATGCTAAGCATTGCACAGGAGCAAAACAATGCTGTATTTCAACAATGCTGCATGCCTTCGATGGCCACACTCTACCCTATGTGACAAGAGTCTCCGGCGCTCCATGGAAGAGATGTGTCCTCTGCAATTGTGAGGCAGTCTTGCCTGCAAAAGCTGGAATCCCATTGCCTTCCACTGTGAAGTTGAAGCCATTTTCGAGAACTTATTTGAGATTGGTGACCCAGTGATTTCCTGTGGGCAGACAGTAAGACCTGCCTAACAGGCCCCATTTTGTGACTGACTGCCGAGGCTCCATCAGGGAAGATCGATAGTTGGCATGGCAACGAGCTCGTTTCTCCAGAAATGAGCTCCTTTTATTAAATTTTGCTAGCTATTGATCAATTCCTGATCCACATATCAAAACATGACAAGCAGCTAATGAATCGCTGATCTGGTTGACTTAAACACATGTATATATTCAAGAGTTAGTTAAGACTGGATATATTCCTACGAATTTGGCCCAAGGAGTCTAATGCAAACAGTGATGGGTCCAGCATGAATCTATTTGAGGACATGTAGATGTACCAAGAAAGGAAAATGGAATGAATAAAATGCACTTTTAGGGTAAATTTAGACTGCAATTTGGCCTTTTTCCTCATTAGATGCTTTAAGACAAAGGTATTTTTCATACCATGGTTGCCTTTTGTTTCCAAGTTTATGCTGAAAACAACAGGACACCTGGCTAATTTGGGGAGGGGGCAGGTTTGTCCATTTCTTTCCGGTAGCTATTAATGGCATCAGCACTCTGCTTTCTGCAATTTTAGACTGTCAGGCTCTGAGCATGAAAGGAGGAGCATGGAGGAGAAAAAGGATCCCATAGTGAAGAAGAATGGTCAAGACCATGGAGGTGGCCTTGACTCCTTTCCTTCCCACTTTCGTTTCTTCAACTTCCTTTCCATTTCCTGGCCACTCAGCCCCTCGCTTTGACTGATTTTCTCCTTCCCAAATAGTAGTCCGATTTCTCCCATAAGTAATGCTTTTAGTTGGGGATCCTGAGGAGCTCGTCTTCTCTCGTCCATTAACCAAGCTCATATCACTTTGAAAAGTGAAAATAGCTTAACGCTTTCCAGTGTCCAGACTGTGGATTAAAACCACACAAAGGACCGTAATGATGCCAAAAAGCCACAGAGTCCATCAAGATAAACAATGCCATTAAAAAAAAAGTATGTACTCCAATCCTTATTTACATGAGATTAATGACAGTTCTGCCCTCAGCTTTTTTTTTTTTTGCAAATCACTGTCCTCAGTGATTTTGTAAATCACTATCTAACTTGGGAGGGACTGGAGAATGTTATGCGAGGTGAACTAACTCAGTCCCATAAGGACAAATACTGTATGATATCATTATTGTAGAAATAGATAACTGGTAAAATGTACATGAGGATCTAAGGGGAGAGGAGGACAGAGGAGTGGGGATGGGCAGGGAGGGGATCATACGGTTTGACAGGTGGAGGGGGGTGGGTTGTGAAAGTGTGGGGGGGGATGATCCAGTGTGAGAGGCAATGTATACAAACTTTGGAGGTAAACCAGTGTAAAACTTTTTTAAAAAATGAATTGCAAAAATTAAAAAAAAACACACACACTCAACAACAACCCACCAAGGCTTTTAAAAGTATCATTGAGAATCCAGTGGTCACCTTTGTGCCCTTCATCAGTAACCTTGGAAGAGTTTAGAAACTGCGAGCTTCTTATTTACTCATGTAATATGTTGTGAGAACCCCTCATGACAACTGCTGGTAGAGACGAGATGGTTTCTGTGTGAGACCGACTTGTATGTTGTTGTTGTGTGCCGTGGAGTGGCTTGTGACTCATTAGCGACCTTGTGTACAACAGCTCTGAACTCTGCTCTATCCTGATCCAACCTTCTTATCTCTGACACACCCACCCTCATTACCCCAATCACTGAGTCAATCCATTTCATCCTGGGTCTTCCTCTCCTGTGCTCTCCCTCCACCCTTCCCAGCATGATGTCTCTCCCCAAGAACTGGTCCCTCCTTGCCACATGCCCAAAGTTTGTCAAAGGCAACATTTCGCCTTCGAATAAATTTTTTGTACCAATTTCTATAAAAATTTATTATAACATTTTCAATAATGACCCTAGATATAATAATGACCTGGAGAGCTCTGGCAGAGATGCCATAATGAATTAAAATCGGCTAGTTTGCATAGGGGAAATTAAAGCCGAGTTGCTGAAAAGTGATTTCATTAGGGCTGATATTATCAAAACGACTGCTGGAAGAATAAAAAGTTATTAGCTGTCGAGTGGTGTCTATTTGCTGCTAGGCATGTCTGGGAACTTAAAAAGAACTGCAGTCAGCCACTCACTCACTCACGCACCCATTCACTGCCCTTGGGTTAGAACTGACTCATGATGGCTGACATGACAGTGGGTCTCAGACAGGTTGTGAAGTGTCTGGGAGCAGACTGTCTGTCCTTCTCCTGTGGAGCCGCTGGTAGAGTTGAATTGTCAGAGTCACCGCAATGCGATTCCCTACCTACTCCCTCAACACGGCTCCTTTAATTGATCTCTTTCCAGGGGAGCAGCTGGTGGATTCTAACCACGTGGCTTTGAGCTGGCAGTGCATTCGCTTCTGCGTGCGAGCGCGCGCGCACACACACACACACACACACACACGGATATGCAGATGATGCATCCTTGTTCATTGAAAGTGAAGAGGACTTGAAGTCCGTGGATCATAATAAATTATGGATAGCGCATGGAACCTATACACAGACCAAGAAACAGCCACTAGAACAGAACAACGGGACACTGCACACTTTAAAAATGAACAAAGGTGTGCGTTAGGGCTGTTCTTTTCAACATACCTATTAAAGTTGTATGCTGAGCAAATAATTTGAAAAGCTGGACTATCTGACGAAGAATGTGGCATCGGGATTGGAGGAAGTCATGCCAACAACCCGCTTGATGCTGATGACGGCTTTCAAAAAGTGAAGAGACTTAAAGCACTTCCTGAAGATCAAAGAACAACACGGATTATACCTCACAATGAGGAAAATAGGATTCTCATTGAACTTGGTTGGACTAACTGGACTTACAGGCAGCATCATGTTAGAAGGAGAAAATAGGAAAGTTGTCGATGATTTCTTTTTACTTGGATTCATAGTCAACACGGATAGAAGCAGCAGGTAAGAAAACAGAATATCACGTTAGCTAAATGTGCTGTCAAGGGCTCAGGAACAAGGTGTGGGTTTAAAGACTAAGGTGTAAGACTTCTGAATAAGGTGGTAGACTAGGTAAATGGGAGTTCAGACCTTCTTCAACTAAGATACTAGAAAACAAAGACAACAGATATGGATGATATTTCCGGAAACCGGAGTTTAAAAGGAAATGATAAGGAAGTATTTAAAACATTTGCTGAAGAGAGAAATTTAATGAAAACATTGAAACTGGTCTGGCCATCACTGGAAATCAGGGCTAGCCCAGCAACTGACCCTCTTGTTCACTATGTCCTCGAAGAGATCAGGAGAGTGACTTTCACACGCTCCCACTCACCAAGTGGCTCGCAGTGTTCTTCCAGCCCTTCTCAGCTATGCCTGAGGCCTGACTCATACACCATTATGTATCTGGTGCCAAGATCATGACGATGGCTGTACATTTAGAGACTCTCTCCAGGAGCCAGGGGACTCCCAGGCCTTGTCCCCAATGGGCCCTGGATTTGTGGGACGCCACCACTTTTTTGAGATCCTTGCCTTTCACTGGGCAGTCCTGGGGATACTCTACTTAGCCCACGTCAGAGTCACATTTGGAGCAGTGCACAATTCATGGAGTAGGGCCTCCTTGGGAATTTTGGCTTCACAGTGATTGTCTCTTCACACTAACCATCTCTATCTGGGTATTCCGCCTGCACCTAAACCAGACACTGACAAAGACAATATCCCTAGGCACATAGGCTAGGTCCCTATGACACCAGCAGAAACTTCCCTCCAGGTTGAGTGCTCTGCTCCTTGACACGTCCTAGGCCAGAAGAGGTACTGTCCTTAACCCAGCTCACATTTTGGGGCCTCAGCCACCTCTCAGAGCAGAAACGCTGACTAGACTGAACACAGTAACTGCAAACTTCTGGACTGGCAACTCCCATCATGGTTCAGACTTTTGTTTGCTTGCTTATTTGTTTATAAATATTTTTTTGTTCTGGTGAAGTTTTTGTTTTCTATTGTTTAAATTACACTTTTTGTTCTTTAAAAAATTTTTTTATTGTGATTTTAACAAGTTTATAGAAAATTTGGATTTCCAGTCATTCATTGTTGTACATTTTTCTCTTATCCCCTCAGTTCACTATTCTCTTTTAAAAATTCATTCACTGTTGTACAGTTCCCCTCCCCCATCTACTTTACAATGCAGTTTTTATTCTGGACTGTTGTCATGCAAATAATGCGTACTCATATATTCCTTTTTAGCAGTTCTTTCTCTCATCTGTTCCAATGCAGTGTTCATTATCTATCTACTCTTGTCTTAGTTTCCTCCCAACCCCCAGTCAGTCCTGTTTAATAACAGTGGCATTATGCAGTATTTGTCCCTTTGTGACTGAGATATTTCACTCAGAATAATGTCCTCTAGGGTCATCCATTCTGTGTAATATTTTATGAGTTCCTTGTTTTTCAGTGCTGTGAAGTATTCCATTGTGTGAATGTACCACAGCTTTTCTATCCATTCATTTGTTGATGGGCACTTGGGTTATTTCCATATCTTTGCTACTGTGAACAAAGCCACAATAAACATGGGTGAGCATATATCTGCTTCGGTGGCAGTTATGGTCTCTTTGGGGTATATTCCCAGTAGTGGAATTGCTGGGTCAAATGGTATTTCTATTTCCAACTTTTTGAGAAAGTGCCATACTGCCTTTCAGAGTGGTCGCACCATTTTACACTCCCATCAACAGTAAATAAGGGTTACAGTCTCTCCACTGAGCAAATTATTAGAGAAGCTGAACTCTATGAGGAAGAATGTGGCATCAAGATCAGAGGAAGACTCATCAATAACCTATGTTATGCAGATGATACAAGCTTGCTTGCTAAAAATGAGGAGGAGAACTTGAAGCACTTGTTGTAGAAGATTAAAGAATACAGCTTTCAATATGGATTGCATCTCAATATGAAGAAAACAAAAATTCTTACCATTGGACCAATAGATAATATCATGATAAATGGAGAAAAGATTGAAACTGTCAACACCTTTATGTTACTTGGATCCACAATCAGCACCCTTCTTATCAGCAGTCAGAAAATCAGGAGACATATAGCACTGGGAAACTGCAGTTAGGGATCCCTCCAAATTATTGAGGAGCAATGATGTCAGTTTGAGGACTAAGGTGCATCTGATTCAGGCCATGGTATTTTTTTTTTTTAAATATGGAACGCTTCACGATTTTGCGTGTCATCCTTGTGCAGGGGCCATGCTAATCTTCTCTGTATCGTTCCAATTTTAGTATATGCGCTGCCGAAGCGAGTACAGGCCATGGTATTTTTGATCACTTGCTATGCATCTGAGAGCTGAACAATGACTAAGAATGATAGAAGAAGAATTGAGGCCTATGAGCTGTGGTATTGGAGAAGAATACTGAACATCTTACAGACTGCCAAAAGAACAAAAAAATATGTCTTGGAGAAATTGTAGCCAGAGTGCTCCTTGAAGGCAAAGATGGTAAAGCTTATGTACTTTGGGCCTGTTGCTAGGAGAGGCTATTCTCTGATAGAGGGACATCATGCTTGAAAAGGCAGAGGGTTAAGCAAAAGAGAGGAATATTCTCAACCAGGTAGATTGACACAGTGACTGCCACAGTGGGCTTTAGTGTGTCAGGAAGTGTGAGGACGGCTCAGGATAGGACAGGGTTCAGATCTGTTACTCATAGGGTCGCTCTGGGTTGTACTCAACTCAATGGCATCTAAGAACTAACAACTTCTCCCAAATCAGCTATTGAAAACTCCTGTGGAATATAGTTCTATTTTGAAGCATATGGAGTTGCCACAAACCAGAATAAACTAGAAAACAATTGGTTTTAAAATTGTTGTTGTGTGTCATCTAATTAGACTGACTCACAGTGGGTTTTCAAAGGCAGTAAATCATACAAGAGGAGATTGCCCATCCTTCTCCCACAGAACAGCTGGTGGATTTGAACCCCTAGCCTTTCGGATTGCAGCATTGCTTCTTACCACTAGGCCACCAGAACTGCTCTTGTTTTAAAATTAAATGAGAGCTTTTACTAAGGACTCACCCATATGAGATGCATTCACACAAAAAGTGTGAAGAAAACAGCTGGAGTCATCATGGAGAAGTCATTCATGTGCCTGGGTAACGATTTCCAAACCACGAGGGAAAGAGGCCACCATTATTTCCAGCACGAAGCTCTGTGACAAGATAGCAGGTTTGGCCACACATTTGACAAGGTGGGTTCAAAGAGGTCCTGCTAGAGGTATAAACATTAAGCTCTGGTGATCTAGTGGTAAGAAGGTATGCTGCAATCTCAAAGGCCCAAAGGAACGTGGTTCAAATCCACCCTTTGCTCCATGGGAGACAGATGGGCAATCTCCTCCAGTGTGATTTACTGCCTCTGAAAACTTGCTGGAGCGTCAGCTATGGGTTCAGTCTGACTAGATAGTAGTCAGTAGTCAACACGAACAACAGGAGTAGGGAGATAGATAATTATGCTCCTGAGGTCTCAGCCAGATCACAGAGGGAAATGATACCGAGGAAATATGGATGGACACTCTTGGACTCTGGCAATCTTGTCACTCAGTCCACAGCTGGGAAGAATTTAAAAATGCAATGAGGAGCTGTTGGAGTCTTTCTGATAGGTTGTAATATTTGCATAAACATAGGAATATAAAGAAAGAAATTTGATGGGAAAGAAAAGTGGAAATGCATATATGTGTTTAATAAAAGCAATTTTAAAAAGTGCTCCCTTCAGGAGAAAAAAATTAAGAGGGCCAGGGAAAATGACTTGTCTGTTTGACTTGAACAAGAATAAACTTGCCAAGTCTCTTGACTCACAGGGGGCACAGCTTTTTCATTTTCATGCCAAAAGACCATCTCCTAGGATATGGAGACCATCTGTGTCAAGGAGCAAAGCCCTTAAAGATGATTTCAATGTAAAATTTGGCGTGACGGGGGCCATATTGTCTGACACTGTCCAACCCCTTTGGTATTTCAACAAGTTAAGCACAAAGGAAGTAAAAAACTGCCCACAACAATGAAGCAGAATTCCCAGACAGCTCCAGGGGAGAGGGAGAAGGCTTTGACAGAATTAAGACAAGTCAGCATGGATATGCACAAAGGTGTCTAAAATCGCTACGTACAGGGTTTGAAATGAAGAAAGAAAGATAGCCAGTTCAGTGAGAAGCTACAGACGTGGGCCCCATGCTTTCTCAGTGCCTCGCCACTGAGGATCAGAGCCTGGAAGAGGAGAACTGGCCTTGCCTGCTCACACACAGGTCACCTGTCTGAGTCCCAGCCCCATGAGCCGTTGTCAACATCAGCTCTGTTAGGTGAGGTCAGTTTCCAGTGGCTGCTCAGCTGGGCTTGGTTTAACTCTTGATAAACCAACTTTTGCCTCCTGTCTTGAAATGCTCAAGGATGCAATGCTAAGACACTTGGGAATAGCTTCAGAATAACCCCAGACTGGACTAGGGGAAATAGGTGAGGGTGCAGATGAAATGAGATTGTCTGTGAGTGCCCCATTGTTCAAGCTGGACGAGGACACATGAAGGCTTATCGTTCTATGCTCTACTTAAAAAAATCTTTTTTTCCCCTTTTTAAAATTATTAGTACTTTCGTGTATGTGTGTTTGTGTATCGTCGAATCAGATCCTACTGGTCCAGGAGGAGATTGCCTTTCCTTCTCCAGTGAAGCATCTGGTGCTTTCTAACTGCGCCCTCAGGATTGCTCCCTTACTCCCTACTTTTTAAAATGTTTTAAATTTCCCTTTTAAGAAAGGAAGAAACTCCTGCCAGTATCCCTGTCTTAAAAGTGAAGGCCTTTTCGGGTTGCTTCGCATTCTTTGCTTTCTCCCCAAGGATTACTGTCTCATTTATCACGTCTCTTTTTTTTCATTCATCAAACATATTTCAATATTTCTTTGGGACAAGGCACTTTACTTGGCAACAAAGGAAGGGCAAGCAGATATCTGAGTTTTAGTTCTTGTCTTCTAGGGATTCCTAATGTAGTGGAGAAGACAGATGGAGCTTACGTATGTGTGGCCAGGTAGAATGGAAGAAGGGCTGGAACAAGAGGAGAGGGGAACAACAGTTCTGACTGGTGTCCCCTCGAAGGGCTTCCTGGAAAAGGGGGATTTGAGCTGATTCCTGAAAGGACTTCTGAGTGGATACGGAAATACAAGCCTAACCCTAACAATTCTAAGGCTGGGATAAGAACTAGAACAAGCTAGCAAACTGGTAAATCTCCTATGTTCTAGCCTTTTACTTTGAGAAATACAGCTTCCTAAAGATGTACATCAGGGTTGTATCCTTCTACTGTACCTACCCAGTATATGTGCTGAGCAGATAGCTAATCCAAGAGGCGGGACCACACAAACATGAGTGTGACATCAGGATTGAAGGAAGACTCAGCAGTCTGTGTTATGTATTGACACAGCCTTACCTACAGAAAGTGGAGAGGACCTGAAGCATTTACCGCAGAATATCAAAGGTTACAGCCTTCAGTATATATTCTGGCTTAACAGTGAGAACACAAAATATTCACAAACAGATCAATGGACAAAAGATTGATGTTTCCAAGGATTTCATTTCACTTGGATATGTAATTAACATTCGTGGCAGCACCAATAAAGAAGTCAAATGACAATCTCACCAAAAGCAATCTACATGCTCAATGCAATCCCAATACAGACGCCAAACTCATTTTCCAAAGAGACAGAAAACCCAATTGGTTAGTTTATTTGGAAAGGAAAGAGACTCCAAATAAGCAAAGCCCTTCTGAAAAAAAAAAATGAGGCATCGGACTTTCTGATTTCAAAACCTACTACACAGACATAGTAACCAAAACAGCCTGACAGACAACACATAGATAATGGAATAGAACCAAGAACCCAGAAAGTAACCCATCTACCAGTTAGTATTCGACAAGGAATAAAAACCTATTTTTTTTATTTTTATTGTATTATTTTTACGTGTACCATCAAATCAGATCTGACTGGTACAGGAGGAAATTGTCCCCTCCTTCTCCAGCAGAGCATCTGGTGGATTTGAACCGCGTACTTCTGGGATTGCAGTGAAGCATCTTGCCACTAGGCCACCAGAGCTCCCCTGAATCAAAACCTATTAAATGGAGAAATGACAACCTCTTCATGAAATGGTACTGGCAAAACTGAACGTTGGCCTGCAGAAAACTGAAACAAGATCCACACCCCACAACCAAACACAAAAATTCAACTCAAGGTGAATCAGAGACCTAGGGGCAAAGCCCCAAACCATAAGGATCATAAGAGACAAAATGTGACCAAACTGAGAAAGTCTGGCTTATGGTATAATTAGGCTTGCAAATATAGCCAGGAAGGCACAACAGGAGAGGGAAAAAGCAATGAATGGGATCTTTTATAAATTAAATCCCTGTGTGCATCAAAACCTTTTTCCAAGAGGATGAAAATAAAATCTACAGATTGAGAAAAAACATTTGACAATGACATTTCAGACAAAGGTCTCATAAGAAAAGTTTACAGAATACTACAGAGTGTTCCTTGGAGACAAGGATAACAAAGCTTAATCGTTCATATGCTGGACATGTAGCTAACTAGGCAAGACTATTCCTTGGAAAGGGACATGATGCTTGAAAAGCTCAGCAAAGGAGAAGAAGACCCCCAATGAGATGAATCAACTGCAACTTTAGCAATGGGATCTAGTGTGTCAGAGATAATAAGGATGGCACAGGATAGGGCAGGGTTTAGATTGGCTCTTCATAGGGTCACTGTGAGTCATATGTGACTTGACGGCACCTAACAACAACAGGACCTCCACAAGAAAAACTGATAACCTAATAACAACATGGGCAGAAGACAAGGAACAAAGAATGACTTTTCACAAAGGAAAACATTCAGACGGCCAACAGACATGAAAAATGCTCAAAATTACAGACAATCAGAGAGATGCAAATCGAAACCACAATGAGACAACATCTCACCCCCGTAGCAAAGTTTAACAGGACAGCAAGCAATACCTGTTAGAGAGGAGCTTGAGAGATTAAAATGCTCATGCACTTCTCATGAGGTTGTAAAATGGTACAACTATTCTGGAAGGCAGTTTGATGTATTCTCAAAAAGCTGAACATAGAAATCTCATACCCCAAGGAAACCAGAACTGATACACAAACAGAAATATGTGTGCCTGTGTTCATAGCAGCATTATTCACAATACTGGTTAATACGGAAACAGCCCAAATGTCCATCAACACACAAATGGATTGAGAAATTGTGGTACATTCACATGATGGAATACTATGCAGCACTCAGAAGCAATGATTTTGAAAAATACTGCATAACTTGGGAGATACTAGAGAGCATTATTCTGAGTGACTATCTCTGTCTCATAAGGACAAATACTGCATAAGACAATTATTGTAAACAAAACAAAACAAACTAGGAGCTCTGGTAGCCTAGTGGTAAGAAAATGCACTGCAATTCCAGAGGCACACAGTTCTAATCCACCAGCTGCTCCGTGGGCGAAGGATGGGCAATCTCCTCCCCTGTGATTAACTGCCCCTGAAAACCCACTGGAGGGTCATCTATGGGTTGGTTCCAACTTGACAGTGTACAGTAACAGTAATAGCTAAATGTTTTCATTATGCCAAATAAAAAACATTCCTTTAAAAAAAATAATAAGATGTGTAAACACATCACAAAGTGGAAGAGGAAAAAGGTGGAAAAAAGCAGAAGGGTGGAAATCATTAGGATGACAGAGCTTAGTGGGCAGATTGAGGGAAGGGGAGGGAATGGGAAAGATTCAATGGAGACTTGAAGAGATGGTGTTATAAAAGGCATATTGTTGCTGTTTACCTACCATCAAGTCAGAACCGGCCCATTGGCTGACCCTCCAGCAGAGGCAGTTAGTCACAGCGGAGGAGACGGCCCATCCTCGTCTCATGCAGCAGCTGGTTTCTTTGAACCACAAGCGTTCAGGATTGTAATGCAGCTTCTGGCCACCAGGCTACTGGAGCTCCCTAATAACAGGCATAGATCCATGGTAATTCAGTATATGGGATATAGTGTATATGAATGCTTATCTGAAACACAATGTGAATGAGGGGTTGTATGGAATGCAATGTATATGAGTGAAACAATGTAAATGAATTATTGTATGAAAACCAAGTATAAAAAAGAAAGAAAATGATTATTGCATTGGGAAAAGCTACTGCCAGGGATCTCTTTAAAGCGATAAAGAAGAAGAATGCCAGTTTAAAGGCTAAAGTGTCCCTGACCCAAACTATGATATTTTCCATTGTTGTTATGGATGTGAAAGTTGGGCAATGAGTTAGGAATAGCAGATAAGAACTGTCTTCAAATTGTGATTTTGGTGAAGAACACTGAATATGTGGCCAAAAGAACAAACAAATCTACCTTGGAAGAAATGCAGTCAGGGTGCTCCTTGGAGGCAAGGAGGGTGAGCCTCGAGTTTCCATACTTTGGGCATGGTATTGGAAGGGACCCTGGAAAAGGATATTATAAAAAGCAGAGGATCAGCAAAGGTGAGGGAGGCTTCACTGAGGTGTATTAGCAGTCGGAACAATGGCTGCAGCACTACAGAGATCCTGAGGATTGGGCATGAATTTGATCCGTTGTTCACAGGGTCACTATAAATCAGAATTGACTCAACAGTGCCAAAAACAACAACATAACAGGAACAATAATCTGAAAAGCCAGGTTAAAATAGACAACTCTTGGAATCCTCAAAATTCTGGGTTGGAACTTGACCACATAAGATCTGATTCCTGGCTCGGGTCTACTGGTTTATAGCCTGTCTTTCTTTTCTCATTCTGGGTCCTATCCCTCACCACACAGGCCTGGTGCACAAATAAGTGGGTAGTCCAAGCCCTAGTTTCTAAAATCCCTTTGAAATCCCACAGCCACCACTTGGTTGCCCCTAAGTTCCCTACGTGCTCAAACTGACAGCGTCACTGTTTGCCTCTGAGTGGATGGATGTAAGAAAGAGAGTCACTCAGGCCCTGAAAGTGCAATTAGAGCCACTGGGGTAGGAAAATCGAGGGTCTCTGTTATTCCTTCTCTGGTGAAGGAGAAAGACGGAGAAAGCTCAGGACCGAGGAGGCCGCTTTTCTTGCAGATTCCTTTCCCTTGGAGAGGAAGGCCGCTGGAGGGTAGATAGCCAGAGTGGTCTCTAAAGCAGGCAACTGAGGGAAGATGGTCTCCCTAACTGTATACTTTTTGGAAAATTATTTTTTATTGTGATTTGAATAAAAGCTTACAAGAAATTGGTTTTCATTTGCTCACTCATATAATTTGGTTTCATGTCCCCTCGCCCTTTTAGCTTAAACGTAGGTCCTGTTCCCGGTTGTTAATTGCAGTACACATAATGTCTGATCATCCAGTCATTTCAGATTGACCTTTTCTTCACCTATTTTATTTCAAGACAGGAATTATCTATTCTTATCCTGCTCTGCCTGTCATCCCTCCTCCCCTGTAACCATCCTTGTTTGTTTTTGTTTTTTTTTTTTTTAAATAACAGCGGTTTTATACACTATTTATCCTGTTGCAACTGAGATATTTCACTCGGCCTAATGTCTTCCAGACTCATGTTGTAAAAGTTCATTCTTTTCTAATGTTGTGTGAATGTATTCCATTGTGTGACTGTATCCATTCATTTGTGGATGGGCCCTTGAGCTGCTTCCATCTCTTTGCTATTGTGAATAAATGCTGCAGTAAGCATGAATGTTCATACACTCATTGTGTGACAACTCGGATTTCCTAAGGATATGTTCCCAGTAGTGGACTACCTGGACCAGATGGTATTTATATGTTTGACTTTTTGAGAAAGTATCAGACTGCCTTCCATCATGGCTGTACCACTTTACATCCCCACCAGCAGTGCCTGAGCATTCCAATCTCTTTCATCTTCACCAGCATTTGTTGTTTGCAGTCCTGTTGAACTTTGTTGGGGTGAGATGATATCTCATTGTTGTTTTGATTTTTGCATCTCTCTACTTTCAAGAAAGTAATCCAACTTTTCAAACCTTTAATCTCTCTCTCTCTGTCTCTCTCTCTCTCTCTCGATTTGGGTGAAGAGCAAATTAGTTTTCCATTCAACAGACCCCATCCACATTCCGTATCCAACTTCTTGTGTTTCTCATTTCCATTCCTCTTTCTCTCCTAGTCCTTCTTGGATTCAGACCATTGTTCTTGGGCAAATGTTTCCCATTTTCTTTCTAATGGGTTATTGTTCTAAGTCGAAAGTGACTCAATGGCACATAACAATAATAACACTTCTTCTAATGAGTGGCCACATCTCCAGTGATACTGTTCTCCTTACAGACCAATTTATATTTTAGTTGAAAATTGAGCCATGGGCTCAAGTTCAGATTCAGACTTAAACTCTGGCTCAGTCATAGTGTCAAGGCTTCCACTAATCTCTATACAACCAGTAAGTCAGGATTTTGGGTATGACTTTGAGTTTTGTTCCATATTTTTCTTCCACTCTAGCTCGGACTTTCTCTGGTGATTCCTTCCAGAGTGGTGGTGGTGGTTGCTGTTGTTGGTTGCCACTGAGTTGAGCATAACTCATAGCGACCCTATGAACAAAAGGCGTGAAGCCCCTCTACAACTATTGACATTTATCAAAGTTCATAGAGTTTCCAGAGGCATGTTGTTTAGGGAGTGGTAGCCATGCATTATTTAGTTATTCTGAGCTCAAGTGGAAGCCAAAGTTTCCTCAGTCTGTTTTTATCCTTGTATCTCATAAATAGGTTTAGGGTTTTTTTCCTTATCCATTCTGCTACTGCTTTTCTCTTGACTGGTGCATGTAATCTTTTCACATTCAGTATTGTTATTTATAAGCTTGCTTCTATTGCTGCCATTTTTCTGCTGTGTTTTTCATGGTGTGCTGGATACTTTGTTCTAGCTACTTTTCTGTGCTGTCTCAGGATGAAGAACTCATTCTTTTTTTAAAATTTCTTTTAAGGTTGAGCTTTTTATCACACATTCTACGAATTTCTGCTTTTCAGAAATAGTCCTAATTTCACTGTTACATATATCAAGCTTTGTTACAAGGATCAGCTTTGCTGGTCCTTGCTCTGATGTAATGTGTTGACACATGAAGCTGGTGTATCATGAGGTGTATCATAAGTAGTAGTACCCATGGATTGGAGATGTGATGCTTTCACCAAGAGCTGCCCAGCAAAGGAAGTCAGTGTTCCTTGAGGTCCCTGAACCACAGTGTCAATCAATTTTATCCAAGCTCTTCTCCTTTATTATCTTTCCAAGACATGATTTTCCTCTCCAAGGAATAGCCTCTCTTAGCAACAAGCTCTAAATATGTGAGATGAAGCCTTCTCATCTTCGCCTCCAAAGAGCACTCTGGCTGCACCATCTTCAAGACATATCTGGGTTGGTTTTTGGTTTTCTTTGGTTGTTGGTTTTTTGTAGTCCACGGTATGTTCAACACAATCTTCTCCAACACCACAACTTAAAGTCATCAATTTTTCTTCTTATACTTAGTCATTGTCCAGCTCTCAGATGCATAGCAAGTGATTGATAATACCATGACCTAAATCAGACCCACCTTAGTCTTCAAACAGACACAATTGCTCTCCAGTATTTTGGAGAAGTCCCTGACAGAGGATTTGCCCAATGCAGTATATTTCCTGATCTCCTGATGGCTGGTACCAAGAGTGTTGACTGTTGATCCAAACAAGATGAAATTATTGAGACTTTCAATCTCCATTCTCTATCATGATGTTGCCTAATGGCCCAGTGGTAAGGACTTTTGCTTTCCTGGTGTTGAAAAGTAATCCATACAAAAGGCTGTCATTATTGATCTTCTGCAGCAAATGTTTCATGTCCTCCTCATTTTTAGCAAGCAAAGTTGTGTCATCTGCATAACATAGGTTGTTGATGAGACTTCCTCCAATCCTGATGCCACATTCCTCTTCAGAAGTTCCAGCACTGAAATATTTTAGGATGTACCATATGAACAAGAGCCAAGAGTAATGAAGGAAGAAATAGAAGCTGCACGGAAGGCATTGCCAAGAAATAAAGTCCCAGGGATTGATGGGATACCAATTGACATGACATGTTTCAGTGAACACATGCCGCCCTGAAAAGTCCTCACCAGCTTATGCCAGGAAATTTGGAAAACAGCTACCTGGCCAGGCGACTGAATTGCTTGAACAGAAAGTTGACTATTTCCTCAGTGTCAATCAGGAAGCCAGATAGATATTGCTAAGAGTAATCCCATTACTTAAACTAGACTTAGTGTCCTGTAATCGGAAACAGACTCAGAAAACGGACTTTTCATAGCGGTGTAGTAAAACTGAGACACAAGTGTGAAGGAGCAGCTTCTCTTATCTAGAAGTGTTAGGCATTGGCACAGCAGAACCATGTCACAGGTACCAATGATAAAAGTAGACAATGATCCTGGAATATAGTTGGGGTCCATTGCTCTTGTTGTTCTTGTTATGTGTTGTTGAGTCACCTGCAACTCATAGGAACCCTATGTATAATAGAACTAAAACCTGCTCTATCCTGTGCCAATCTTATTGTCTCTGACACACCTACCCCCATTACCCCAGTCACTTCATCAATCCGTCTCATCGAAGGTCTTCCTGTCTTGAACTGTCCCTCCACACTTCCAAACATGATGTCCCTCTCCAAGGACTGGTCCCTCCTTGCAACATCCCCAAAGTATGTCAGACGAAGCCTCAGAATCCTTGCCTCCAAGGAGCAGCCTGGTTTCACCCTCTCCAAGATGAACCTGTTTGTTCTAGCCATCCATGGTATATCTATAGTATAGAGTATTATTTACTGGATGAGATGCAGCATCAGGTGTGACTAAAATTAGAAGTCTCTCCTTTTCAATCATTTGAACATTTGTAGGCAAGAGGGGTGATTATTTCAATAGAATGGCTTGCTGACATAGTTCTTCTCTCATGGACAGAACTTCATCTGTCTTTCCTGAATGCGGTATTAGAAATATTATAGCTAACATTAGATGGATCTTGGCTGAAAGCAGAGAGTACCAGAGGAATGTCTATCTGTATTTCATTGACCACGCAAAGGCATTTGACTGTGTGAAT
This sequence comes from Elephantulus edwardii, assembly GCF_000299155.1. NCBI lineage: Eukaryota > Metazoa > Chordata > Mammalia > Macroscelidea > Macroscelididae > Elephantulus > Elephantulus edwardii. The sequence continues at coordinate 20,427,863 of NW_006399766.1, read as the reverse complement.
CACAACAAACTGTGGCAAACTCTGAGAAGAATGGGAATCCCAGAACATTTCATCATACTTATGCGAAACCTATACTTGGACCAGAAGGCAGTGGTCAGAAAAAAGCAAAGAAACACTGCATGATTAAAAATTGGGAAGGGTGTCTGCCAGGGATATGTCCTACCTCCATACCTTTTCAATTTATATGCAGAACAGATCATCTGGGAGGCTAGGCTCTGTGAGGAGGAATTGACATCAGGATTGGAGGAAGACTCATCAACGATCTGTGTTATGCGGATGACACAACCCTGCTTGCTGAAACTGAGAGGACCTGAAGTGCTTGCTGCAGAAGGTCAAGGAGTATATCCTTCAGTATGGATTAGAGCTCAACATCAAGAAAACAAAGATTCTCACCCCTGGGACAATTGGCAGCTTCATGATAGATGGTGAAGAGATTGAGATTATTAACAGCTTTAGTTTGCTTGGCTCCACAACCAACACTCTTGGTACCAGCAGCCAGGAAATTAAAAGATAAATTGCATTAGGAAAGTTTGCTGTCAGGGACCTCTCCAAAGTACTGAAGAGCAACGATGTCTGTCCAGAGACTAAGGTGCGCCTGATTCAGGCTATAGTCTTTGCAATTACTTGCTATGCATCAGAGACCTAGACAATGACTAGGGATGATAGAAAGAGAAATGATGCCTTTGAGCTGTGGTGCTGGAGAAGAGTATTGAATATACCATGGACTGCTAGAAGAACAAACAGGTTCATCCTGGAGAGGGTGAAACCGAGCTGCTCCATGGAGGCAAGGATTCTGAAGTTCTGTTTGACACATTTTGGACATGTTGCAAGGAGGGACCAGTTCTTGGAGAGGGATGCCATGCTTGGGAAGGTAGAGGGACAGTGCAAGAGTGGAAGACCCTTGATAAGATGGATCGATTCAGTGATTGGGGTAACAGGGGGTAGGTGTGTCAGAGACAATATGGTTGGCACAGGATAGAGCAAGGTTTAGGGCTGTTGTACGTATGGTCACTATGAGTTGCAAGTGACTTGATGGCACATAACAACAATGAACATCATCCCCATGGGCCATTGACAAGGAACATAGCAGTCTATGTGTCCCACACCTGTTGTTGTTGTTATGTGCCATTGAGTTGTTTGCAACTCATAGTGACCCTATGTACAAGAGCTCTAAATGCTGTTCTATCCTGTGCCAACCTAGCCATCTCAAACGCACTTATTCCCACCGCTCCAGTCACAGAATCGATCCATCTCACCAAAAGTCTTCCTCTCCTTCACCTCCCCTCCACTCTGCCAAACATGAGTTCCTTTCCAAGGACCAGTCCCTCCTTGCAACATGCCCAAAACATGTCAGACGAAGCTTCAGAATCCTTGACTCCAGGGAACACTCTGGCTTCAGCCTCTCCAGGACAAACCTGTTTGTTCTCCTAGCAGTCCATGGTATATTCAACACTCTTCTCTAGCACCACAGCTCAAAGGCATCAATCCTCTTTCTATCAGCCCTTTTCACTGTCCAACTCTGATGCATAGCACATAATTGTGAAGACTATAGCCCGGATCAGGCACACCTTAGTCTCCAGCCTGACATCGTTGCTCTTCAGTACTCTTTTTTATTATTTTTTTTATTTTTATTGTATTATTTTTACGTGTACCGTCAAATCAGATCTGACTGGTACAGGAGGAGATTGCCCCCTCCTTCTCCAGCAGAGCATCTGGTGGATTTGAACCGTGTACCTCTGAGATTGCAGTGCAGCGTCTTGCCACTAGGCCACCAGAGCTCCCTTTCTTCAGTACTCTTGAGAGGTCCCTCACAGCCGACTTTCCCAATGCAATTCGTCTCCTGATTTCCTGGCTGCTGTTACCAAGAGGTTGCTAAAAGGGAATCCCAGGGAAGAATGGGACTGAAAGCCAGGTGTTGGGAGGACAGTAGCTGTGTGGACTTTTGTGCAGTAGAAGCCAGTGGGCTGTTTCCAATCCTAGGAATCCTAAAGAACCATCCATAGGTGGTTTAGACTGGAGGGAAACGAGGAGATCGTTGAACCGAAATTCCGTGTACGCAGTGAAAACCTGAGAAATGGAGGCCCTAAGAGAGGGAGCAACTTTCCTAAGGTCACACAGCGTGCCTCTCTCTTCTTCAGTTTGGCATGGTGAGTATTTTCCTATTTGCATCGACCGGGATACATTCCTTCTGGCACGTTCGTCAGCTGTGCAACATCTACATGCTGAAATGTTTTCTTTCTTTGAAAACGAATGTTGCCTTACCAGTTGAAATTGACGTCCCCAAAAGGACCATTTTCTCACTAGGATAATTTTGCTACAAGCTTTTCATTAATCCAAAAATAGATTCAGTGATGTTATTTGGCAGCTTATTGAAGTCTTCAAGAGCCATGGGGAACTCAGTGCGTTGTCTGTTTTTATGACCAAAAGATAAAGAAAGAAACAATAAGCTCAGTTAAAATTGGTTTTATTTCATTTAATGTAGAAAACCCACTCATTCATTCATCTGACAAACAAATGTGTACAGAGCACGTACTAGGTTTAATATGAGTCGTTCAGGCTACAATTCCTTCAGCAAATACTGACTGTCCACTCCTTCTCAAGGAGCTCACAGTCTATGAACCATTTACAGGCCTATTTCTCTAACAAAGGGGATAAGCTAATAAGGACCACAAAAGGAGAAAAGAGTCATGTATGATGAGAACAAGGAAAAATGTCATGGAGGGGATGACATTTGACTGAACCTTAAGTGCAGGTAGAATTTGGACAGGCACTTACAGTCCGGTAGGACATTCAGAATGATTGGCATGGGGAGTTCAGAGTCATCAAATGTTTCAGGTTAATTAGAATATGATTTTCAAATAAGGTTTGCTGCAGACATTTCCAGGAATACTGTAGAGAAGAGAGAAGGTCCAAAAAGTAGGCCCAGAGGACTATCCACCTCAGTTTCAACTAAGATACTTCTGCTTTGATGTAGTATCTTGGACTTCCATATAAGATCTCGGGGTAGTAGTGTGTGGCCTCATTGACAAAAACAAAAATTGCAACCAATTGGACCACAAAGGGTGCAAAATGGGGAAAGCAGGAGATAAGCCTAGGAGAATTAGGCTGGGGCCTGAACACAAGTACTTTGAATATAGTGCTTAAGAATGTGGGTTCATAGAGAAGCTGTGGTATATTCACATAATGGAATACTACGCTGCATTGAAAAACAAGGAACTCATGCAAAATTATTCAAAATGGGTGACCCTGGAGGACATTATGCTGAGTGAAATATCTCAGTCACAAAGGGACAAATACTCCATAGTGCCACTGTTGTAAAACAGGACTGACATTGGAATTGGGGGGGAGACTGAGAAATATGGGATAAATAATATATTTGAAACATATGAGGGAGAGAACTGTTTAAAAGGGATATAGGATTAGGTATTATTGTCATGACAGGAGTCTAGAACGAAGGCTGCATAGTGGAGTGGACCTGGGGGGAGGGACTGTATAACAATGAAATAATTTTTCTTTTACCTTTCAAAGAGAAGAATGAACTGGAGGGGAGGGGTGGGCAGGGAGAAAAGTGCAACAATGAATGAATGGATACCCAAAAATCTGTAAATTTTCATTAAAGTTAATAAAAATTAAATAATTTTAAAAAGAATGCTACCTAAAAGGGATAAAAGGGAAAAAAAAAAAAGGAATGTGGGTTCCATTGTGCAGGCAAGATGAGTCCCTAGGGAATTTTAACCAGGGAGTAAAGGCATGAGGGGCATGACCACAGGAGGGAGGGTATACCAGGATGGGCAAGAGTGGAAGTAAAGGCCTCTGATAGAGAATCGCTACTATGGGCTGGTTCCTTATTTTCGGAGTGTTGCTGTGTTCAAGGCACCGTCCTGAGCACTAGGACTGCAGCAGGGAACAGTGTGTGGGTCTCTAAGTTCTCCAGTCTGATCCACTGGGCTGTTTTCTGAATAAGTACCACACTGTTCTTCTCTGTCTCATGTTGTTGTATGCCTTCATAGAGGAGGTCCTACTGAATTTAAAATTCTTGTGAACAGTACATACACTTTATGTAAAACTTGGGTGATATTTTATTGGAGAAATTTTCCACGCATAATTTAAGAGGAGAAACCACGGGGACACGATGGTTAAAGATGCTTGACTGCTAATCACAGGGCTGGTGGTTTGAACCCACCAGCCAGCCACACCAGAAGGAGAAAGATGAGACAGTCAGCTTCCCTAAAGATTCACGGCCTGGCAAAACCTCCGAGGCACTTCTACCCGGCTCTGTCAGGTTATGAACTGGAATCAACCCAGAGGCAGTGGGGTTTGGGTGTTAGAATTTAGGAACCATAAAAATCACCACCTTACTCTTTTCTTGGTGAAATGAGTTCTTCAAAGTCTTCGGCACTTTAGACTCCAACCATTTGCCTGGCCTGCTCTTCCCCTTTTATCTGTTTGTGCAGTAAGCATTCCCTGCATTCCAGCCAAACCAGAGGCCCCTGAGCATATTCTAAATATTCCTGCTCTCATGCCTGTCATTGCTTATGCTGCTTCTTCTCCTTGGATACTTCCCCTTTCTCAGGGCTACACATGCAAATTCAACTCATCCTGCAAAATGTACCTCACATACCACTTTCTACATGCACACCATTCTGTCCTTGCAACAGTTTGGGATTTCTTGTGCCTCTGTCTGAACCCTAACATCATTTATTTTGCATTTTTTTTCTCTTACCCTGATGGATCCAGGCTGAGAGTCATTTGTGTACTTGTTCATGAAGTCCTTGGGAGCAGAGTAAACTTTTGGTTTCCATAACACTTAAATGTTGATTGCTAATGACTTTGAAACACATTCTAAAGAAGATTAGGACTTAAAAGGAAATAAATAAAGAAGACTAAGATGTACTTTACCCAAGTCATGGTATTTTCAGTTGCTTTGTATACATGCAAAAGTTGAACAAGGAATGAGGATTTTCTTGACTAGGAAGCCTGAGGAAGAACCGATGACTTGTCATTGCAGTGTTGACGAAGGGTATTGGGCAGCCCATGGATTGCCAAAAGAACGGCTAAGTCTGTCTTGGAGGCTGTGCAACAAGGGTGTTCCTTTGAGGCAAGAATGGTGGTTTTACACACTTTGAATCTGTTGTCAGGAGGGTCCAGTCCTTGGGGAAAACACCAGGCTCGGAAAAGTGGAGGATCAGCGGGAGACAAGTAGATCCTCAACCGGATGGATTGACAGCAGTGACTGCAACAATGGGCTCGCGTATGGCCAAGATGGCGAGGGTGGCACAGTAGATAGAGCCAAGTTCATTGTGAGTCACAGTCAACGCGACAGCATCTAACAGCACCACAAAAAATATTTCCTCGATGAAACCTTATTTAGTGTATTCACTTCCATGAGGAGACCTGCTATGAGCAGCCAATCAGTTGCAAGGGAGTTTGCAAGGATATGGCCTTTATCAAATATATATATATATATATATATATAAAATAAAAACAACAACGCAACAGTCCACAGCAACAACAAAATATGTGAGACAGAGTTCAAAGTCCTTGCCTCCTAGGAGCAAGTTGGTTTCACTGTCTCTAAAACAGACCTATTTGTGTCTTGTCAGTCCATGGTAAGTTCAATACTCTTCTCCAGTACAAAAACTCTACTATTCTTCTTCTGTCATTCTTAATCATTGTCCATCTCTCAGAAGCATAGAAAGCAACTGAGAAGCCCATGACTGGACCAGGTGTACCTTAGTCTCCAGACTGACACTGTTGTTCTTCAGCCCTCTGGAGAGATCTCTTACAGCAGATTTTCCCAATGCAACTTGTCTTTTGACTTCCAGACTACTAAAACAAGCTTGGAAGCAGGAGTGGCATCCACTTACAAAATAGCTTGCCTACAGAAATTCTGTGAACTTGGAGAAATGATGAAAGTTATACAAGTGTTCAGGTCTTTCTTCGTAGGGTCGTTATGAGTCATCTATGAATCGACAGCACTTAACAGTAACAACAACACCAACATAGAGAGAGCACTGTGGGCCTCGTGGATATAAAGTTATGCTACCAAGCCAAAGGTGAGTGATTTTAATCTGTGGACCTCAGGCCTGTTTAATTGTTTTTGGTCAAACATTCTAAGTGATATTACACTGGTCTGTACACTTGCTGTACAGAGGTAACTCGTGGTTGCCATGATGCTGAACACTGTGACACAGATATGTCAAATGTAAGAATGGTTACCCATGGTGGACAGTGTTTGGTGGAGCTCCTCAATTAAAACAAGCTTGAAAGAAGGAGTGGCATCCACTTCCAAAATAGCTTGCATCTGTAAACTCTATGAACTTGAGAAACAATGAAAGTTATACAAGTGTTCAGGTATTTCATTCATAGGTTCACTATGCATCACCTACAACTTGACAACACTTAACAACAACAATATCTATCATCTATCTATCTATCTATCTATCTATCTATCTATCTATTTATCTATCTATCATATAGATATAGATACAGATATATAGAAGATATCTTTGGATAGATATATCCAAATTTCAATATGTTGTTGTTGTAGTCTTTAACCGCATTCGAATGGACACAAAGTAGTGGTATATCCAGAACTGTGAAATGTGAAACTAAACTATGCTGTCATGGGCCTCTGTTCTGCTTCATGAAATGTAGTAAAAACATTTACAGTTTGAATTCTATTTCTTTTGAAAGTCATAGAAATCTCATTCACAGAGAAGCAAATTAGATGGGACCTTTGGCCACTTATAAGATTGGATCCTTGAGGATAAAATGGTACAATAGAAAAGCTTTGACCTTAGAGAAGTACATCTCTTAGTCTTTTCTCCCTTTAGTGGCAATATAGGGGAATAATCATCTGTCTCGACCAATAGAATATTAGTCAGAATCAAATGAAAGTCTCTAACACAATCTCCGGTATATAAATATGTACTCTATAAATATAGCTCCATTATTTTTTTCCTTGATAAAAAGAAATATTCTCCAAATAAGTATTTAGATAGGAACTTCCCCCCATATTTGTTACCCAAAGGAATCCTGCATCGTGTAAACGAGAACTATTTTCTTGAGTGTGTAAGTGTAATTTATATTTTAGGTCTTGCTTACTCAAAGTAATTATGTGAATCAGCAGCAACAGTATCACCTTGGAGCTCATAAGAAATCATCCATCTTGGGCTTTATCTTGGACTAACAGAAAAGAATCCACACATTTTCACAAAATCCTCAAATGACTCACATTCTGTTGTTGTTGTTGTTGTTATGTGTCATTGAGTAGGAACCCACATGGTGTTGTTGTTATGCGTTGTTGAGCTGAACCTTCAGTGAGTTTTCTGAGGCTGTAAATCAGAGGATAGGAGACTGCCTACCTTCTTCCTGTGGAACCACAGGTGGATTTGAGCCACCTGCCTTTAGGTTGGCAGTGCAATTCCTTACCAACTAGGTGACCAGAACTCCCCTATATACACATACACATTCAATTTTCAGAAGGGCATAAGTCTACTTACTGCCTTTCAGAACAAGAGGAGGAAGTAATCCCAACACCATTCCTTCCTCGTTGTTTCCAAATTTTGCATTCCAGTCACCAATAATTATTAAAGCAGTCTGATTGCTTGTTTGGTCAATTTTGGATTGCAAAAGTTAAAAATCTTCAATCGCCTTCTTTTTCATTTTAGTTGTTGGTGCAAACATTTGAACAATAGTCGTATTAACAGGTATGTTGTATGCCTATGGGTAGTATCTTATCACAACATTGAACTTTAGGGTAAAGCTTGAAATTTCCTTTTTCACTATGAATGCAACACCATTTTTCTTAAGTTTTTAATTTCCAGCATAATAGATCATATGATTGTTCATTTCAAAGTGGCCCATGCCAGTCTTTCTCTGTTCACTACTGCCTAGGATATCTATCTTCATGCATTCCATTTCATTGTTATAACTCCATCATGATAGATGGAGAAAAGATGGAAATTGTCAATTACTTTATCTTACTTGGATCCACAGTCAACATCTCTGGTACTAGCAGTCAGGAAATCTGGGGCCATATTGCACTGAGCAAGTCTGCTCTCTAAGCACAGAGGGGCAGTTATGTCAGTGTGAAGACTAAGCTGGGCCTGAGTCAGGCCATGGTCTTTCCAATCACTTCCTATGCATCTGAGAGACAGACAATGAATAAGGATGTTGTAGAAGAGTTCTGAAAATCCCAGGGACTGTCAAAAGAACAAACAGAAATGTCCTGGAGAAAGTGCAGCCTGAGTGCTCCTTGGAGGTAAGGATGGTAAGGCTTCATTTGGGCATGTTGCTAGGAGCAGCTATTCCTTGGAAAGGGATGTATCATGCTTGGGAACGTGGAGAGTCAAACAGAAGAGAGGAAGACCCCCAATGAGGATGATTGATGTAATGACTGCTGCAATGGGCTTGAGTGTGTCAGCAATGATGAGAACGGCACAGGATAGGACAGTGTTCAGACCTCTTGTTCAAAGGCTCACTATGAGGTGTACTTGACTCATTGGCACCCAACAACAACATCCTAAGAAGCTGAGACTTGGTTTTTGTCTTAACACATATTTTCACTAATATAATTTTTAAATATTTTTTTGCAATATTTTTGTGAGGTTAGCAGTTGAAAGAAGGAAAGAAAATACTATTTTTCTAAGACACCAAATAAAACGTTTAGATGATCAACAAATGCACAAAGAAATGATTGCTTTCATTCACTCTCTACCTCTATATATTATAACTAACTATATATATAATTCTCTCTCGCTCATTACCATCAAGTAGGAAATAACTTGTAATGAATCCTCCATTGGGTTTCCAAGTCTGCAAATTGCATGGGAGAGGGCTGTCTGTTCTGTCATGGAGCTTCTGGTGGATATGAACTGCCAGAGAGCTGTGGTCTTGGAGTTAGCAGTGCCAAGGCCTTACAGACTGCCACCTGGGCTCCTTCCTTAACTACTGATGTTGCCATCAAGTCAACTATGACTCTCAGCACCTCTATGAATACGAGTCAAAACTATAATATCATCTCATTCCAGAAACAACAGCTAAGAATTAAATGATGCCTGCACACTACTGCTAAAAGGTATCCCTTTTAGCCATAAGGGATAGAATGTGTGTGTGTGTGTGTGTGTGTGTGTGTGTGTGTGTGTGTGAGAGAGAGAGAGAGAGAGAGAGAGGAGAGAGAGAGAGAATATGAATGTGGAATAAAAATACAAAACCATAAATATAGAGTCCAAGGGAGCTCTGGTGGCCTAGTAGCAAGAAGCTGCACTGCAATCCCAAAGGTATGAGGTTCAAATCCACCAGATACTCTGCTGGAGAAGGAGGGACAATCTCCTCCTGTCCCAGTCAGATCCGATTTGATGGCACACACACACACACACAAATAAATTTTAAAAAAGCAGTAAAAAAAGAGTGTCTAGCAGAAGCCCTGAGATTATGGCCATAGACATCCTTTGAGCCTGAAACAAAATTCACCTCTCTGAACTTCCAGTCACACACAGACAGTCCTATACTGTGACCAATAACGCTAAACAGATGCTCACTCCTGGGCATAAACAACGATATAAAGTTAAAAGAACATCATTCACACAGGGATAAAGAGCGCTGAAGGCAGGAAAGGACAGGATAGAAGGATTAATGGAAACAAGAGTCATAGAGAAGACTTGGGAAGGGAGAAGTGTGATTATATTGTGAGTATTAATGTTCTAAAACAATGTGTTTTTTTATTTTATTATTTTTGTGTGTCTGCGTACCGTCAAATCAGATCTGACTGATACAGGAGGAGATTATCCCTCCTTTCCCGGCAGAGCATCTGGTGGATTTGAACCGTGCGCCTCTGGGATTGTAGTTGCAGCTCCTTGCCACTAGGCCACCAGAGCTCCCCTTAAAACAACGTGTTTTAAAACAGTTGAATGCAAAACAAACTTGCTTTGTAAACTTTCATGCAAGTCGCAGTAAAAGAACTACAACATTTTAAAAATAAAGTCTTCAATAGGACGTCAAAATCTTTCCCCCTGAATTTAATATCAGCTACTCCTTAACCCAAATGTTGGCGTAGGAAGCAAAGCAGTCTGTTTACGTATGCAGAAAAGGCTATTATTTAAAGTAAAAACATTCATCCTCATTTGTTTCTTTCAACAAAGTAGAGTTGAAATTACATTTTAAATGCACCCATTTGGTTTGTAAAGCTCACAGGCATGCTATTTTACATAAATTCCATGATTATAAAGCTGATGACTCCCGGCACATACTAAAAACCTTTCCTGGCCCAAGGTAGAAACGTAATAGTTCACCTGCTGGGACTAATTTCCAAAGAGGTGGCAGTGCCTGGCAACACCACCTTTTAGCCAAGCAAATTATATAGCTTCTTATTTTAAGGGGGGATTTTTATGGGCTAAAATACTTTTCCTTTGCCACTCAACATATTAGGCTACTTTCATTCTCAACAAGAACATAAAATACATGTTCAAAAATTGGGAGTTGCAGGACTTTATTATTACAGAAAAGCTGTTCTTTATGACCAGCCTCCTCCTTTTCTTCTGCAGACTTTACTGTAAGTAAAGTAGGTCTCGTTTTCCCTTTTATTTTAATTTACTTTATTGCTTTACTTAACCCTCTGTCCATTTCAATCTTGCACGGTATAAAATGTAAAACAATAGAAGAAATTTAGCAAAGGTTAGCTTTCAAAAGTGGTACTGTTTCCAATGCTTAAGCTTGGTAATAAATTATCTTCATACACTTCTTCTCAACCAAGGTGCCAGGTTGAATTCAAGACCAGGGTGTTGACAGGAACACCAACCAGTGAGCCTCTGGGGAAATAGCTACAGCTAGTTCAAGATTTCACTGCCATCTTGATCCTGCTGGTTCTAAAAGTTACGCAACTGACTCCTTTCTCTTCTCTAGAATGCAACTCTGAAAATCTGCAAAAGCGAAATGTCTGAGTCACACGGTAGACACACATGTTGCTGGAGGCAGGGAAGGCAGTTGATTCTCAGAGAGAGAGAAAGCAAAGTAAAAATCGCCAGCCTCACCTCCTAGACACCATTGTCAAGTGTATATTTTTGTCATTTTATGTATGTTCTGCCATTTTAATCCTTTTGTTCACAATTGAAGATACAATTGCCTTAAGTCCTATGAGCATCCAATGGAAGAGAAATAATTGCCATGTTCTATCATTTTGAATAATCTCCATGTGGATCTCAACTACGCTTCAGATGCTATTTCTTACAATGATTATTAATGCTTTGATTTCTCTGGATTCCTATTTAAATATGTTGCACTTTTCCTATATATGTGTTCAATAGATACTGCAGGCCTTTGATAGAAAATACTAATATTTGTGGTCAAAGAGAGCAGGGGTTATGTGAGATGGGGTTTTCTAAAACTCTTAACTCATAGGTATTGCCAATCACTCACTGCTGTGGAGTGCACTCCAATTCACAGTGACCATTCATTCAACACATTTCCTAGGCGCGCTCTCAACAAAAAGAGATCTCTTTCTCCAGAGGAGCACCTGATGGGTTTAAAACACATGAGACACATGTTCTTTTGGTGAACAGTGCAACACCCAAGTTATTATACTAATTCAACATTTCCAGTGGGAGGAAAAAAGTTAAACACATCCGAATACTATCAAATACTGTTGTTATGTTGTTAGGTGCTGTTTGAGTTAAGTGTGACTCCTAGTGACGCTACGAACAATAGATCTGTCCTGTCCTGCGCCATCCTCACACTTCCTGACACACAGGAGCCCACTGCAGCAGTCACTGCATCAGTCCACCTGGTTGAGGGTCTTCCTCTCCTTCGCCAGCCCTCCACCCTTCCCAGCATTATAGCCCTCTATAAGGAACAGCCCTCATAACAACATGCCAGAAGTGTGTGAAGTGAAGCCTCATTATCCTTGCCTCCAAAGAGCACCCTGGCTGTACCATCTCCAAGACCTATTTTTTTTTTTCTTTTGGCCATCCATGGGATGTTCAGTGCTCTTCTCCAACACGACAGCTCAAAGGCATCAATTCTTGTGTCATCCCTATTCATTGTCCTTCCAAAGATACCCACTATTAAAATCTTTCAAGACCCACTATTTAAATAACAAGAGTTCCTAGGTTGTACAACTTCACTTGCCTGGCTTCTAACCAAAAGGTTGCAGCTTTGAGTTCACCCAAAGATTTGGTCTCAGTGATGAATTTCTAGAAAGCCCTGATGATTTATTTTAAAGAAAAACCAGTCTTTAAAGTGGCAATATAATTTTGCAACAAAAAAGTTCTTCAATCAAAATGAATAAATTTTGCCTTGCAATTTTCTAAAATATTCAATTCAGAATTCAACTATGATCAGTATATGTTGTTGCAGACTGTCGAGTTGGAACTGACCCATAGTTAACCCTCCAGCAGGTTTTCAGAGGCAGTTTAATAGCACGGAAGGATTGCAGTGCAGCTCCTTACCACCAGGCCATGGTAAGATAGATGATAGATAGATAGATAGATAGATAGATAGATAGATAGATAGATAGATAGATAGATAGATGATAGATAGGGCCCTGGTGGCTTAGTGGTAAGGAATTGCACTGCCAACACAAAGGTACACAGTTTGAATCCTCCAGCTTCTCTGTGGGAGAATGATGAGCAATCGCCTCCCATGCGATCTACTGCCTAGACAGCACACCACAATAACAATACATACCCAGGGAGCTCTGGTAGCTTGTCTATAGGGAATTGTGCTTTCAACACAAAGGCAATTTGAAGTCACCACAGCTCCATGGAAAGAAGATGGGGAATCTCCTGTCATGCATTTAGAGTCTCCTAAAAACTCCCTAGGGAGCTCTGATGGCCTACTGGTAAAAAGCTGCCCTGCAATCCCAAAGGCACAGGGTTCGAGTCCCCCAGCTCCTCAGTGGAAGAAGGATGGGCAGTCTCCTTGGTGCAATTTAACTGCCTCTGCATGCCCAGTTCCAACTTCACAGCACCCAACAACAAAATCCCACTGGGGGGCCAGCTATGGGTCTGTTCTGGGGCGACAGCAATGAGCTGAGTATATAATCAATCTTATGGAGGCACTTTTGTTTTTATTATACTGGGATTTGGTACAAAAACCTCCCTGTTGGAAATCTCAGTATAGCCAGAGTAAAGTACCCAGTGCTGAAAGGTGATCTTGGGTAAGATGTCTCAGTGGATTTTAACAAATTTGGACCACCCTGAAGCTGGCTGTGCCTCAGCCCTCCTTTTTTTCTGAAAGTGATGTAGGAAATGGTCTTTTCCTTTCTTTGTAAAAATCACAGCAGCATTATTCAAAATACCAAGAACATGGAAACAGCCCAAATGTCCATCAACAAATAACTGGATTGAGAAACTATTGTATTGTCACATGATGGAATAGTATGCAGTACTCAGGAGCAATGATTTTGAGAAATACTATGTAACATGCGAGAGGCTAGAGAGCATTATTCTGGGTGAACTAACTTAGGTGCATATGGACAAATACTGTATAAGACCATTATTGCAAAAAATAGAAGGATAACTAGTAAGATGTGGATAAAAGTCCAAAGGGGGAAGTGGAGGGAGCAGGGACACTGAGGGAGGTTAGGGGGATCATGGAGTAAAAAAGTTTGGTGGGTGGAGGGAGTTGGGGGGGGGAAAAGTACATGAGTAAAGCACAATTTAAAAAATTTTAAAAAATCATTACCATGAAATGTTCCTTGCCCTGACTGTCAGCAAGTACTTCTAATTTTTTGATTTGACAACCTTGTAATTTGCCTAGAACTACAGACTTGGATGGTTGCTTAGTGGTAAGGAATTATTCTGCCAACACAAAGGTATGCTGTTCAAATCCACCCGCTGCTTCAGGAGAGGGAGGTGGGCAATCTCTTTCTGTATTCACTGCCCCTGAAAACCCTCTGGTGGGTCAGATATAGGTTGGTTTTGACTTGATGATACCCAACAACAATAATTCTCCATGTAAACTTAGCTTTTCTTTGGCAAACCATAAAGACCAATTGAAATCAGTTACTCCTGGGAAACTATCATCCTTGATATGTCGTTCAAGCTAGGCCTGCACAGTGTAGTAAGGTGGCCATTGACTACAGGCAGGTTATCAAGTACTTAAACTGTGGCTAGTTTGAAATGAGATGTACTTCTTAGTGTAAAACACACATCCAATTTCAAAGACTTACTGTGAAAACTAGAATACAAAAAAAAATCTTTCCAGCAACTTTTTTAAATTTTTTTTTAATTTTTACAAATTTTCTACTAGTTTATTTATAAAATTTAAATACAAATTTGAACAAATTCTTTAAATTTCCCTCACCCTCCCATCTGTCAAATTGTACAACCTGATGATTAATCCCCCTCTCCCCCTGCACATCCACATGCCTCTGCTTCCAGCCTCTCCCACCCCTCCTGGATCCTTATACTCATTCTACAATAATGGTCTCAATACAGTATTTGTCCTTATGAGACTGAGTTAGTTCACTCAGCATAATGCTCTCCATTCTCTCCCAAGTTAGGTATTAATTTACAGTGATTGCTCCTGCGTGTGCATAGTATTCCATTGTGTGAATGTATCATAATCTCTCAATCCATTCGTTTGTGGTTGGACATTTGGGCTGTTTCCATGTTCCTGCGATGGTGAATAACGCTGCTATGAACATTGGCGTACAAAGCTCCATTTGAGCCTTTGTTCTCATATTCTCAGGGTATATTCTGAGTAGCAGAATAGTTGGATCTTATGTTCTTTATCTTGATTGTACATTGGAATGACAACATTTTTATTATAGGGAGTTAAAAAGAAAATACATTATTAAAATTTTCACTGTCTTTTTTAAAAGAAGCCACTGGAAAAATGAAAGGGGGGGAAAGGCATATAAGGCTTGCATTGTTTTCCTGTTGGGCAGCTGCTGATCCGGAATCTTGGAATGCAGGGGCACCGAGCAAACCTCAGACTTGAGCTACTTTGCCATGGTCAAATGTCTCATCCTCTATTTCCTTTGTCCATTTATTTCTGGTAACAGGGACCTGCCCCTTATCTCTGCACTTGTTGTCCATGGGGCGCTTCCGGGTCTGCTCTTATTCCAGAGCGCTGTGACTTGGCGACAGGGAGATATATTATTCACTCGCTGTTGCTGGTGATAAATGCCGTGTTGCCAAATGCTGTTCTCAGGAGGTGAAAAAAACATCTTTCAGTTCATCTTCAGAGGCCCAAATAAATCTTGCTTTCCACCCCCCCTCCCTACCTCAGCAAAGAGATTACAATAATAAAACGTTTGTCAACGAAAAAGTATCCCAAAGTCTTTTGCGTCTGTAGGGAGACCTGCTGCCAGTGAGGCATTAGATCGGAGGGAAACATTTCTGCAATTACTGATCAAATACAATACAGCTAAATTTCACCTCCAGCATATCATTTTGATAATGGGTATGGAAATTATCCATTCAATAGCTATTCAAAAATAACTCGTTACTAGATACTTCACAGACCTTCAGAATAATCCTTCCTAATCAGGATGGTGTGAATTCACTAGGCAACATTCACGTGGGACCAAATAATCTTTTAGGGGGTTTCAGGACTGTGGGGTCAGCTTCTTCTAGCACTTGCTGACCAGGAGGTGAAAATGCAAACAGGCAAGGAGGCAGAGACTGTTTCCTTGCTGCCTGAGTCCCTGCCGGATTCCAGCCAGTGCTCCGTGCAGACAGCCGGGCCTGCGAGTTAAGTGAGGCGCCTTAGTACTTATCAATCAGGAATCAGCAGGGCTTCTAGAGTTGTTCTCATTACATTTAAAGCATATTCTCTCCCCAGCTGACAATGTCTCCATTGCCAGCCATCTCTGCACAGCTGATTTTCGGCAATCCAAACAGATTTCTGGTTCGACGTCGCTCTTCCCAGTTTTCCAGATCCTTGATAACCAGTAGACAACTATCTTCCTCTAGTTGCCACCAACTTGTCCGACCGAGCCTCTAAGACGTTTCTGACCCATCCAGCTTCTCACTGCCTTTCACAGGTTAGGATACTTTTGTCCATAATATTATTATTATGCCATTCTTACTCCTAACAGTGGTGCTCCTTCATTCTTCCTCTTTTCTGGGTCCCCGATAGCCCAGTTCTCACTTGGAGCAAAGTAGATGCTCAAGCACCAGATGTTTGATGTCCACTCGTCCACTTACTCAGATTGAAAAGAGTTCTATTACCGAGGTTAGAAAACATCACTCTACGTCTGCCTAGCCATGTGCCATCAAAGCAAGCCATCTAGCCAGCCTGTGCCTCTATTTTCTTAACTATAATCTAGGAATGCTTATTAGAAAGGGATTGCAATTTATTTAACACACATTTAAAAATCGGGGTAACATTATGATTAATAACTCAAAAATATTCTGAAGATGACAGATCCTTCAAGGACATTGTTATAAATTCTTTTCCCCCCTTTCTTGTTCTGTACTGTCAAATTGGATCCAACTGACACAGGAGGAGATTGCCTCTCCTTCTCCAGCACAGCATCTGGTGGATTCGAACCATGCCCCTTTGGGATTGCAGCACAGCTTCTTGCCACTAGTCCACCAGAACTCCCTTCAAAGAACTTTTAAAATCTAAGACAAAGTCCACACTCAAAAAAAATTTTTTAGGGTACAATTTTGTTATATCCTCATTTTTCAGATTGTAGTTTGGGTGAGAATTTACCGAAAACCTAGGAATATTTATCATGGGGTCATGTCACTGAGTGGTACAATGGTTTGTACTTGACTTTTACCCTAAAGGGTTGGAGCTTCTAACCCACCCAGCGGAGCAGTGGAGGAAAAGCCTGATAATCTGATTCTACAAAGATTACAGCCAAGAGAACCCACGAAAAACAGTTCTACCCCATACCACATAGGCTTGTCCTGAGTTGGCGCTGACTTGTCAGCTATGGGTCTGATTTATCACGGAGTTACTGTGAAACTCAAAGGAAAGATTATAAAATATAAAACAAAACTGAGGAGCTCTGGTGGCCTAGTGGCAAGAAGCTGTGCTAAAAATCCCAGAGGTACATGGTTCAAATTCACCAGATGCTCTGCTGGAGAAGGAGGGACAATCTCCTCCTGTACCAGTCAGATCTGATTTGATGGTATACACACAAAAATAATAAAATACAATTTTAAAAAAGTAAACAAAATAAACTCACCCCTTGTCACTGTCAAGTCATGTTTGACCCGCTTAGCTTTCTTGCTGTTTTCTGAGGCTATAAACTATAAATGCGATAGGAGATTGTCCATCTTTCTCCTGAGGAACTGCTGGTGGATTCGAACCACAGAAAGACTCAGCCTTTGGGTTATTAGTCACCTTTATAGAAAAGGAATTTAAATGAATAGTTTTAAAAATGGTTTCCCACTCCAACAGTTACAAACTCTGATTGAGGCACTGTTTGCAATTCCCATGAAGTAACGGCATTCTTCCAGCTCCCTGCCTGTCACTGTTTCCGTTCATCCTTCTCCTTCTTCCCTGCCTTCTGAGCTTTATTCCTCGGCAGCTGCTGTCTTCGCTCTTGTGTGGCTGACTGTCCTAAGGAGTGTGTACTCCTGCTGTAACCGTTCAGCGTGTAGGTCTATTGTCTGGCTGAAATCTGAGTTACAGAAGTAGCTGAGAAGGGCCATAGTCTCAGGGTTCTATTAGTCTCTTTCAGACAAATAATACCTAATTTTATATCCCATTCTTTGAGAAACCACCAAACTGTTTTCATTCCCACCAGTAAGGGACAAGAGTCCTGTTTTTCCTACATCTTTACAAACACTAGTACTTTTTCATTAAAAAAGAAAGATCATGATCATCTTGATGAGATGGGTTTTGACAGATGAGGGCATGAGAAGCAGAGAGGTATGTAGGAGTCAAAATGCCTGCGCTAGGTTGAGAAGATTCTGGAGGCTTCAGATTGGAAAGCAAGGTTCATAGATGGTTTCGGTGAAAGCTGTGGATGCAATCAGAACTGCTGACTGGAACACAAAATGGTGCAACCATTACGGAAAGCAATGTTGTGCTGCCTTAGAAAGTTGGAAATGGAAATGCTGTCTGATTCAGCAACCTCACTGGTACGTATATATCCCAAAGAAATACGTGTTGCATGAACAGATGGATACAAACTCATGCTTATTATGGCAGCGTGATTTACAATAGCAAAGAGACAGAAACAACCCAAGTATCCAGCAAGGGACAAACAGATAAAGAAACGATGGTACATTCACACAATGGAGTATTACATACCACTGAAAAATCATAGCGTTAATGAAACACTGTAAAACCTGGACGCATTTTGGTAAGTGAAACATCTGCTGTTGTCACATACCATGAGCTCTGGTAACGCAGTGGCAGGAATTTGCACTGCAAAGCCAAAGGCACATGTGGTTTGATGGGCAATCTCCTCTCACGTGATTAACTGGCTCTGAAAGTCTACTGGCGGGTCAGCTATGGGCCAGTTCTGACTCTATGGTACACAACAACAACAACAACATGCCATAGTATCTGAATGGACTCATTGCTGCCTCTCTAGAGAGTTTTCTAAGGCTGTAAATTGTATGAGAGATGGTTGCCCATCCTTCTCCCACAGAGCAGCTGATGAATTTGAACACCGTGTCTGTGGGTCGGCAGTGCAGATCTTTACTCAGCAGGCCACCAAAGTTCCCTGAAATAAGTAATTTTCAAAAGGGAGGATATTGCATAAGCCTACTGCTATAAAAAAGCGAAGGGAATGTTTACACCAGAGAATAATTCTTGAATGGTTCCCAGAGATGGGAAGGGAGGGAGAGTGGAGTGCAAATTCGTGAATAGATAATAGGCAATATACAACGCGGGGATAATTAGCACAATATCACTAAAGAAAAGGAAGGCACAGAGAGTTATAAAGAGATTAATGGAAATCAAAATTACTGGGAAGACACAGGAAAAGTGCAATTACATTGTGGGCATTGAAATAAATGGCATGGAATACAATGTGTGTGAATACTTGAATGAAAGATTAATTCACTTTGTATAGCTTAATTCAAATCACAATAAAAAAATCATTAGGAAAAAAAAAGCTATGGTTACTGCTGGCACCAAGGTTGCCACTTGTTGTGGTGGGTTTGGAATGCACATGGAAGAGCTCAAAGTCAAGTCCTGGAGCTATGAGTAGATGGAAGAAAGTTTTCAGAGCCTTTTTGAAACTTGGAAAGATCACTCTGGTGCTTAAATAGAGAATAGAAGGAAGATTCATGGAAAGACTACAGCTAGGAAGAAAAGGCAGGAGATCATTGTAATAAAAATCATATGAGCCAGAACTTCCCTAAGAATGCCTCAGAACGCTAGCCCCAGAGATGCTCTGTTGAGTGTTTGGGAAATACCACATATTGCAAGTCCTTCTTGGAGATTCATTCATAAACTCTATTACCAGGGAATACTTCGAGTTAATGTGGCTTTTTCTGAACTTAATTGACCACAGAATACTTTTTCTCCCCAACAGAAGTTTTCTCTTGTGAAAAACTAGTGTTCATATGTCTCAAGTTCATGAAAGATCTAGTAATGCTATGGATTGAAGGGAATTAAAGCTAAACATTATCCAAAAGTGACTGGAGCAGTTTATCAACAGAGAAGTATGAGAAATACAAGCTGGGTTTAAAAGAGGTTGTGGCATTAGAGTCAGTATCGCCAATGTTATAGGATCTTGGCCAAAAGCCGAGTACCAGAGGAATGTCTATCTGTGTTTCATTGACTGTGCAAAGGCATTTGACCATGTGGATCACAACAAACTGTGGCTAACCTTGAGAAGAATGGGAATCCCAGAACACTTGGTTGTGTTCATGTGAAACCTATAGTGTGACCAGGAAGCAGTCCTCAGAAGAGAGCAAGGAAACACTGCATGGTTCAAAATTGGGAAAGGAGTGTGTCAGGGATGCATCCTGTCTCCATACCTTTTCAGTCTGATGTAGAACAGATCATTTGGGAGGCTGGACTTTATGAAGAGGAATGTGGCATCACAACTGGAGAAAGACTCATCAACAACCTGTGATAACACAGATGATACAACCATGCTTGCCGAAACTGAGGAGGACCTGAAGCATTGTTGCAGAAGGTCAAGGACTATAGTCCTCAATATTGATTGAAGCTCAACATCAAGAAAACAAAGATTCTCACCACTGGGCCAATTGACAGCACCATGACAGATGGAGAAGAGATTGAAGATTAACAGTTTCAGCTTGCTTGGCTCCATAATCAACACTCTTGACACCAGCAGTCAGGAAATAAAAAGGGGAATTGCATTGGAGAAGTCTACTATCAAGGACCTCTCCAAAGTGCTAAAGAGTAATGATGTCAGTCTAGGGACTAAGGAGTACCTGATTCAGGCCATGGTCTTTGCAATTATTTGCTATGCATCAGAAAACTGGACAATGAATAAGGATAATAGAAGAATTGATGCCTTAGAGTTTTTGGTGTTAGAGAAGAGTATTGAACATAACATGGACTTCTAAGAAAACAAATAAGTCTGTCTTGGAGAGGGTGAAACCAAGTTTCTCCTTGGAGGCTAGGATTTTGAAGCTCCGTCTCACACACTTTGGGCGCATACTTTGTGGCCAGGAGGGACCAGTTCTTGGAGAAGAACATCATGCTTGGAAGGGTGAAGGGACAGCAGGGGAGAGGAAGACCCCGGATGAGATGAATTGATACAGTGATGGGAATAGGTGTGTTGGAGTCAGTGAGACTGGCTCAGGACAGGCAAGCTTCACAGCTATTGTACATAGGGTCACTATGAGTCACAGGCAACTCAATGGCACATAACAACAACAATGAAATGTAATGACTTAATACAATATTGGATTCTGAGTTAGATTTTTGGAACAATGAAGAAGTGGGGGAGTTGAAAGTAAAAAACAAACCCTGATAAAATAAAAAGGAAGTCTGGTTAGTAAATAGTACAATACCAAAGCTAGTTGATACACTTAACATGGTTCTGTAATATATTCATATTGGAGAAGCTAAGCGAAGGGTATATAGGGACTATGTGCTGTCTTTCCAATGTTTCTGAAAAATCTAAAATTACTTCAGAATAAAAAGGGTCTTAGAAAAGACTTGTGTTCAACAAAACTCATGCTGGGAAAGCAAACGGTAAACGAATTTGAAGCACAATCCAGGGTTAATAATGTATTTTATTTTTTTAGTGTTTTGCAGTTAAAATAATCTTTTCCTTTTACTGGAGAAATGAAACTCCCTCTTAAAATTGTGCCCTTAATATAAGTAAAACACCCAGTGCATAATTGTGGCTTGATAAATCCTAGTCCTTTTTTCCATCTTTTTCTTCTATTTATAAAACAAAATTGCTAAGTAGCTATTTAGAAACATTATTTTATTTACCCAAACAGCTGTGCTTAAAACTTGGGAGAGTTACACGAAAGCTTGGTCCCTTTCCACAGCAGTCTCCTCTACCTGGAAAAGGGCATTTTAACACTTGATTACAAGGTCCTCCTAGAGCCGACAGGAATGGATACTACTCAATATCAGATATTCTGTTCTACCATTGTGTTAATTAAATAAAAGATAGGAAAGCTTTAGATCATATTATGTTTCTAAGCATCTACTCATAGTGCCGTCTGACTTCATAAATTTTCAGAGGGTGAAAGAAATAAATTTTATATAACTGATGAAAAGATCATCAAAAGAAATTTAATTTAAAAGGAAAATGGTAACATAAAATATACAAGTGGAGTAGCCATTCCAGAGCGTAAATGACATTCCTTAATCCCCAGCCTCTCAACACATCCATGCTCCCCTCCTCCTCAACTGTCCACTGAATTTATGATTTACCAGCAGTGTTGACAGACTTAATCGCCCCTTTGTGTGAGGCTGCAGCCAGAGAGGCTTTGTGGGCCAGCCAGGGGAGAGATGGCACTGTAGCCATGAGTCCTTTATCCCCTTCTCAGCTGCACCCCACCCATGAACTAGACATCCAATTCAGAGGATCCCTGGAGTATTTTATTTTTTTCATTTGCACTTGTTTGTTTTAATTGTGGTAGAAATGTGTGTAACAAAACAGTTGCCAATTTAACATTTTCCACACGTACCGTTTACCGACATTCTCTGTCTTCATCATGGTATATAATTGTCACTGCTATCCATTTCTCAATTATTACACCACCATTCAAGGTGGGCAATGAATAAGGAAGACTAAAGAAGAATTGATGCCTTTGAATTGTTGGCAAATAGTGCTGAATGAGTCCCATGGATTGAGAAAAGAATGAACAAGACTGTCTTGGAGGAAGTGGATCTGGGATACTGCTTAGAAGCAAAGGATGGTGCAACTTCTTACATAGTTTGGGCATGCTGTCAGGGAGTGGCAACTATAGTTGGGAAAGGACATTATAAAGAGGCAGATCCTTAAGGAGATTGATTTGTAATGACCTTTTGCTTTCTTCATGGATGGGATTCTTGATGTCATCCCACAACGGATCTGGTCATTAGTCATTAGTGTTCAATGCATCAAATCTATTTTTGAGATTTAAAATTCAGGCGGGATATATTCAAGGGGATACAGAAGTTCAAAAGACTACTTAAAACAAAAACTCATCTATTGTTGTTATTAGGTGCTGTTGAGTCAAGTTCAACTCCTAGTGACCCTATGAACAATAGATCCCAACCCTGTCCTATCCTGTGCCACCCTCACAGTCTCTGACAAATACTAAGCCTATTGTCGCAGTCACTGTGTCAATCCACCTAGTTCCAAGTCTTTCTCTCCTTTGCTGCCCCCTACCTTTCCAAGCATGCCTTTCTCCCAAGAATAGCCTCGCCTAGCAACACACCCAAAGTATGCAAAATGAAACTTTGCCATCCTTGCCTCCAAGGAGCCCTCTGACTGCATCTTCTCTAAGACATATCTGTTTGTTCTTTTTGTAGGCCATGGGATATACAGTGCTCTTCTCCAACCCCACAACTCAGAGGCATCAATTCTTCTTCTGTCATCCTTATTTATAGTCTGGCTCTCACAAGCATACAAAATGATGGGAAAAGGTCATGATCTGAATCAGGTGCACCTTGTTGTTATTGTTAACCTTGTATTTGTTAACATAACTGTGCCGTTGAGTCACCTGCAACTCATAGCGACCCTATGTACATCAGCTCTGAAGCCTGCCCTGTCCTGAATCAGTCTCACTAACTTTGACAGGCACACCAGCCCCCATTGCCCCAGTTACTATATCAATCCATCTCATCTGGGGTCTTCCTCTCCTGTGCTGTCCCTCGACCCTTCCAAGCCTAATGTCCTTCTCCAAGAACTCCTGGCCACTTGCCCAAAGTGTGTGAGGCAGAACTTCAAAATCCTAGCCTCCAAGGTGCACCTTAGTCCTCAAATTAACATCATTGTTTATCAATAATCTGGAGAGGTCCTGGACTGCAGACTTTCCCAGTGTAATACATCTCCTCATGTACTGACTGCTGATACCAAGTGTACCGAGGAATCCAAGTAGGATGGAGTTGATAACTGTTTCAATCCTTTGTCAATCTATCATAATGCTGCCTATTGGTCCAGTGGTGAAAATATTTTTGTTCTTTTGACGTTGAGTTATAATCCATTTTGAAGGTTGTAGTGTTTGATCTTCTGCAGCAAGTGCTTCAAGTCCTCTCTACTACTAGCAAGCGAGAATGCGTCATGTGCACAAGAAAGTGGCAAAGAAGAAAGGATCTTCCACTCATCTCCACTTTGCCCTTTAGGCTCGAGGGCTGCAAGGCCCTCAGTCCAAGTGATGACACCAGCAAATCAGATTGAGCCTAGACCTCACCTTCACTGGGACGTTACCTTGTGGTGCCAGCCGTGTACCTCAGATGGGAGAACAGAGACACTAAGCCTCAGGAAGATGGTCCAGGAGCAGAAGCACAGAGACAAGGACCTTTCTCCACAGAAAGAAAACCTCTCCGAGAGCTGGTACCCAGGATGCAGATTTGGAAGGTCCTAAATTGTAAGACTTGATATGTCAGTTTGTTGTATTGGGGGAATGATTTACATATCGCTAAGTAGGCCATGGTCTCACAATTACTTGCTATACATCAGAAAACTAGATAATGACTAAGAGGAGACAATTGATGCCTTTGAGCTGTGGTGCTGGAGAAGAGTATTGAGAATACCATGGACTGCTAGGAGAACAAACAGGTTTGTCCTGGAGGGGGTGAAGCCAGCCTGCTCCTTGGAGGCAAGGATTCTGGAGCTTCGTCTGACATACTTTGGACATGTTGCAAGGAGGGACCAGTCCTTGGAGAAGCACATCATGCTTGGGAGGGTGGAGAGACAGCGCAGGAGAGAAAGACCCTCTATGAGACAGATTGGCTCAGTGACTGGGATAATGGAGGTAGGTGTGTCAGAGACACTGAGATTGGCTCAAGACAGAGCAGGGTTCAGAGCTGTTGTACATAGGGTCACTAAGAGTCAGAAATGACTCAATAGCACTTAACAACAACAACAACTTGTAATTTGGATACCTGTATCTTGCTTCTTTATAATTTTTCTAATTAGTATAGCACTTCTCCGTCAGTTTGCTGTAATGAAGTAACCAGTGTGTACATCTATTGGCATTTGGCAAGTAAAAACTTGAGCACATACACACACACGTTCAATTCAGGGTCTTCATAGCAAGCTGAGTGGGAATGGATTTAAAAGTTCTGCCAGGTGAGTGTTGGGTGTCAGGAGTCACTGATATAAGGGAGCAGAGATGTTGTTATAATGGAAAACCAACAAAATGGAAAAGAATCCCAAACTGTTATGGTTGAGTTTAGAGGACATGATGCTGAGTGAAATAATTCCATCAAATTATAAAAATAGTAGGGTTCACCAGATGCTCTGCCGGGGAAGGAGGGACAATCTTCTCCTGTACCAGTCAGATCTGATTTGATGGTACACTCACACACAAAATAATAAAATTTTTTAAAAAATGAAAGAAAAAACATAGTAGGGTTATAGGGTGGGATGAGGAGAGCAGAAATAGAATGGACAGACAATGAACACTGTGATGGATTAGGGAAAGGTAAGATAAATCTGGAATGAATGGATGAATAGATAATATGTGTGTTGCCATTAATAACTTGGAGTGGGACATCTGTAACTTATCAAAGGGGAGAAAAAATGGAGAAAATACATTAGTTCAGCTGAGATTAGTGGATGGCTGGATAAGGTGAAGGGAAAGGCAAGATACAGTGAGGATTTGATAAGACATGGTGATAAATGGTACTGATTAATTTTAATTAATGTTAGAAAGTAAAACATGAATGAATGAATGAATGAGTGAATGAATGAAAACCAATTAACAAAAGAAATAAAAGCCCAAGTTTATTTTCTGGTGATAATAACATAAAAAAAAAAAACCTCTCTGCCACTGAGTAACTTTGGACTCAGCGATCCTTCTGGGGTTTCCAAGGCTCTGCATCCTAATGGGAGGAGACTGTCCATCTTCCTCCTGGGGATTCAAGCTGCTGGAAACATGCAACCTTTTGATACCCAGCACAACATATTACGGAGTATATCAGAGCTCCTGGTGATAATTTAGCTCTCCTTTACTCAGACCCCAGGTGTCTGGTAGGCTGAAAAAGAAGAGAGAGAAACATTTCCGGTAACAGTTACAGAAATAGTGTTATTTAGTGCCCATTCGTGGTAAGGAGTTGCACTGCCAACACGAAGGTAGGAGATTCGAATCTCCCAGCCACTGCAAGGGAGACGGATGGACAATCAATTCCTTTACAATTCATTTACTGCCTCTGAAGATCAACTGGAGGGTCAGCTATGCATCAGTTTTGCCTCTACGGTTCACAATAACAAGCAACAGTGCCCCAGGTTATTAAGTTTACCCATATTTACTTATTTAATCCTCGTCGTCACAACTCTATGAGCTAGAGACTATGATCCTCCCTAGTTTACATATGAAGAAGCTGTGGATCGGCTTCTTAGTTATGAGACATAGTTAAGAGAAGCTAAGAGACTTGCCAGGGCTCCACAGTTAAGGACAGTAAAACTAAACAAAACAAAAAAATCCACTGCCATTGAATATTGAACCATGCGCAGGTTTCCCACATCAATATTGTCAGAAAATAGAATTTAACAATGTAGAGAGATGCTTTGTGTCAGAATATAATTGTGCATAAGCAAAGAAATAGGAAATACGTACAGTGATAACTAGGGCAAGCACTGTTGTTTCCTTGGGCTTCTCTCTCAAAGTGGTCGTCCAGCCCACATATTCTTTGCTATTTGGCCAATTTTGACATAAAGAAAATTAATTAATGACCTCCAGTTCAATGTATAACTATCCTTCAAATGTATTCTTTCATCTTTTACTTCACTTTCATTGTTGCTTCCCATAGAAGAGACAGCCGGGTACATAATCCTGTAGAACAATGGATTATTATCCTAATTATAGTTGCCTAGTGTTTTCTACACTTTTACCATTTTATTAAAAACAATTATCTGAGAAGAACCAATCTTTTGTAATATCTACTCCATTGTTCTCATTTCTCTCTGATTCTGATGCAGTCTTTTCAAAGGGTATTTTATTCATAATTATAGACTATAGGGCAATTGCTCAGAAACTGAGTCCAGGAGATACTTTGTTGGGATTAATTTTTCTTGTACTTCTTGATCCAATTATATCTTTAGAGGGCTTTTTGTAAAAAAACTACTACTAGCCACTTAATAAATATGTTTCTTTTATGTGACTCAAGTATACTATTAGGAATAATCATCACTAGAAGATGCTTTTAAAAGAATACTTTACTTAGCAAAGCAAAATATTGCAAATACAATATTTTTTGTTCCATAAAGTGTATTTTCTTTGCTTTGCTCATCTTTGTAAGAGAGAAAAATGTGCTATAAATTTAAGCATTCATCCCCAATTATGGCCGATATTTTATGTAAGCTTTTGGTCATGTCAAAAAGCCAAGTTTTATGCTATTGGGGCTGTAATTTTAAAAAGTAAGCCTTAGTCAAATGATATCTGGACGTAGAAACTGATTGGGTCAAATGGAGAACTGGCAGCAAACCTGAGTTCTCGTGAGGTGCCACTGAGGTAGCCTCCAATTCATAGCAACCCTGTGTAAAATAGAACGCCCTGTGTTATTCTCACAACCTTTGCTATGTTTGAGCCCATTGTTGCAGTCACTGTCAGTCCATTTCCTTGAGAGTTTTCCTTTCTTCAGCTGACCTTCTAATTTTCCATGTATACAGAGACCAAGAAGCACTTGTTCAAACAGAACAAGGGGATGCTGTATGTTTTAAAATCAGGAAAAGTGTGTCTCAGAGTTGTATTCTTTCACCGTATTTATTCAATATGTATTCTGAGCAAATAATCTCAGAGGTTGGAATATGTAAAGAAGAAGATGGAATTAGGATTAGAAGATGTAATAATAACCTTACATATGCAGATGACACAGTCTTGCTTGCTGAAAGTGAAGAGGACTTGAAGCACTGCTGCAGAAGAGGAAAGACTACAGCCTTCAGTATGAATTATACCTCAAAGTAAAGAAAATCCTCAAATAAAATCCTCACAACCAGACCAATAAATAACATCAGGATAAACAAAGAAAACACTGGCGCTGTCGAAGACAGAAATTCATAATCAACACCCAAGGTAGAGCAATTAAAAAAAATCAAATGACATCTTGTATTAGACAAATAAGCTAGAAAGGACCTCTTTAAAGTGCCAAAGAGCAACGATATCACTCTGAGAATTAAGGTGCAACTGACCCATGGTATTTATTTTCACTTTATTCTTTTTTGTGCATGAACGGTCAAATAGAAACTGACTGGTACAGGAGGAGATTGCCCCTCCTTCTCCAGCAGAGCATCTGGTGGATTTGAACCACATACCTCTGGGATTGCCATGCAGCTTCTTGCCACTAGGCTACCCGAGCTCCCTTGACCCATGGTATTTTTAACAGCCATTGTATCTACTGGCCTAGTGGTAAGAAGCTGTGGTGTAATTCAAAAGGCACATAGTTCATACAAGCTTCTCTGAGGGAGAAGGATGAACAATCTCCTCAATTGTAGTTTATTTCCTCTGAAAATCTGCTGAAGGGCCAGTTATGAGCTGGTTCTGACTTGTCAGTACACAGCAAGAACAACAACATATGCATATGAAAGCTGCATAATGAATAAGAAAGACAAAGGAACTATGGTGTTGGTGAAAAATATTGAATACAGCATATTATACAGTATATTATTAACATCTTTATATGGTCATATTGAATACAGCACGGATTGCTGGAAGGATGACCAAATCATTGAACAAATGTCTCAAAAGAAGTACAACTGAAATGTCCCTTAGGCTCCCAAGTAATAGCTACTGTATTTAAATCATGTTTTACATGTTTAGCCCAACATATAATCTGATATATTACCAAGATTATATTATACAGATTTATTCCAACTGTGGAATGACCCATTCCACACTTCCACAGTGATTTCATATTTGAAGAAATGTAATTTGAAAGAGTATAATTGAGAATCATTACAAACTTACATCATCATCATCATAATAAAAAAGAAGAGAGTATAAGAATTCCTCTCCCACACTTAGGAGGACCTAAGTTGCCAGGAAGTTTTGTTAGTAAGAAGGACCAGTCCCTGGAGAAGGATATCATAAATGATAAAGGCTCAATGAAAAAGAGGAAGACTCTCAAGAATATGGATTGACACTGTAGACACAATCGTGCTTGTTGAAAGTGGACTCAAACAGCAACAATCGTGACGATGGGACAAGAGCGGACAGTATGCTGGAACTGACTTCTTGTTAGTTACCATTGAGTTGAGTATGACTCATAGAGACCCTGTTCTATCCTGCATCATGACACCTAGCAACAATATTGTGTGAAGTAATTTTTCAATTAACAGTTAATTTTTCAATTAACATCTTTATATGGTCATAAACATAGATTACAATATCATTTTCCATGACTACAGAGATTATAATTGTGTAGATAACTCATAATTTTTAAAAAGAATGTCTCTTTTTTATTTTTTTTTATTCTATATTTTATTAATTTTCATAAACATACACAGAGATTTTGGGTTTCCATTCATTCCTTGTTGCACTATTCTCTCTACCCTCCTCCCAGTTTGTTCTTGTCCAAATGCCACAGTGCTTGTCAAAGCCAGTTCTGATTAATCTTCGTCAGTGTGTCCTTTGCCATTCCCTATCACTCCTCCCTGAGAGAGACTTCACCCTGAGTCTCTTTTTAAATTTTTTTTTAAAAAAATAATCTCTTCTTTTTAGGGAGCTCTGGTGGCCTAGTGGCAAGAAGCTGCACTGCAATCCCAGAGGTGCAAGGTTCAAATCCACCAGATGCTCTGCTGGAGAAGGAGGGGCAATCTCCTCCTGTACCGGTCAGATCCGATTTGACAGTGCACACACACAAAATAATAAAATAAGTTGTTTTTTTTTCTAAAAAAAGATCTCTTCTTTTTACCAGTATAGTTTGTTTCTGGTCTTCACTATTACAAGCAAAATTATAATGAACATCTTGATGTAGACATCTGTTTACACATTTTAAAAGCTATGCTTTGAGTACTAAACGGGAATTGCTAGCTCAGCATGCATTGCACATATTGAAGGCCCTTGATGATTCTTTCCAACATGCCCTCCAGAAAGAATCTATCAATTCCAACCCCACTAGCAGTAAATGGAGGTACCAATTCCAACCCAAATAAAATTTCCTCATCCCCTTACCAGCAATGGGTGTTCTCGTTCTTGTCTGCCTTGATCAATGTCATTGGCAAAATAAAACAGGCAGAGCAAAGGATTCTCAATCAAGTTTTACATTATTCAACTGAACTTCTTCAAGGGACCCCAAGGACTCAATAATGGTTGATTACTGAGTAAAACACTTTTGCACCTGTCTTTTCTTACTTTAGTAATAGCATGTTAATTATTATTTTATACATCCTTTCTCTTTACCCAACTTACTATGTGTTTATTATCTAATTAATGTTTTTAATTAGAAAAAAATTCTGCACTCATAACTGTAGTCATTAAAGAATATTTGGTTTGTATAAGTTATTTTCACTTTTAAAAATAACATTTGATTCATACAATATTTGTCTTTTGTGTCTGACTTATTTCACTCAGAATCATATCTTCAGGTTCATCCATATTGCTTCATGTTCGGTGAATCCTTTATTATTCTTTAACATCACCTATTATTCCATTGTGTGTATGTGCCATAGATTTTTTTATCCATTCATCTGATAGGCACTTAGCTTGTTTCCAACTCTTTGCTATTTTAAATAATGCCACAGTGAGCATGGGTGTGACTGTATCTGCTTGTGTTCCAGATCTTGTTCCTTTGAGATTTATACCTAGCAGTAGGATTGCTAGATCAAATGGTAATTAATTCTGTTTCGAACATTTTAAGAAGGTGCCATGCCATTTTCCACAGTGGTTGCACCATTTTATATTTCAACTAGCAGGGTATGAAAGTTCCCATCTCTCCACAATGTCACCAGTTTGGGGGTTTTTTGTTTTGTTTTTTTAAACTTTGCCGCTCAGGACCAGGCAAGGGTTTGCTCTATTGTAAATAGTGTCAATATGAGTCAGAACTGACTTTACAAAACCTAACAACAACAATGAATTAATGTTGGGGTAAATGGTAGAGCACTATTGTTTTAATTTGAATCTAGCGAGGAGGGACCAGGCACTCGGTTGGAATCCACTAGCCTCTTTATAGGAGAAAGATGGGCAATATCAGGTGTCAATTAAAACCTCTGAAAACCCACTGGAGGGTCAGCTATGAATGAGTTGGTTCAGTTCAACAGTGCATAAAAACAACAAAGCAACGGGAGCTCTGGTGGCCTAGTGGCAAGGAGCTGCAACTACAATCCCAGAGGCTCACAGTTCAAATCCACCAGATGCTCTGCCGGGAAAGGAGGGACAATCTCCTCCTGTACCAGTCAGATCTGATTTGACGGTACACTCACACAAAAATAATAAAATAAAAAACCCCAACAAAACAACTTTTGAGGAATTTGTCTTTTCTCTACTTAGTATTTTGTAATGCTTTGTCAAAGATTAACTAGCCATAAGTGGATGGAGCTATTTTTGGATTCTCAATTGAGTTCCACCGTTCTGTTTATGTCATTGTACCAATATCAAGCTATTGGCCTAGTTGCAAGAAGCTGTGCTGCAATCCCAAAGGCAAGCAGTTCAAATCCGTCTGTGCAATTTACTGCCTCTGAAAACTTGCTGGAGGGTCAGCTATGGGTTGGTTCTGACTCAATGGCACACAACAACAACAACAACAACAACAACATAGAGTACGTTTTGAAATTGAGGAATACGAAATCAACTTTGTTCTTCCAAAATGTTTGCTTATCTGAGGCCTTTCCCCCTCCCATATAAAATTAGTAGTTGATTCTCAAAGAATCTTGGTAGAAACTTGATTGGGAGACTACTTAGGATAATATTGATATTTTCATGGTGCTAAATCTTCCGCTCTACAAACCTAGTGTGTTCTTTCATTTATGTAGTTCTCATTTAGTTTCTGATGCTAATGTTTTGAAGTTTGTTTACATAAATATTTTGTATCTTATTAGGATTATTCTAATTATTTTATCTTTTTGGTGGCCATTGTAAACAGTACTGTTTTCCCAACTTCCTTTTTCAGAGTTCTCTTTGTTGTTTTAGAGAAATCTAACTGCTTTTTTTAATTTTGCTCTTAAACACAGTCACTTTCACTTTTCTGTCACTTCCAGTAGTTTTCTCGCTGACTCTCTGGGATATTCTATGCATAGAGTTATCTCAGCTGCACATAAGAGTAGTTAGTCTTGTTTCAACTTTACTAATTTGCATGCCCTTTATTTTGTTTTCTTGTCTTGTTGCTCTGACTAGGATTTTCAGTACAAAATTGAATAGGAATGGTGATAAAGGGCATTATTGTCTAGTTATCATTTACAAGGGGAATGCTCTTAGTCTCTCTCCATTTTGAGGAATGACATTGTTTGTTGTTGTTGTTACGTGCCGTTGAGTCACTTGCAACTCATAGCGACCCTATGTACAACAGTGCTAAACTCTGCTCTGCCCTGTGCCAATTGCACTGTCTCTGACACACCCATCCCAATTACCCTAGTCACTGAATCAATCCACCTCATAGAGGGCCTTCCCCTCCTGCACTGTCCCTCTACCCTCCAAGGACCTTCTCCAAGGACCTCCTTACAACATGTCCAAAGTATGTTAGACGGAGCCTCAGAATCCTTGCTCCAAGGAGCAGCCTGGTTTAACCCTCTCCAGGATAAATCTGTTTGTTTTCTTGGTAGTCCATGTTACCCTCAATACTCTTCTCCAGCACCACAGCTCAAAGGCATCAATTCTCCTTCTATCCTCCTTAGTCATTGTCCAACTCTCTGATGCATAACAAGTAATTGACAAGACCATGGCCTGTATCTTAGACATCTTATTCTCTAGAGTGACACCGTTGCTCTTCATAACTTTGGCGAGGTCTCTAACAGCAGACTTTCCCATGGCAATACTTCTTTTAATTTCCTGGCTACTGGTGCCAAGGGTGTTGACTGTGGAGCCAAGTAAATTAAAGCTGTGAACAATCTCAATCTCTTCACCATCCATCCTGATGCTGCCAATTGGTCCAGTGGTGAGAATCTTTGTCTTCTTGACATTGAGCCTCAATCCATATTGAAGGCTGCAGTCCTTGACCCTCTGCAGCAAGTGCATGAGGTCCTCCTCAGTTTCCGCAAGCAGGGTTGTGTTATCTGCATAACACAGATTGTTGATAGATCTTCCACCAATCCTGATGCTACATTTCTCCTCATAGAGCCCAGCTTTCTGGATAATCTGTTCTGCATACAGGTTGGAGACAGGACACATCCCTGGTGTACACCCTTCCCAATTTTGAACCATGCAGTGTTTCCTTGCTCTGTTCTGATGACTGCCTCTTGGTCCAAGTATATGTTTTGCATTAGCACAATTAAATGTTCTGGGATTCCCATTCTTCTCAGAGTCAGCCACAGTTTGTTATGATCCACACAGTCAAATGCCTTTGCATAGTCAATGAAGCACAGATAGCCATTCCTCTGGTATTCCCTGCTTTCAGCCAAGATCCATCTAACAATAGCTACAATATCCCTAGTACCACGACCCCTTCTAAACCCAGCCTGGACTTCTGGCAGTTCTCTGCTAATGTGCTGTTCCAGTCATTTTTGGATAATCTTCAGTAGAATTTTGCTAGTAGAATGACATTAGTCGCTAGTTTTGTATTGTGCTGTTGAGTTGTTATATGCTGCCTCTTCACCTAGTTTTCAGAGGGAGGAGATCATTCATCTTTCAAGAGCAGGTGGTGGATTCAAACTGCCTGTTTTGGGGTTGGCAGCAAAACTCCTCAGTCACTAGACTACCAGAGCTCACTTTGGTTTTATGTACATTTTCTCAATTATATTAAGGAATTTCCCTTATATTCCCATTTTGTGAGAGATTTGTATCAGAAATCGATGTTGGATTTCAGAAAGTTTCTTTTCTATATCCATTTTTATAGTCATGTGATTCTTTTCCTTTTTAAAATTTATGTAATGGATTATGTTGATTGCTTTTCTAATGTTGAACTAATCTCACATATCAACTTTGAATTTCACTTAGTTGTGATGATGTTGGATTATATTAGCTAGAATTTTGATGAGAATTTTAATGTATGTATTCTTGAGGATTATTAGTCTATAATTCTCTTTTTTCATTTTCTCTCATCTGGCTTTGGTATTAGAGTTATGCTTCTTTCATAAAATGAATTGGAAAAGATTTTGTCCTTTTCTATATTCTGGACTAGAATAGAATCAGCATCAGCTCTTCTCTGAACATATGCTAGAATTCTACAGTGAAGCCGTCAGAGCTAGACTTTTTTTGGTGGGTTCTTCCCTGCCCCCATTTTAGTTAAGAGTTTTATGTTCCAGTAAATGTCTTCTTTTCTTATGGTTTGGTTCAAATCTTTTGCCTCAGTCTGTTTTGTTGTTTCTTGCCATTGAGTTGCCTATATATGACTCACAGTGACTCTAGTAACAATGGCTCTGAAGCGTGCCCTCTCCTGAGACAATCTTACTGTCTCTGACATACTTGACCTTGTGTTGATCTATCTCATTCATGGTCTTCCTCTCTGCTGACCCTCTGTCCTTCCAAGCGTGATGTTCTTCTTCAAGGACTGGTCCTTCTTGGCAACATGCCCAAAGTATATGTGGCAGAGTTTCAGAACCCTTGCCTCTAAGGAGTAACCTCGTTTCACACTGTCTAGAACAAACCTGTTTGTTCTCTTGGTAGTCCTTGGTATGTTTAATATGCTTTTCCAGGTCCACAACTCAAAGGCATAGCTGCTTCTTCTGTCATCCTTAGTCATTGTCCAACTCTCTGATGCATAACAAGTAATTGTGAAGAACATGGCCTGGATCTGGTGCACCTTAGTCTCTAGAGTGACATCATTGCTTCTCAGTACTCTGAAAGTGTCCCTGACAGCAGATTTACATAATGCAATTTGTACTTTGATTTCCTGACTGCTGGTACCAAGAGTGTTGGTTGTGGATCCAAGCAAGATAAAATAATCAATAAACTCAGTCTTTTCTCCATCTATCATGGTACTTTCCTATTGGCCTGGAGGTGAAGATGTTTGTTTTCTTAATGTTGAGATGCAATCCATATTGAAGGCTGTAGTCCTTGATCTTCTACAGCAAATGCTTCAGGTCTTCCTCAGTTTCAGTGAGCAAGGTTGTGTTATCTGCATCTCACATGTTGTTGATGAGCCTTCTTCCAATCATCAAGTTGAGTATGACTCATAGTGACCATGTGAACAACAGCTCTGAAGCCTGTCCCGTCATGTGCCAACCTCACCATCTCTGGCACAATCAAGCCCATGGTTTTAGTCTTTGTGTCAATCCACCTGGTTGAGGGTCTTCCTCTCCTTCACCATCCTTCCACCTTTCTAAACATGTTGTCCTTCTCTGAGGAACAGCCTCTCCTAACAACATGACCACAGTACATGAGACTAAGTTTCACCATCCTTGACTTCAAAGAGCACTCTGGCAGCATTTTATTGCCTTTAAAATGTTTTTTTGTTGGTTTGCATATAATTGTTCATATTCATCGTGTTTTGTACCTTGTGTTTTATCCAATCATTCATGTACACGGTATTTCATTTATGTACCTTGTGTTTAATACAAT
The DNA here is from genome assembly GCF_000299155.1 of Elephantulus edwardii. NCBI lineage: Eukaryota > Metazoa > Chordata > Mammalia > Macroscelidea > Macroscelididae > Elephantulus > Elephantulus edwardii. The sequence goes on along the minus strand of NW_006399766.1, from coordinate 20,392,710 downwards.
TATTCATTTCTCAAGTTAAGGGAACTTAAAAGGAATTTCAACCATGACTTACCATCTTAAGAAATGCTATGAGGAAAATACCAATCTAGGAAGCATCATAAGATGATGAAGGGAATACACAGAATCATTGTATCAAAAAGAGTTGGTTGACACTGCAGTATTTCAGGAAGTACTATATGACCAAGAGTCAGGGATAATGAAGGAAGAAGTTCAAGATGCACTTGAAGGCATTGGCAAAAAATAAGGCTCCAGAAAATGATGGAATATCAATTGAAATGTTTCAACTAACAAATGTAGCTGTGTACGTGCTTACCAGTCTGTGCCAGAAAATTTGAAAGACAGTTGTCTGGCCAACTGACTGGAAGAGATTCATATTTGTTCCCATTACAAAGAAAGGTGATCCAATAGAATGGAAAAATTGTCGGACAATATCATTAATTTCACATACAAGCAAAATACTGTGGAGATGGCTAAAACAGTACTTTGAAAGAGAACAAAACAGGCAGAAGTTTGAGGTGGTTTTAGAAGACACTGTGGCACCATGGATATGAATCCTGGCTAAAAGTAAAGAGTACCAAAAGACTGTCTGTGTTTTATTGACTATGCAATGACATTTGACTGTGTGGATCATAATAAACTATGACTAACCTATGTAAAAAACTGAAGAGGACCTGAAGCACCTGCTGCAGAGGATCAAGGACTGCAGCCTACAATATGGATTGAGACTCAATGTCAAGAAGACAAC
>NW_006399766.1:20385182-20391325 GCF_000299155.1 Elephantulus edwardii | reverse complement strand
AACAACAACAACAACAACAACATTGAAAAAGTTGGATATTCCAGAACACTTAATTATGCATATATGGAACATAGAATTAGACCAAAAACTGTGGTTTGAGCAGAGTAAGGGAACCTGCATGGTTTAGAATCAAGAAAGGAGAATTCTACACAGTATTGGAAAGCAAGAACTTGTAAAACATTACACCACATGGGGGAGCCTGGTGGACATTATGTTGAATAAAATATTTCAGTCACAAAAGGATAAATACTGCGTAACACCGCTGTTATAAAATAGGACAGCCATGGGGAGTGGTTGGGGAAAGAATGGGAAAAGAGTGGATAGATAATGAACACTGCAATAGAACAGATTAGAGGAATAACTGTCCAAAAGGAATATATGATTAGATATTATATGTATGACAACAATCTGGAACAGGGAGTGCATTGTGGGATGGAGTGGGGGAGGGGGAAGGGAAGGGAAGGGAAGGAGGTAAGAAAATGTGCAACAATGAATACAATTTTAAAAACCACCTCAAGTTGAAAGAAAAAATCAGAACTTGTTGACAACAGTAATTCTAAAAAAATCAATCCAAAAAACTTGAAGCTTTGAAGTATATTGTTGCTGTTGTTGAAATGTATTATATTTTTTAAAAGAATGTTTTATGCAGACCAATATAAAATTTATTTTTTAAAGAGGAAATAATATTTTAATAGAAATGAAAGCATACAAAGTATATAAATTGGTAAAATCATTACATTCATATACCTTGAAGGTTAATATAAATCACCATACCAAAAATATCAAGAAAGGTGTGCACCAGGGCTATATCCTTTCTCCATACCTATTCACTCTGTATGCTAAACAAAAAATTTGAGAAGCTAGGCTCTATGAAGAATGTGGCATCAGAATTGGAGTAATACTTATCAACAACCTACATTATGCGGATGACAAAATCCTGCTTGCTGAGTTCAAGGACTTGAAGTACTTGCTACAGAAGCTCAAGCACTACTGTCTTCAATATAGATTGCATTTCAACATCAAGAAAACAAAAACCCTCACCACTGGGCCAAGAGGCAGCATCATTATAGATGGAGAAAAGATTGAAATGGATTACACCTTACTCAGATCCACAATCAACACCCTTGGTACCAGCAGCCAGGAAATCAGGAGACGTATAACATTGGGAAAGTCTGATATCAGGGAGCTCTCCAATGCCCTAAAGAGTAATGTCCATCTATATAAGTAACTGTTTTTGAGAATAAAATAGTAATTGTAAGAAATTGGAAAAAGGTTTCTGAGCAGTTACTAATAGTGTTGTAGTTCAATGTAAAAATCGACTAATATACTTTTGTTAATATTCATATAATCTAACAAAAATGACATTTAAGCAACTTAAAACTATATGGATATCACATATTATACTATTAGTGTACAAGTGACAATACACATTACTAAGGATTATGTATTGCTTGAAGAGGGCTAAAAAGGAAGCCTAAGGAATCGGGAGCTGACACCATGAGTTACAGATTGCTAAATATTTGACCAAGTTAATTGGAAAACTAGTTACCATTGGAAGATTACCACTACAACTTAGAAATTATGTCATTCAACACTCTACCTATGGCATAAACACTATCGAGAGCTCAAAAGAAAAGATTGTGGTAGCAATCACTCTCAATTGCAGCACACTTTCTCTATTTTCACAACACTTTCACATATTTGATCTCATTGTATCCAGATAAGAACTCTATGAGGTTGAATAGAAAAGTAACTATTATCTCAATTTTGTACTTATGGAGCCATCCATTACATGTGGAACGCACGCGTGTGTGCGTGTACACACAGAGAGAGAGAGAGAGAGAGGGAGAGAGAGAGAGAGAGAGAGAGACAGAGAGAGACACAGAGACAGACACAGAGACAGAGAGAGAATACAGAAAAGCAAAGATGAGGAACTTATTTAAAATCTGAGAGAGTTTGGGAAGAGGTAGAGACAAAGGATACAGGGAGGGAACTCAGTACTTTGTTCAGAATTGGGGGCATGACCAATCTCTACATATTTATTTCCTCATTTACATAAAGTAAAATCACAAAATGACAGAATCACTGCTTGTCCAACAAGCATGAGAAAACGACACCATGTGAATCACCTTCCCACAGTGGCTAGAGATGAAACACAGGACCTTGTCCCTTGTCTTGAAAGAGATCCCACGTTCATAAAATAGTCAAGGCATTTCGTCTCCTTGAGCTCTAGGTTTCTTGTGGCACAAGAATTTGTTCTATTTCCCCAAGGGGCTATGGGGGAGGGAAGAGTGAGAGATACAAAGGAAAGTGATGCACTGTTTAATTAAACTGGTAAATCTCTTTCCTTTGAGAAAAATACTACTTCTTAATATTTGATTTTGCAACGTCCATATCAGCACAAAAGCCGGAGAATCCCTGTGTATTGAGAAGGGCATTTCTTTTAAGGCTGAGGCTGCATATTAACCACCGCACAGGGGGTGGCTGTTTTACATATAACACATTCACAGAAATACTGTCTAGGCAGTCACCATTTTGCTGCAGTCTCTTCGCAGCAATAAGATGGCAGAAATGTAAACTTGCAGATCAAACACACTTCTGCAGACTGCCATCACTTTGGCTTTTTCTCAACTTGCATGTTGATATTGGTTATCTTGATCCCTAAAATAATTTCAAAGAATCTCCCCCCCCCCTTCCAATCAGGGGATATTAAAAAACGTTCCTACAGACAGGGACATGTAATGTTCTTTCTTCTCAAACACAATATAACCCCACTTCTTAATTATAATTGCATTTGTAAGAAAAGCTGGGGGGAAGAAAAAAAAAATCAGTGACAATGGAGGCTAATTTTAACGTGGAAAAAAGACCAAAAAGGAAAAAAAGAGAGAAAATGATGTCCCAAGGCTATGATTTTACTTATTTTCCAAGGCCCTTCCCCCGCCTTCAGTTGCAGAGGCCATGTCACAAATACAATCCCAAACTAATGCTTTCTAATTTTCATTAGTGATTAATTTAAACTAGAGAATGCAGAGGGTGTGCTGCAAATGCAGGGAAATCAATTAGAAAGGTTTGGGCATGCTGTTTTCTGCGGGGTGATGGAGCCTGCAGATGTTGATTTTGTCCTTTAGTGATGACATCATCACTTGACAAGTGGTTGCTGAGAGTGCACGTTGCTGATGGCGGGGAGTTGGAGCTGTCTTTCCCCGTAGGAGTCTGAAGGCAGTGTGGTCATTATGGCTTCCAATTGTTGTCCAATGCTACAAGGCAATTAGAAGGGATCCTGCTTCAAATTAATTTCGACTTTCTATTAGGCATATAGACTACCATTTAGAAGCTCCAGGGTCTCTCTGATTTCCCACTTGGGTTTCTCTCTGGTGTTCTTAATCTCTGGACATCTGTTAACAACACAACATTCACAAAGGCAGTCCCAACTGACAGTAGTTTCTTTTCTTTCCTTCCCACTCTCTCTCTGCCTCTTTCTCTCTCTCTGCCTCTTCTCACGCCCCCCCCCATTCTATGCACCATATACTTAAATACCCATCCACAATGCAGAAGAGGAAGTTAGTGCACTTAAAACTCTGCTTACATCATTCTTGATGTGTTTCTGACCCTTTTCAGAATAATAGGTATGTTTTCGAGGCATTGTAATCACTGGCAATGTAATGTTTTGTGTTGTACTTTCCCCCCAATTAACATTATTTCATGCAGGCGTTTCTACACATTTAAACAAACTGCGTGCTCGATGTTTAACAGGCGTGCAGAGCACCACCGAGATGATGATGTGTTGTTCTTGGCTTAGCCAGTTCTCCTGCTGTTGGGCATTTGGGTTGATTTCAGTTTGCCTTATTACAAATGACTTTCTAGAAATATCCTTATGAAACTACATTTTGGATGACTGTATTTTCCTGCAGACAGAGAAAGATGGGCAGTCTCTTCCCATGCAATTTACAGTCTCCAAAACCCCACTGGAAGCTCAGCTACGAGATGGTTTTGACTTGACAATGAGTTGAGTTAGTTAAGTTCGTACCCTTGGGACACAGTTCCATCCTGAGGTTACCAAGTGAAAAAGCCAGGCATGATCTTAGAGTTCTCGTATGTGAACTCTGGTGGCACCCTCTGCAGCTCCTACCTGAACCCTCCCTCACAAGGTTTCTCAACAGGTCTACTTGAGTCAATTTGTTTTCACAACAGACATATATGTGTTTATAATATCTTTTTTACACTACGGGAGGGGGTGCTTTTTTCCCCTTTTTTACTTTCCTGTCCAGAATGAAAAAAAAAAAATACTGATAAGTGTTACAGAGACAAGTAGATAATTTGCGAAAATACATATTAAATATTCATTTGAGAATGAAGGATTTCATTTGTACCCTGTGGTTAGCCAGTGTGAGTCCACCATCAGCCTATGGTCACTCCATATGGGTTTGAGCCTTGTCAGAGACCACCAAGCTACCCGCTTCTTGTGGATTTGCTTGTGGCTAGTTCTCTTCATCTGGCAAGAAAGACCTTTTTGCTGTGTTAACAGTTATTCTTTCTTGTATCCAACTCCATCCTTCCACTTTCCAAGTACTATACTAGGTACTGCTTCACTACTCAAACCTTAGTTCCACGTTCCCCAGGGCTGAGTCATGGCTGCTGATGCCAAACAGTGGACTCACTTGGCACAGCGGGCCAAGTGCCGATAAGCACAGCCTTCGCCTCGAACTCTGCACCGTTTAGACCAAATTTCTAAATTGCACACCCAATTTTTTACATGCTGAGATTTATACCTTCATGAGAACTCAAGCTGTCAGCACAGTCTTGCTCATTACAACCAGCACTGGCAGTGGAAAAGATGCTTTTCAAGGCTGTGAGTGCAAAACATCAATTAGTCATAGGAGAGAAGAGTCAGCTGGCACGTACTGGAGACGCTGCACCTTTGGGAGGGGAGTGGAAATGCGTTGACTTAATCTTTTATAGCCGAATCAAATGAAAAAGGAGATAGACAAACCACTCCGTCTGGGTTAGTTGGTTCTTTAATCAGCCAAGTAATTTCATGCATCTCAATTAACTGCAGATGCACACAGTGACCAGAAGACAGAGACAGCCAGAAGGTGGCCTTTTTAATACGCCTTCAATATTCACAAGGAGTGTTACTGCACTTGGGCAGGAGGCCGCTGGAATCAATAGCAGCTCTCTCCAGCTTCAATCTGATTGCTGCAGCTGCTCTGGACGAACCACCTCGCCTTGTGTCACTTGTTCTTTCATTCCTCAAACAAGAGAAAGGTCAGACTCAATTAGCATTTACTGTACCCCCCAACAAGTGCAGGGGCTGAGGTGTGGACGCTCTGTAAAGAAAGAAAGAAAGAAAGAAAGAAAGAAAGAAAGAAAGAAAGGGAAAAAGCTATATAGAAGCAAAAGCTTCCTCTGTATAAGACATTTGGTAAGGAGGTTTAACTCAACGTTTCTACTTGGGCCCCCAAGGGGAGTGGTGAGGCTGAGTTGTCTGATTTTTTGGAGACAATTTGGGAAAGAGGAATGAGTTGGGTGTTACGTAATGACAAAGAATTATTCTTAATTAGATTGGCTGTGAAAACTGTATTATGAATATCTAAGAAAAATGTCTCATTTTAAAAGGGGAAGTGACAGGATACTAGCATTTGCTTAAGCGTGAAGCAGCCTGAGATGAGTAGGTAAATAGATAAGACGAGTAAGTAAGTATGCTGTCTCCTGCTGGGTGCTCTTGAGAAGCAAAAGCAGTAAGATGTGCATGCGCGCGCACACACGCACACGCACACGCACACACACACACACACACACACACACGCTCGAGTTTATTGCTGTGGAATTGGAACAGACTCACAGCTAGCCCTCAGGTGGTTTTTTTGGGAAGCTTTAAATCATAGGGGAGGACATTGCCTATCTTTGCACCTCAGGAACTTCTGGTGGATTTGAACTGCCTTTTGGCTTAGCAATGCAACTATGCCAGCAGGCCTCCTTGATCTAGCTCTGCCTCTGCCTTTGTCTCTGTCTCTGTGGGGAGTGCTGGTGATCTAGTGGTAAATAGTTGAGCTACCAGAAGAATGTCTATCTGTGTTTCATTGATTATGCAAAGGCATTTGACTGTGTGGATCATAACAAACTGTGGCTGACTCTGAGAAGAA
>NW_006399766.1:20383887-20384402 GCF_000299155.1 Elephantulus edwardii | reverse complement strand
CACACACCCAAAAAACTCCCTTCATATCCAAGGAAAGGTGTCACTTGAATAAAGGCAAGATCTGAGAAAGGGTGGGACACCTTCTTAAAAGGCCATGACTCAAGATAAAGCCCGCACTAATCCTGCCTCATTAACATGTAGAAGTTATGATTTCACCAAGTGGAGGCTAATGACATCAGATCACAAAATGAGGGACAATGACAGTAATAGCCTAGCCAAGCTAACATAGATGGTAAAAACCACAATTCTTGCTCAAGCTGACTGATGGGCCAATAGGAATTCCCTGTATCGTTTTATCTATCTATAAAGTTTTCTTCATAAAAAGGTACAAAATTTTGAATACAGGTGTATTTACCTTATTAGGCGGATGGAAGTCTGAAGGTAGACAATTGGGGAGGAGAGAGTTAGTTGTAAACATGCCAAGCAGTGCTATTAGTATATGACTTGACATTTAGTCAATGTCAACTCAAAGTGACCCTATGTGACTAAGTAGGACTACCTTAGAGGGTTGAGGG
>NW_006399766.1:20368321-20383657 GCF_000299155.1 Elephantulus edwardii | reverse complement strand
CCCCCGCAGTGTGCTCTTCTCTTTGAAAAGTAAAAGAAAAATTCCTTCATTGGTATACAATCCCCCGCCACTCCCCCCAGTACACTCCACTATGCAACCTTCATTCTGGACTCTTGTAATAACCATAATACCCAACCATATGTTGTTGTTGTTATGTGCCATCAAGTCACTTGCGACTCATAGCGACCCTATGTACAATAGCCCTAAACTCTGTATTGTGCCAATTGCACTGTCTCTGACACTCCCATCCTGATTACCCCAGTCACTGAATCAATTCACCTCATAGAGGGCCTTCCACAACCAACCATATATCACTTTTATACTGTTCTCTCCCTTAGAGGGGTTTTATAGTCTGTAATATTTACAACGGCAGTTAACAAGTTGTTTCTTCTACAGAGACTTTGAGTGGGTTTGAACTACCAATCTTTCTGTTAGCAGCTGAGCATTTAACCACTGCGCCACCAAGAGTCCTTAGTGTGTGTCTTAAGTCACCTCCTAGTTCCTGAAGCTGGGTATCAGCCAGTCAGCTTAAGATATATGGTCAAATTTGAGTTATGCAGCTTTAATAAATATATAAATGAATGTATGTCACTTCAACATTGATACGAATGCAGTGGGGTAGAAAAGATAAAGTTTTGCTAAATAAAGGACAACACTAAGACCAGCCAGAGGCAGAGACAAAGATTAGTTATGGCTCTAGCCTTCCCCTTACATGCAGCAGCAGTACCATAGCAACTGTGAAATCACAGGGTAATTAGAATACATTTGAAAGATACCATTGTTTAAGAAGTGTATTTGTAAATAAAACATAGTAGTTCTTTAGTTTCAGAAGGCTCTGTCATAAAAGGGAAAAAAATTAAAATCTTTCCAGGTGACAGAGAACCTGTGATCCTTTGCAAAACACTGTTTCCACCTTGGATTTGTAAAAGAGTGCTTCTGTTTTGTTTTCCTGTAAGAGACAGCACAGCTTCGTTTATCCAGCTGCAGTTCTCCAGAGAATAGAAATGGTTTGTCAGGTGAGTTCGCTGGCACCTGAATAAACCTGTGTCATTTGGGAACATTTCTCTCCAAGATGATGTTTATGCTTGAACACAGTCTCCCTTCGACTGGATAAGAGATAGTAGTACCTCCAGTTGAGGAAAACCCAACTCATTATTGTCAAGTCATAACCGACTCATAGCTGATTCTTCAGTGAGTTTTCAGAGATTGTAAACTGCATGGAAGGAGACTGCTCACTTTTCTCCCTCATGTTTAGAAGAGTAAGTCCTTCTTAAAGGACATTTATTGGACATAGGTATGCACCTCTAAGAAGAAAAAAGCCACTATACTAGGATTCAAGGTTGAAATGTGAACTGTTGTTTGCTTACACATATATATCTAATACATATACATTAGATAGAAAGAAGGCTTGTGACCATATTTAAACTTGAATACAATCTTTAGAAATTGTCTTGAATATAATGATAAGAAAAGATCACCTTGCCAACCAATGCAAATAATTTGATTGGACTGAACAGAACAGTGGTGTAACCCGATAGCCACATATGGAGAGCAATTGAATCTGCTGGGACCCAGCCAGCACTGTGTTTGCCTTCTCTGCACGGATGACTCGCAGAAAACTAAGCCGTATTTCCCTCATCAGCCTCTGTCATGAAGTTCTAGCTATTTCTATAACAACCCTCTGGCCACTGAGAGGTAATTCAAACCACATCTTAGAAGGGGTCAAGGCTTTACACATTCACATATTTCAAGTGAAATAATAAGAGTATGAATTCAAACTTCCCTTGAAATAAAACTCTTATGATTATGACTATTAAAAATTCTGCCACATGATTACATCTGAAGGAAATGTGTCTTGTCTGCTGCCTCAGTTTTTAACTGTATCCATAGATCACCTCTCCCTAGGTAAATATTTTCCTTGAAAACACAAAGCAGTTAGCTGCTCCTTCTGTAAAAGGGTTTATCTTATAGGAAATCTCTTAACTGTTTATTTATTCGTCCTGGTCAAGGCTGTCAGGAGCTGCAGTGTTTGCTTATTGCCCTTTTAAGTTTCATCTGGAGAAGGCACCTTCTGAGATACTGGATTTTGGCTGAAGAATTCTTGTTACAATTCTGAATGAGTATTCTGTCTATTGGGTTTTGCTTTATTAAGATTTGTCTATGCCTGCAAGATGACTTAGTCTAACAGTTAAAGTTTTCTTAAGATTAGTTCCTCTCCAAACCAATTGTGGAGTTTTATCTTGGTAGATAAGATAAGCAGTCTCCTCCCATGTGATTTACTGCCATTGAAAACCCATTGAAGGGTCAGCTGTGGGTGGGTTCTGACACATAACAACATCTTAATAGTAGGTGGCCTAGTGGGTTAAGAATTGTGCTGCTAACTCAGAGGCAGGTGGTTCAAATCCACCAGCAGTTCTGTAGGAGGAAGCTGGGCAATTTCCTGCCATGCTATTTACAGCTTCTCTAACCCTGATGGAGGGTCAGCTATGAGCCAGGTGGATGGCTATGAGTGTAGGTGATCTTAATGAGAGACATCTGTAGGGCAAGGAGATGGTGAATGCTTGAAATATTGTACTTTTCTGTTAAAGGCTTCAGGAAAACAGAACTTGGAAACGTTAATGATGGTTTCTTCACAGTTGTTCATTATGGTGAGGAGCTCTGGTGGCACAACAGTTAAGCACTTAGCTGCAATCCTAAAGGCTGGCAGTTTTAACCCATCCAGTGTGGACACAAAAGAAAGGTCCAACAATCTTCTTCCTTAAAGACAACCCACTGCTGACTCATAGCTACTCTACAGAACAGGCTAGAACTCCCTAGAAGGTCCGTGGGGTTTACTTCCCGTAAGTTTCTAGGTTGTAAACTTAACAGAAGCAGACTGCCATATCTTTCTCACAACAAGTAGATGGTGGATTTGAGTTGTGAACCTGTTGGCTTGTAGCCAAGTGCTTACTGACTGCATCACCACGATTCTTTTCTATAAAGATTGTAGCCTAGAAAGTCTGATGGGACAGCTCTGCTCTGTCACATGGGTCAATATGACTTGAAAATTGACTCAACATCACTTACCACCATCACCACCACCACTACCACCACCACCAGGTGTATTTTCACATGGCCATTTATCAATAATAAAGAGTTCAAGGCTTTAGAACACTTCTCTTTAGAGTAAAAAAAGATAATGTTTGTTCTATGTCCTGAGGAAAAAAATATGTTTGAGCCCTTTGGGTTAACTCTTCTATCTGAAACAAAGTTAATGCACTATATCTCTATTAATGTGTTTATACTAGTGTTCCTCAAGCCTTGTTTTCCTGAAAATTTCTAACCAGATGACAATAGCGTTGATTTTTTTAGTAAAAAAAAAAATTATATATGAGAGAAAAGTTTTCCTAAAGGAAACACAGGTATCACCGTAACACCCCCGTTTCTCTACAGAGTGCACTGTTTAGGAACTCTTACGGAAGCTAATCAACAATTATGTAAATCCAATTATCTCAGGGGTTGCCGGTAACATCTCAACTGTGAAAAGCTACGTAACAACCAATGAGAAACAGAAATCACAGTCTTAAAAATAACCAAACCCTTAAAAACAGTAACAATGCAAATAGGAGTCACTGACCAGAAATGACTTTTTCTCACACCACGTTTTTGTCTGTGCCTTTCTAAATAACCAGATGAAACGGGAAAACATGTGTGTCTTACCTACAAAACAAGAAACATTTTGTAAATATCCAGAGCATTGACTATTCTGATCGACGGAGGTTGTGTCGAAAGGGTCAGTGTTACGTGCCTCAACATGCCAACTACTCAACAAAAATCTAGATCTCATTTCCTTCCAGATTAATATGAAATTCATTCATTTGATACTTGCTATTGCTTCCAGTGAGAACACATATTAAAGACTTGTGGGTGCATTTTAGATAAAAACCCATTAGAGAACTCTGGTGGCCGAGTGATAAGAAGTTGCATCGCCAACTGGAGGTACATGCTACAAATCTATGAGATGCGTCACAGAGGGAGGAAAAGCATTCTCCTCCAAGGTCATTTACAGCCTCTGAAAACCCACTGGAGGGTCAGTTATGAGTAGTCAGTTCCAACTCGATGGCACATAACAATAAAAACTTGGCAAATTAGAATTGATTACTCGTCTAATGTTGGCAAATTCATTGATTTTCTTTTATCTAAAAAGTTGTACCTCATTTACAACATGGCCTTTCTTTCCCTGTGAATCCGTAGGCACATTGTTAAGAAATACTTCTGCAAATGTGATTATGCAAAGAACAAATGAATATTGATTAAATGAATAAGTTTCTAGGGTAAGTATATTGAATTAACTCTCAGTGAACAAACAGCATGAATTAAGCTAGTTAATGTTTTGAAGTTGTAACTAGCTTATTTTGCCCTGTTCTGAACATTTGGATTAAAGATTGAAACAGCATTGGTACTGATTTTTCCTCTTCTTTTAAGTAACTATTTCCAAAAGGTGACATAGGTTCTTAAGTAAAACAGAAACAGCATTTTAAATAACTAACAACACTAAGTAACCAAGGAATAGCATTTGCACTGAACAAACAAGTCTGCCTTAGAGAGGTTGGAACTAAGTTTCTCCTTAGAGGCTAGGAATTTGAAGGTCTGTCTCACATATTTTGGGCACATGGCCAGGAGGGACCAGTCCTTGGAGAAGGACATCATGCTTAGAAGAGTGGAGAGATGGCACAGGAGAAGACGACTCCAGATGAGATGGATTGACACAGTAACTGGGGTAAATGTGGGTAGATGTGATGGAGTCAATGAAACTGGCTCAGGGTAGGGCAGAATTTATAGCTGTTGTACATAGGGTTGCTAGTAGTCACCGGTGACTCAACAGCACATGAAAACAACAACACAGATTCCTAAGTAACAGGCTCCTTAAAGGAAAGTTAGAAAATACATATGGATATGTAGAAAAAAGGAACCTTATCATCCAGAGTCACTGCTGTTACTTTTGCCTCTTTCAAGTTTTATCATCCATTGTATTGAGTCTTAACTCACTCTCATATGGACTTGGTGATAGAAATGAGGCTGGAGATCAAATAATAAAATCTATATAATGAATGATTTGTTAATTGTAATGGTAACTATACACATGGACTTCTACACAGGAATCAGTTCAACTACATTTGTAGAAAGTGATGGAGAAACTCAACATCAGCAGTCAAAAGCATCTTAGGGGATGACCGGAACAGATCATCAATTACTCACGTGCAAATTAAAATTGAACTTGAGGAAAGTTAAAACAAATCCACAAGAACCAAAGCACAACTTTGAGTCTACCCTACCTGAATTTAAAAACCATCTCAAGAACAGAGTTGGACACTAATTATTGAAGAACAGGTGAGTTGTATGAAGGCATCAAAGATATCATCCATGAAGAGAGTAAAAGGTCATAACAAATATAGGGAAGAATGAAAAGAATTAAATGGATTTCAAAAGAGATTGTGAAACTTGCACTAGAACATAGAGAAGCCAAAACAATGGGAAGAAACACTGAGGTAAAAGTCATGAACAGAAGTTTTCAGAGAGCAGCTCAAGAAGACAAAATGAAGTATTATAATGAAATGTGCAAAGGTGGAGTTAGACTAGGAAACCCAAAAGAAGACCATGCTCAGCATTGCTCAAGCTCAAAGAACTGAAGAACAAACTCAAGTCTCCAGTTGTAACACTGAGGGATTCTACAGGCAAAATTTTGGATGATGGAGGAAGCATCCAAAGAAGCATTATGCTGAGTGAAGTAACTCAGTCTTATGACAAATACTGCATAAGACTATTACTGTAAAAATAGGATAACTAGTAAGTAGCACTCTTTGGCTTTGCCTCACATACTTTGGACATGTTGTTAGGAGGGTCTATTCCTTGGAGAAGGAGATGATGCTGGAATGGGTGGAGGGACGGTGAAGGAGAGGAAGATCCTCAACCAGATGGATTGCCATGGCGACTGCTACAATTACAATGGGCTCTTGTGTGTCAGGAAGTGTGAGGATGGCGCAGAACAGGACTAGGTTCAGATCTTTGATTCATAAGGTCGCTATGAGTCGTACTCGACTCAACGGCATCCAACAACATAAAGTAACAATAACAACTAGTAAGATGTGTATGAAAATAAAAATGGGGAAGGAGAGGGAGCAGGAAGCCTGAGGGTTGAGAGGTGGGGAATCAGGGGGTCACAGAATTTGGTGGATGAAGCATGGGGTAAAGGAATTGGGAAAGATTCAGTGGGGACCTGAAAGTAATTATGAAGTAATTACGGGCATAGATCAACAGTGATTCATTTTATAAAACACAATGCATGGGGATAACTGTTTGAAACAATGTGAATGAAGGAATGTTAGAAACAGAATGTATATGAATGAAATACAATATATATGAATTTTGTATGCAGGCCAATATAAAATTAGGCAAAAAGATGGAAGGAATGTACAGTCACTGCACCAAAGAGAATTGGCCCACACAGAAACATTTAAAGAAGTAGCTTATGATCAAGAACCAGTGATACTGAGCGAATAAGTTCAAGCAAAAAAATAAGGCCCTAGGAATTGATGGAATACCTTTGACATGCTTCAACAAATGGGTGCAGCTCTGGACATGCCCACTAGTCTGTCAAGAAATTTGGAGGACCTGATCAACTGACTGAAAAAGTTGTTTTGTTTTTTTTAAAAAAGACTTTTTTACAAAAGATGAAAAATTTGTTCCCACTTAAAAAAATAAGTGATCCATCAGAATGTGCAAATCATTTAATAATATCATTGATATCTCACGCAAGTAAAATCTTGTTAAAGATTATTTAAAAGCAGCTGGGCCTGCCAACACTAGGGAACTGCTAAATATTCAAGCTGGATTAAGAAGAAGGATGGCGGATCTAATTGCTGATATCAGATGAATCTTGACTGAAAGCATAGAATAGTAGAAAGATGTTTACTTGTGTTTTATTGGTCGTGCAAAGGTATGTGACTGTGTGATTCACAAAAAAATGCTGGCTAACATTGAAAAGAACAGAAATTCAGAACACTTAATCATGCTCTAGCAAAACCTATACATAGACCGACCAAGAACACTGCACGGTTTAAAATCAGGGTTACATCCTTTCTCCATGGCTTTTAAACCTGTATGCTGAGCAAATCATTCAAGAAGCTGGACTCTATGAAGAAGAATGCAGCATCAGGATTAAACAAAGACTCAACTTGAACAACTTGCATTTGAAGATGATACAACCTTGCTTGCTGAAAGTGAGGAGGCCTTGAAACTCTCATGCAAGAAAACAAAAATCCTCACCACAAGACCAGTTGTTATTGTTGTTAGGTGCTATTAAGTTGAGTCAACTCATAGCAACCCTATGAACAATAGAGCTGAATCCTGTCCTATCCTGTGCCATCCTCACCAGCTCTGATACACTTAAGCCCATTGTTACAGTCACTGTGTCAGTCCATCTCACTGCAAGTCTTTCTATCTTTCATTGATCTTCTCTTCCAAGCATGATCTCCCTTTCCAAAGAATAGCCTATCTTAGCAACGTGGCCAAACTATGAGAGACAAAGTTTTGCCATTCTTGCCTCTAGGGAGCACTCTGGGCTGGATCTTTTCTAGGTCATATCTGTCTGTACTTTTGGCAGTCCAAAGGATAGTAATAACTCTTCTCCAACACCATAATTCAAAGGCCTCAATTCTTCTTCTGTCATCCTTTCATATGCATAGTATGTAATGGAAAAGACCACGGCCTGAATCAAGCACACCTTAGTCTTCAAACTGACATCATTGCTCTTCAGTATTTTGGAGATGTCCTTGACAATAAACTTGCCCAAAGCAATATGATTTCTTATCACCTAACTGCTGGTCCCAAGGGTGTTGACTGTGGATTCAGATAAGACAAAATAATGGATAGTTTTAATAATTTCTCTGTTTATCATGATGTTGTCCATTGGCCCAGTGGTAAAGACTTTTGTCTTCTTGACCATGAGATGCTGTTCATATAGAAGTCTTTGATCTTCTACCACAAGTACTCCAATAGAAGTTGTCAATGATTTAATTTTACTTAGATCCACAATCAACACCAATGGTAACAGCAGTAAGAATTCAAAAGATGTGTTACATTGGGAAAATATGCTGGCAAACACTTCTCCCAAGCGCTAAGTCCATTTAAGGATGAAAGTGTGCTTGGTCCAAGCCATGATCTTTTCAATTGCTTCCTATGCACCTGAAAGTTGGACAATGAATAAGGATGACAGAAAAGTTAATGCCTTTAAATTGTGTTGGGAAAGAGTCCTGAGTAGTCCACGGACTGTCAAAGAACAAATCTTTCTCGGAGGAAGTGCAACCAGGGGGCTCCTTAGAAGTAAGAATGGTGAAACTGTCTCACATACTTTGGGGATATTGTCAGAAGAGGCGAGTCCTTGGAAAAAGAAATCATTCTGGGGAAAGTGGAGGTTCAAGACAAGTGAAGAAAACTCGCAACAGTCAATGAACTTGAGCATATCAGAGATGGTGAGGATGGCACAGGTTAGAGCAAGGTTAGGTCTTATGGTCATAGGGTCACTACAAGTCACAGTTGGCTTGATAGAACCTCACCATAACATAACATAACATAACATAACATAACATAACATAACATAACATAACATAACATAACATAACTGTGCTGAACCCTGAGAAGGTAAAATTACTCTCAAGGGCTTACAATCTTGTGCCCTGTGTATGCATGTGTGTCTGGTTTTCTGGAATTTTGATCATAATCTCAAAGGAAGCAGAAGGAGAATTAGAACATAAAAAGAATCCACAGATCCAACTTAAAAACATCCACAGACTCCAGTTAGACTTTTTTTGAGACCTTTGTAGCTTCCATTAGTGAGAGGCCACAGCTGAAATGAATATAGGGATTGTGGTTATTTTTATCTCTCATCTTATTTCTACTTTATAGAACAGACATCTCAAACTTAGCACAACCTATGACAAACTCATACATTCCATGCCATGTCCCTACTAGCTTTGCCAACTCTTTTCTTCCCCAGTCTTTGTCATGTTAGTAATGGTTCCATTACTCATAGACCCTTGATTCTTCTGTTTTCATCCCCCTACACTCAATTCAATCCTTTTGTGATTTGTGTAACATACATAGCTCACTAACATTTTTAGTCTCTCAGGTTCCTTGGGAAGGTGCGATCCCAAATGCAATATATTCACCACCTGGTGGGAACCTGTATAACTGTGTGAATCTGAAGAAATAGGCCTAACTACATTACTCCTACCACCCGAATTCATTTGGAACATATGTGTCCCAGATATTTAGATACATATCTATGTTGTTGTTATGTTCCATCAGAGCAGTTATGACTCATCCTGATGCCATGTGTAACAGAATAAAACATTTTGTTTAGGGCCACTGTACATAGGGTCGCTACGAGTCGCAAGCGACTTGACGGCACATAACAACAACTAGTCTTGAGACATCATAATAATCTCTGCTTGAGCCCATTGTCGTAATTGTGTTCGTTGTTGAGGTCTCTTTCTCATGCACTTTGTACTAAGTATTTTGTGTTCAAAGTACATAAGATAAGGTTTCACCATCCTCACTCCAAGGAACAAGATAGATATTTTTCTTCTTCAGACATTCCATGGTATATCAGTATTTATCAACAAAATCAGAATTTAAGAATTGACGCCTTTGAGCTGTGGTGCTGGAGAAGAGTATTGAATGTACCATGGACTGCCAAGAAAACAAACAGATTCATCCTAGAGAGGGTTAAACCAGGCTGCTCCTTGGAGGCAAAGATTCTGGGGCTTCGTCTGACATACTTTGGACATGTTGCAAGGAGAGACAGGTCTTTGGAGAGGGACATCATGCTGGGTAGAGTAGAGGGACAGCGCAGGAGGGGAAGACCCTCTATGAGGTGGATTGATTCAGTGACTGGGGTAATCGGGATGGGTGTGTCAGAGGCAATGCAATTGGCACAGGATAGAGCAGGGTTCAGGGCTGTTGTGCATAGGATCGCTATGAGTCACAAACGACTCGACGGTACATAACAACAACAACAATTCTTCTTTGGTCTCCCTTATCCATTACTCAATTTACACATGTGTATGTTGTTGTTAGGTATTGTCTAGTTGAATACAACTCATAGCAACCCTATAAACAATAGTGTTGGGGAATGTTGGGGAGGAAGGGAAGACCTCTGGCCAGGAGAGATCACCTAGCTCCGGATAAGTGCAAGCCTCCCGATGGCCTTTAATACGGGATAGAGAAAGCTCTCCTGTGTTTGGCCGTACTGGCTTGAGAAAGCTCGCCACCTGGGAAGATGGCTGCCGCATCTGTTGAGCTGGGAGTGGTCCACATGAGGCTGAGGTTCTCCTAGCCAATCCGCATGTCCCACGTCTGCAAGCCCACCCTCTCCTGTCTTATTTATTTATTTATTTATTTATCCCGTTTATTTGCTTGTATATAAGTGCGCTGCAGCTCCCAGTGAAGTTGAGCTGGATTGACTCTCTGAACTGCTCCCAGAGTGGTGTCATCGTGCTTACCCCCATCAGGGGGTCGCTGTTCATTGCTGGTGAATGCAGTGACACAATAGATCTGAATTCTGTCCTATCCGGCCACTTTCATCAGCTCTGACACACATCAGCCCATTGTTTCAGTCACTGTGTCAATCAACCTCAGTGAAGGTCTTCCTCTCTTTCACTAGCCTTCCACATTTCTAAGCATGATGTCCCTTTGCAAGGAATAGCCTTTCCCAGAAATATGCCCAAAGTCTATGAGACAAAGCTTTGTCATCCTTGCCTCCAAGGAGCACTCTGGCTGCACTATTTCCAAGACTTACCTGTTTGCTCTTTTGGCAGGCCATGGGATATGCAGTACTCTGCTCCAGCACCATAACTCAAATGCATTCATTCTTCTGTCATGCAACTTAGCAGTCTTGAAAACCTGCTGGAGGGTCACCTATGAGTCATTTCCAACTCAGTGGCACAGAACAGCAACAATACGCAGATGACACACTGCATTGTGGAAATCTACTGTCATGGATCTCTTTAAAATGCTAAAATGGAAGGATGTGAAGGAAACTAGTATGCTGTTGTTATATACCATCATGCTGAACCAGTCCACAACTGACCCTCTAGTGGGTTTTCAGAGGCAGTTAACTGCTCAGGAGGAGATTGCCCGTTCTTCTCCCATGGAGGAGCTGGTGGATTCGAACCACATGAGCTCAGGATGCAGCCCAGGTTCTTACCACTAGGCCACCAGAGCTCCCTTGTTGTTCGGTGTTGTCGAGTCCCCAGTGACTATCCTCCCTGTGAATAACAGACTGAACCTTGCTCCTGCAGAACAGCTAGGGAATTTTAACCACAGAGAGGTATGGCTTTTCAGCAAGAGCAGCTCTGGAAGACCTTTGCCATCAGAGCTCCCAAGCACAGACTAGACATTCTAAGGAATCGAAGGTTTTGAATTGGTTTGTGCCCCCTTAAAATACACATTGAAATATACCCTGTATATATGGATGTGCTATTGTTTGGAAATAGAGTTTAACTTTCAGCATGTTAATGAAGAGATGCTCTGGTGACACAATGGTTAAGTGCTGGACACTAACGGAAAATTCAAGTTTGAACCCAACAGTGGCTCCACTGGAAGCAAAGACTTGGTCATCTGCTCCCATAAAATTTCAGCCTAGAAGATGCGCTAGAGCAGCTCTACACTGTTTTCTAGGCTCACTATCATGTTAATGGTAGGGCAAGCTTCAGATCCATCGTTCAGAGGGGTCGCTTGGAGTTGTAGTCTATTCCAGGGCACCTAACAACACTCATGTTAATGAGGAAATAACAGAGGAAAGGCTGTCCTAAACCTAATCATTTTTTATTTCTAAAATGAGCATAATAGATACAAAGACACGCTTGGGAAGACAGTGCTGTATAAAGACAGACACAAGACAGATGTTATCTACAAGCCCAGGAACTCAGTATTGCAAAGAGCTACTGGAAACAGAAACAGATCAAGATGGGGCCCCGGAAGAGTTGACTTCTAGTGTTTTGACCTGTAAGAAAAGACATGTTTCTTTAAAGCCACTCACTTGTGTTATTTCTCCTGTGGCAGCTCTAGGAGACTGAGACAGAATACATAATCATTGCTTAACATTTTGAAAATGCGGGGTTTTGAAAAGAATTGTTATGCTTGGATTCCTTTAGTGCTGACCACACTTTGAAAAGTCTTTGTTTCATGGGGGAACTTTTCTTTTACCTTTCAAAGAGAAGAGTGTACTGGGGGGATGAGGGGTGGGCAGGGAGAAAAGCGCAACATTGAATAAATGGAAATCCAAAGGCTCTGTACATTTTCAGTAAAAGGAATTAAAAAAATTATAAAAGAAGAAAAGTCTTAGCTCCCTCCAATAGATAATCTCAGAGTTCTGTGATTAAGAAGAGCACTTGTCTTGTGCCGCACCATATAGACCAACAAGGTTCTCAATTAAAATTTCAAGGCATGAAGGAATGATTGAATGGGGAACAGAACCAAGGCCCAGGCAGTGTTCTTGCAGGATCACACTGTGTGTAAGCCTGCCACTCAGGTTCCGTGGTCTTTAGAACCAGAGGCTTTACTCCACTGAGCAAAGCCTGAAGACTCTGAAATCCACGTGGAGGCTGGCAGAGAGGGAGCCGCAGTGCGAGGCAGCACCACTGTGCATGCCCCACTCCAGCTCGCCCCCACTTAGGGGCTCATTCTGCGGGAAACGGAACTCTTTGAAGTCACTTTTAGGTCTTCACAAAATTGAATTGCAGGGGGCAGAGGAGGAAAAGGGGTTAAGTTTGTTTGTTTTTTCTTTCTGTCAGTGAATTCAGTATCTATGAGGCCCACTGATTGTTCAGACCCAATGTCTGACAATATCTATTTTTATCCAGCAAATAGGCTCAACCCGAGTCTCCAAGAGTGATTCAAGAAAATCGTACTCCGAGGACTGATTGCAGGAGAGGTAGGCATTTTAGCCCAGAGAATAAATGAAAAGAAAATGGAAATTGATTGCACCGACTGGTCCCAGACCTTCCTTGTTGGCAGAGAGGTAAGTTGGGGACACTGGCGTAGAAGTCAGATAGATTGAGGTTCTCATTTTGTTACTGTGGGCTGTGTGCCCTTGGACAAATTATTAACTTCTGGGAGCACTGGGTTCCATATATGTAAACAACAGAGGGTTGGATTACTAGAGAATTCAAATAATGTATGTCAACAGTGTAGCTAATAGTGCTTGCTCAAAAAGGTAGGCGCTGGTAGTATTCTCTGTAAAATCTTTATATTACAATGAGCAAAATTTGTGCCACCACCTCCTGTGGCTGGGGAGATTGAATTGACAAGGCCTATATCTCTGGATATAGACCTCATTTTTCAACCAGCTGAAGAGAGAAGAGTCTGATTGCATGAGAGATTTGAGAACAGCCAGAGAGTGAAGAACCCTAACATTTCACTAAAGCATAGGAATCCATAGGCCCATACTAATATACATAAATGAATAAATGGAGAGGGAATAAAAAACCCCTTTGCCTTACATAAAAAGCCAACGAATTAATCTTTAAGGGATGATTGAATTAGAAAATCACCATTTGGCAACCATCATAGGGATAAATAATTCAGCCAAGAAACATCAATGGATGCTACTACTAGTGGTTGCAAGTTTGATGAGGAAAGGGGATATAGACATAGTCTCAGAGTCCCTCCCCATAGAATACTTATTAATGACAAAGGGAATAACTTTCTGGTGGAGAAGCCTGGCAGATACTAATACCTTAGTGAAGTGATCAAAGTGAACATCATTAGTTATGGGACAAATTGAAATGATGGGCCACCTGGTAAGATGCAATGAGAACATGGGTATTCTGTGGTATTCCTGCCAAAAATGCATAGCTCGAAACATCAAACAAATATAAATCAAGGAACATTTTACAATATGTCCTGTACTTTTCAAATGTGTCAAGGTCATGTAAGACAAAAAAAAAATTGGCTCACACAGTTGAAGGAAACTAAAGAAAGGAAGCTGAGAATTAGATGACAATTTTGATGATTGTACTGTGGCTACACAAGATAAAGTCCTTTGCAGAAAAGACACAGCAGAATTTTCAGGGATGCATCAAGTAGAGAAAATAGTTGAGTGAAAAATATTATTGATAATTTTTAGGGGAGCTCTGGTGGCCTAGTGGCAAGAAGCTGCACTGCAATCCCAGAGATATGAGGTTCAAATCCACCAGATGCTCTGCCGGAGAAGAAGGGGCCATCACCTCCTGTACCAGTCAGATCCAATTTGACGGTACACACATAGAGAAAATAATAAAATAAAATTAAAAAAATATTCTTGATACTATTCTTGCAACTTTTCTGTAAGTAAGAACATTTTAAATACATTTTTCCCCACTTGAAATATTTGTACTAAATGTATACAGCATTTAAAAGGAATTGTGTGAGAATTGAAGGCACAGATACTGAGTCTGTGTTGAAAAAGGGTGGGAAGAATAGGTTCTAGGAAAAGAGGAAAGATCTGCCCAAACACAAACAGAGGTAACTGACATCATTGGTTTTCAGTACATGTTATTGTTGTTGTTTGCCATCGAGTTGAGCATGACTCATAGCGACCCCGTGAACAAAAGGCCTGAAGCCCCTCTACAACTATTGACATTTATCAAGTTCCCAGATTTTCCAGAGGCATGCTGTTTAGGAAGTGGCTGCCACTCCTGCTGAGTACTTGTATCATTATGATTTTTGCAGCTTTCAATGATCAAAACCAGATTATCAGTATTGTTACCTTTATAATAAATTATATCTTGGATATGAATACCTAGAAATGAGATTGCCACATTAAATGACATTACATGGTTCTATAACCTTTTTGCACACTTTGCCAAATTGTCCTCCACAAGGTAAATCCATACCCTCCAATGCTGATACTAGTGCTCCACCTCCTAAAAATAAACAAGGGTATATTTGTACACATTTTGACCATGTCGTGTGCATCTATAGGTGAATACATGCGTCTTCTTTTGCAGGTGAATGAATATATCCTGCCCCATTGCCTAATGTTATAAATGGAATAGAGTTTCTCCCAAAAGATGTACTGAAATACTGGCCCCCAGACTCTCAAATATCCAGCTTGGAAAATAGGGGGTTTTTTTTGTTATGTTAAATTAAGCCATATAAAAGTAAGTAGTCTCAGCAAAATTTAACAGAACAGCAAGCAACAAATGCTGGCGAGGTTGTGGAGAGACTGGAACCCTTATTCACTGTTGGTGGGAGTATAAAATGGTGCAACCACTGTGGAAAGCATTGTGGCGCTTTCTCAAAAAGTTGCAAATA
>NW_006399766.1:20340384-20367686 GCF_000299155.1 Elephantulus edwardii | reverse complement strand
AAAAAAAAAAGTTCATAGTCTCTAAATCTAATCACTTCTGAGATGCAAAAAGATGCAGGCAGAGGAGGAATATGGACAATAGAGACAGACATGCATCTACAGAGAATGTTGGTAGTTACTAGAATGTGAAATGGATAAAAAAAAGAGGACCGAACGAGTACAAATGCCAGCTCTACCATTCCTAGTTCTGTGACTTTGGCTAAGTTCTCTCTGTCTCTTGTCCTCATCTCTAAAATGGAGTTCTGGTGATCTAGTCTGTGGGGAATCACACTACTTAACCACACCTTTCTGACAGTTCAAATACACCAGTGGTTCTGAGGGGGGGAAAGGGGCAATTTCTTCTCATGCAGTTTACCCCTGAAATCCAAAAGAAAGTCAGGTATGGGCCAGTTCCAATATAATGGTGATGAACTGGAGTTGACGTGTTGCTGTTTGGGGGCTTGGGGTTTTTTAATGGGAATAGTGACAGTCATGATACCTATTCCATGGAGTTATTGGAAAAAGTGAATGCTGGGAAAAGTTAAGTGCTTAAAACAGTAACTAGCACTGATTACTGTTAAGTGTCTGCTGAATAATTAGTGTCTGTACTGAATATTGAAATGGAAGATATCAGGGACCATCGAATGCAAATAACATGTTATTTATATGTTAGTTATACCTTATGTATGAAAACTTAGATGTCCCTACTGTCTTTCTTCCCTCTCAGCACAAAGTCTAAAGGTGGAAAGCAAACCAGTAAAACCAAAAAGGCAATTTTTCTCATTGTCAAGAAAGCAGGTATTATTTTTTCAGTAAATCATTAATTACAAGTCATCAATTTATAAAAGTCAAATCAAAGGAAAATATGTCATTATTTGCATATGGATATGAAGACTAATGTGTGAAAATAGTTTTGGTGATTACAATCAATTAATATTTACCTCTTTGTAAGAAACTGTTTAGAAATCCAAGAACTTAATAAAGAAAGGCATCTTTAAAAAAATAATTGAAAGATCAACATGAAGGGAATGGAAAAATAAACAAGAATATACTTATACACCATCATTATCTTTGTTGTCTTTATGTGCTATCAAGTCAGAACTGACTCATAGCTGACCCTCCAGCAAGTCATTATCTTTTTTTTTAATTAATTTTAGTGAAAGTTTACAGAGACTTAGAGTTTCCAGTCATTCATTGTTGTACTTTTCTACCTGCCCACCCCATTTCCCCCAATTCACTCTTCTACTTGAAAAGTAAACCTCTTTCATTGTTATGCAATCTCTCCCCCCAAGTCCACTCCACTGTGCAGCCTTCATTCTGGATTCCTGTCATGACAATAATACCCAATCACATGTCCCTTTTAAACAGTTCTCTCCCTCATCTGTTTCAATGCAGTATACATTATTTATCCCCTCTTTCTCAGTGTCCCCTCAACCCTGATTTACAACAGTGGCCCTAATGCAATATTTGTCCTTTTGTGATGGAGATATTTCACTCAGCATAATGTCCTCCAGAGTCACCCACTTTGTATAATATTTCATGAGTTCCTTGTTTTTCAATGATGCATAGTATTCCATTGTGTGAATGTACCAGAGCTTCTCTATCCATTTGTTTCTTGATAGGCACTTGGGTTGTTTTCAACTCCTTGATATTGTGAACAAAGCCGCAACAAACATGGGTGTGCATATATCTGCTTGGGTGGCAGTTCTTGTTTCTTTATGGTATATTCCCAGTAGTGGAATTGCTGGGTCAAATGGTATTTTTATTTGTGACTTTTTGAGAAAGCACCACTCCACCTTGCACAGTGGTTGCACCATTTTACACTTCCACCAACAGTGAATAAGTGTTCCAGTTTCTTCACAACCTCACCAGCATTTGTTGCTTGCTATTCTGTTAAATTTTGCTATTCTTACTGGGGTGAGATGATATCTCATAGTTGTTTTGATTTGCATCTCACTTAGAGCTAGGGATTTTGAACATTTCTTCATGTGCTTGTTGGCCATTTGAGTGTCTTCTTTGTTGAAGTGACTGTGCCCATTTTTAAATTGGGTTATTTACCTTTATCTTGTTGTGGTGCTCGAGTATTTTCTAAATTCTAGATGTAAGTCCCATGTCTGACATGTCATTACCAAATATTTTTCCCCAATCTGTGGCTTCCCTTTTCACCCTGTTGGAGAAGTTTTTGGATGTGCATAGGGATTTGATTCTTAGAAGGTCCCATTCATCTATTTTATCCTCTGCTGGTTGTAGAAGCAAGTTATTATCTTTAAGATGAGGGAAAATGTTTTTCTGTACATGCAGACTTTGGTAATACTGCAGGTTTTATTCCAAATCAACCCAGTAAAGCAAATATTAAAATAAAGTGAGTCACATGCTTTTTTTTTTTTTTTGCTTCCTAGTATATACAAAGTCATGTTTACCCTATGCTACAGTACATGAAGAGTGCAACAGCATCATGGAAAAGTCTGAAATACCGTGAGAATGACCAAGCAGTGACACAAAGTGAGCGCATGTTGTTGGACAAAAAAGGCATTGACAGAGGTGCTTAATGTAGGATCCTCGCAAGCCTTCCGTTTGTGAGAAATAAAATATCTGAAAAGTGCAATAAAGTGATGCACAGTAAGATGTGGTGTGCCGCAAGAACATGGAAATAGCCTGAACGTCCAACCATAATCGAATGGATTGAGAAATTGTGGCACATTCACATGATGGAATACTATGCAGCACGCAGGAGCAATGATGCTGTAAATCACCACCTAACTCGGAAGAGACTGGAGAGCATTATGTTGAGTGGACTGAGTCAGTCCCATACAAATACAGTATAAGACCATTATTGTAGAAACAGAACGTGAAGTAGTAAAACATGCAAGGAGGCAGGAGTAGCACCCACTTCCTAAACAACATGTCTCTGGAAACTCTGTGAACTTTGATAAATGATGATAGTATAGAAAGGCTTTCAGGCCTTTTGTTCAAAGGGTCACTGTAAGTCATGCTCGACTCGACGGCAATCAACAACAACAACAATAACAACAACAAAAACACAACAAAATGTGTAAAAGGATCCAAATGGGGTAGAGTAGGAGCAGAGGGGTGAGGATGGGCGGGGGGGGGGGGGTAATCATGGGGTTGCACAATTTGATGAGTAGAGGGAGGGGTGGGTAAAGGAAATGAGAAAGATCTGGTGTGAAAAACAATCTATATGAATTTTGTAAGGCAACCAGTAAAATATAAAGAATTATTTTCAAAAGATATGGATAACATTGAAAAGAAAATGAAAGATGTGTGGTATGTCCATATTTGGCATGGTGTGAAAAAACACTTGTTTAATTTGCTTATACAGTTCTAAGATGACCAGGCTGAGATGAGATGTTGTAAATATCAACACAGTCTTGAGTGTTGCTGGCCTGTGAAACCCCTGGACAAGACCTCCAGTTTCATTTTGTGCCCTCTCAAGATGAGTTTGATTGGCAGTTATGAACTGAAGTAAGTGCAGCAAGAAAGATCAGGATGGACGAGCTGACTGAAGCTTCTACATAGTTTTTCTGGAACACTTGGTTGCTCAAGGCACAGATGAGGAAACCTCATTGTAGCCCTTTGCAGATGTCACCCTAAGGCAAAGATCTTGGGGGAGCTTTATTTCCAAAGCTGGCAGAGGCACTCGTATCAAATGTTCTGTCCATAAAAATGATAAAGTGTCAGTAATGTCAGCCCTTTGCTAAAAGCAACAGCTGGGGCTTCTGTGCTGGCAGAGGGGGGTGAATTGTGTAATCAAACAGAGCGTCGCTCTCATGAGCATGACAATATGCAGCTCTCAATACGTTTGCTTTTAAGGATGAGTTCATACTGCACGGGACCTGCTCCCTACAATCACACTCTCCCACACAGCACACACATACCTTCACCATATAAGGTGTGTGGAATCCATCTTGTACTTTATAGTTACATCTGTCTAGCTCAGTGTGTGTTGTGCCAACACTAAGCGGTTTGTCACAGAAGCGATGCTAATCAAATTACAATGGTAATATGCGTGGATTTGGATTTTTTAGTTCCTGTTTTGCCTCCTTCACAGACTGACCACAAGCAACTCACAACATATTGCAGAAGAAGACTGCTGTTGCCAGGAATATATTGCTATCCAAGTGTAAGGATTATTGCCATGATTATTGTTATTATTGAGTAGCTTCTTGGCAAGGACCAACCCAGTAAAGACTCATAAAACTCTCAGTTTTTTAAGTAGTGTCATTTCAAAGAGTCATGAGACTACAGTGTCTCATTTTACTTTACTTATTTTTGGCTTGAAATTGAGCCACAGCAGTATGTTTTGTTCCAGATGCAAAGGGTGACTAAAGGCCACAATTTAAAATCACGAAAGGTGTGGGTCAGGGTTGTATCATTTCTCTATATTTACTCAAACTATTTGCCGAGCAAATCCTTTAAGAAGCTGGACTCTATGAAGAAGAATGTGGCATCAAGTTTGGAGGAAGAACTCATCAGCAACATGCATAATGCAGATGACCCAAGCCTGCCTGTTGAAACTGAGAACTTGAAAGTCTTGCTGCAGGGGATCGAAGACTACATCTTTCAATATGGATTGCATCTCAACATCAAGAAGATATAAATCCTCACTACTGGGCCTACAGGCAACGTCATCCATGATAGATGGAGAAAAGATTGAACTTGTCAACAATTTTGTCTGACTGGAACCCACAATCAATACCCATGGTAGCAGTCATCTAGAAATCAAAAGACATGTTGCATTGGGAAAATCTGTCAAGGATTTCTCCAGAGTCCTTAAGAGCAAAGATGTCTATTTAAATTCTAAGGTGTACCCAAGCTATGTCTTTATATTTTCAATTACTTCATCTGCATCTGAAAGTTGGACAATGAATAAGAAAGGCTGGACAAGATTGTGAATGTTGAATTGGGGTGTTGGGGAAGAGTACCGAATAGACTGTGAACTCCCCCCAAAAACACAAACAAATCTTGTCTTGGAAGATGTGTGGTAAGGGTGTCCTGTAGAGACAAGGATGATAAAATATCATCTCACATACTTTGGGCATGTTGTCTGGAGGGACCAGTCCTTGGGAAAAGACATCATACTTGGAAAGGTCACCAAAAGCGAGAAAGACCTTCAATGAGGTGGATTGGCACAGTGGCTGCATCAATGTGATTAAGCATGGCGAAGATCTTGAGGATGTTGCAAGATCTAGAGAGCTTTCAATTTTTTTTTGTTCATAGTGATACGGTGAGTCATAGTGAACTCAATGACACCTAAGAACAATAACAAAAGTCTGAATGTTACATCAGCCCCTAAAAGACCAGTAAATCAGGGCATTTTCATGGGTTGTTTTTGTTTTTATTTTGCCTCAGCTTTTTTAGATCCAATCTATCCAGGACCTGTTACTATGAGCCTTTTTAGACTGGTCAGCAGAGGTAGCTGGGTTAGGGTTAGTGGAGGTTCTTGTAGTCCTCTGGTCTTTTGAATCAACTGTTTCTATGCATCTGTACTTTTCTTCCTTCTCCTTTGTTCCAGATGGGGAGAGACCAGGAGTGAGAAGTTAGATGACTGCTGATAGGATTTGAAGACTACTAACCAAAGAAGGCTGTAGAATATTGTCTTTGTGGATTGTTATGCCAATTGAACTTGATGTTCCGCAAGTCTACGGTCATGTGTGCATAATTTTCATGTTGTTGTTTGGTGTCACCGAGATGGCTCTGATCCACAGTGACGTGAAAGACAACAGAAGAAATCTTGCCTGGTCCTACACCATCCTCATAAACTTCGTAGTCCTTCCACCCGTTGTCCCACTGTGTCAGTCCATCTCATCAAGGATCTTCCTTTCCTCCGATCCTCCACCTTTACAAGCGTGATGTTCTTTTCTAAAGGCCAATCCCTCCTGATCACTCTGGCTGATTTTATATATATATATATAATTATATATATATATATATATATATATAATAAATATTCCTTTTAGCAGTCCATGGGATATTCAATACTCTTAGTCAACACCACAGTTCAAAGGCATCAATTCTTCTATCATCCTTATTCACTGTCCTACTTTCAGATGCATAGAAGGCAATTGAAAATATCATGGTTTGGATCAGGCGCACCTTAGTTTTTAAATGGACAGCCTCTCTTTGAAGAGAGGGGGTTTTTTTTGGTTACTTTTTAAAATTGTGTCTCATTTATGTACATTGTTTTGGTTAGTTGTTTGGGGTGTAATTTTTTTTTCTCTGTTTCGTCCTTCCATGCACCAACCTCTTCAACCCTGCAATTTCTCTCTGTCCCCATCCTCAGTCCCCTGCCCCCACCTCTTCCCTCTTTGTACATCCATACATCCTTCTGTTTTTACAATAATAGTCTTATAACGTTATTTGTTCTTATGCGCCATGAGTTCACTCAGTGTGATACTCTGTAGTCTTGTTGGAGAGGTCTTTGACAGCAGATTTCCCCACTACAACTCATCTTTTGAATTCTTGACTGCTGCTACTAGGGGTGTTGATTGTAGATCCAAGTAAAATGAAATCTTTTCTCAGTCTATCAGTGGTGAAGATTTTTGTTCTCTTGATGCTGAGATGTAACCCATGTTGATGGTTGTACTCTTTGATCTTCTGCAGCAAGTGCTTTAAGTCTTCTTCAATTTCTGTAAGCAAGTTTGCATAACACAGGTTGTTGATGGATCTTCAATTCTGATGCCACATTATTATTATTTTGTTATTTTTGTGTGTACCGTCAAATCAGATCTGACTGGTACAGGAGGTGATTGCCCCTCCTTCTCCAGCAGAGCATCTGGTGGATTTGAGGCGCGTACCTCTGGGATTACAAATGCAGCTTCTTGCCAATAGGCCACCAGAGCTCCCTAACCACATTCTTCTTTATATACTCCAGCTCCTTGAATGATTTGCTCAGCATACAGCTTGAATAGGTATGGAGAAAGGATACAACCCTGACGCACACCATTCCTGACTTTATGTAGTGACCTCTTGTTTTACTTGAACGACAAAAATATACAGATTAATCATTAGATGTATGTCACTCTGTAAAAAAGTGTGACCTGAGATAACACTGCATCAGTGTCTGAGATCAAGTGCTTGTGTGCAGGAGTGTCTGTTTCTCACAAACAATGAGTCATAACTTAGCCAAAGTGGGGCTATGGTTCCCACTGTAATGTATCACCTAGATTTCCCTTTAATGAATGTTTTGTTGACTTGTTGCCTGGATTGCTATCTGTCCAGTTTCTTTTACCTATATATGGTTTTTCACATGGTCATTACCTCTGGTCCAGAGTCACGTTACCTAAAGTCACATCTTTTGACATATCTCTAATGGTGAATCTATGTATGCATATAAAAGCGTTGTCATCTCAGCCTAACTAAGGGCTCTGTCTCACTGGGGAGAGTCCTGTGATGCCACCTGAGCAATCACCAGGTCTACACGTCTTCCTTTGCACTATCATTCTTCCCCTTCACTCTTTCCACGGCTGTTGATTTATTCAAAAGGAACACATTAATAAACACTTCACATTCTATCTCACAAACTGGTTTTTGGGGAATCCAATCTGAGACATGGGTTGACAAGGTTTCTCCTTGGAGGCTAGGATTTTGAAGCTCCATCTCACATACTTTGGGCACATGGCCAGAAAAGACCGGTCCTTGGGGGAGGACATCATGCTCGGAAGAGTGGAGGGACAGCACAGGAAAGGAAGACCCCCGGATGAGATGGATTGATACAGTGACTGGGGCAATGAGGGCTGGTGTGTTGGAGTCAGTGAGACTGGCTCAGGCTGTACATAGGGTCGCTGTGGGTCACAGGCAACTCAATGGCACATAACAACAACAACAACTCTCCAAAGGCTTGAAAAAAATCAAAGACAACTGGCTCATAACCTGAGATCAATGGTTCTGTCCTCTAACTCTATTTCTATGCCAACAATAGTGTTGAACACCTAATAGTTGCTTTTGCCTTGACTAGAAAACCAGGAGGAAGACAAAGTTGGCAGTTCAATCTTGACTCAATACTTAATGCTTTATATTTACCTTTATGTATTAAACTTAAAATATGAATCTAGCATGTCTTAGAGTGATTTGTACTGCCTCCTTCCTGTATACCCCCCAGTCTCCAAATACAAACAAAAGCGCACACTATACGCCCACAGGCACAGTCATTATTACCCAGAAATCTCTGGCGCCTTTTAGCTCTTTTCTAGCTGATAAGCCCATCCCTAAGGTAACAAAAAGTGCTTATACTGTCTATTTTTTACTAAGCAAGAAGGTCACAGGGCAATGGAAAGAGAAGCAATGACTGGAAGTACTGTCAATTACTAGTAAAACGAGTAGCCCTGTTAGCCAGATCAAGATAACCACTAAAGTCCAGACTTCAGCAACTTTAAACGTATTCCTCGTATGACGGGAACTCCGACAACAGCACGCAAACACGTTGCTGGGTTAAGATGTGTAGGAGAATCACGGGGCGGGTCCAGATGGAGGCTATACCATTCCCAGCAGTCCTCCAACAAGGCAGACTCCAGTCCCTTTTCTAGAGACAATGGGGCAGAAACAAATGCCTCATGAGGTGTGTTGTGATCACTGAAGAGGGACCTTCCCCACCACAGCCCTGGCCCTCAGTGGCAAGGGCTTCCTTTTTCATCCAATGGGGCCTCCATGCTTGTGTGGAAGAGTCATGTAAGGAGGCAGGTAGGGGCCCTGGGTGTCGTGATTATGGTTATGCAGATTAGGAAGTACAAATAGACAGGCAGCATGGAGTAATGAAGGCTGTGGCCAGGGATGCCCTGCAAGGCAGAGTGAGGAAAATGGCTTCCTTTAAGAAGTGACCTCTGACCTGGACCAAAGTCTCCCCTTTGCCATTGTTAGCCTTGAGCTCTAAGAGAACAGGAGCTGTCAGTTCACCAGTGTGTCCTTAATACCCAGCAGAGTATCTGGCTGATAGTCTACCCACTCATTACCATCAAGTCAACTCACAGTGACAATATAGGACAGAGTAGAATTGCTCCTCCCTGAGATTTCCAAGATATCTTTATAGAAGCAGACGGCCTTGTTGTTCTCCCATGGAACAGCTGGTGGATTGGAACTGCTGATCTTTTGGTTAACAGCCCAACACCTAATCAATCCATTGTGCCAACAGGAACCCTGATAGGAAAAGAAATTTAAAAAATAACCCCTCAAACTCATTTTGAGTTTGAACTGACTAGCCCAGCCTCCAGTGGGTTTCCAGAGGCTGTAACTTGCTCAAGAGGGGACTGGCCATCTTTCCCTTGTGGAGCTGCTGGTGGAGTCAAACTGCCAGAGACCTTTGGATTAGCAACACAACCTCCCACAGACAAGGTTACAGGATGGCTTTTGGCTCCTAGCTGTTGTGCTGTTGTGTACCATCAAGTCGGAACTGACTTATCGCTGACCTTCCAGCTGGTTTTCAGAGGCAGTAAATCGCATGGGAGGAGGTTGTTCATCCTTCTCCTGCATGGCAGCTAGTGGATTTGAACCATCTACATCTGCGATGCGGCTTCTTACTACGAGGCCACCAGGGCTCCCTTGGCTCCTAACAAGGCAGGCTTCAGAGCTGCTGCACAGAGGGTTGCTATGAGTCGTAGGCTACTCGATGGCACATTACAACAATACACAAATGACTCCCAGGATGAAAGTCTTTCTTTGAAAAAGATCACAAAGGAAAAGACTTGTTTCAGTCTTTTCCCTTCCAGTTACTTAGCAGAAAAATGCTGTTGGCAGTTGCTGAGTACCAAATAAACAAATGCAAGACAAAGATGGACAGTCTCCTCTGGCGTGATTTACTGCCTCAGATAACCCACTAGAGGGTCAGCTAGACGGTTCTGACTCAACAGTACACAACAACAACAAAATATATAAATGTGCAGGTGGTCTGGGGAATGTTGAGGGAAGAAGCAGCCAAGTCACACTTCAGCCAAGGAACAAACTCAACCTTGAGATGTGTTTTACTTGGCCAGTGTAGTGTTTTTAAAAAGAGAAAAAGAATTTTAATGCCTTTACCCAGAGCATGCGCACTCTGGTTTGCCACAGTTCCTGCAATTTCTTATTGAACTTAGCTCATAAATACTAAGTCCTAGACATGTGACTGGGTGCTAGGACTGCAGAGATCACAAAGCCACAGGCGTTGTGTTTAAGGAGCTGCTTCTGGGAGTGACAATGCAGTGTAACTGAGGAACGAGGACTCTGTGTGGAAGTCAGGTCGAATGATGCATTAGAGAGACCGGCGTAGGGTGAGGAGATACTCTCCAAGACTGGAGGCAGCCAGCGTAATTCTTCTTTGTAAGAAATAGCAAATGATCCAAAAGCTCAGCTTATGTGTATATAAACTATGATTTTGAGTTTGGGAGAGAGTATTCAGAAAATGTTTAATCAGATTTCAAAGGATGCAAATATCATGAAGACTCCTCTGCTTTGGTTTGAAGTTTAAACATAACTAGTGCTCAGGCAACCCATGAAAGGAATGGAGGCTCCCTGGGTGGAGAGGAGGGTGTTTCTAGGAAGGAAGGAGAAGGAGAGGAAGGGAAGATTTGCATAATGTTGATTGGAATGCAGATTTTAAATATACATCACTAGTTTCTAACATTATTTGTCACAATCATGAAAGAAAATCTAGAATGTTTAATCTAGCCAGTATCTAGACAATAGATAAGCTAGGCAGAATGACAAACTTCAGGCCTCTGGACGTAGGCCAGATTCAGCCTGGATGTGTGTTTTGTTTGGTCAGCATCATATTGTGTTTTGTTTTTTTTAAAAAAATATTCTGTATCGGCTTACACTCAACGACCCTGCTCACTGATGTTCTATGTCTTACCCCTGAGAAGATACTTGTATTGATGACCTAGGGATTCTATATTCCTAAGGATATTCCATGGACTCCCAAAAGAACAAACAGATTTGTCTTAGGAAAAAGTACAGCCAGAGTGCTCCTTGGAGGCAAGGCTGGGGAAATGCCACAGACTTTGGGCGTGTTGCTGAAGAGGCTATTCCTTGGAGAGGGAAATCGTGCTTGGAAAGCTCAGAAAAAGAGCAGAATACGCTCAACCAGATTGACGGACACAGTGACTGCAGCAATGGGCTCAAGTGTGTCAGAGACGATGAAGATGGCTCAGGAGAGGACAGGGTTCAGATCTGTTGTTCACAGGGTCGCTAGGAGTCAGACTGGACTTGAAGACACCTGGCAACAGCAACAGTAACATTCAACTCTCCACGTTAGGAGCAAGTGTAAGATTAGCAAATGCTAAGAAGGAGACATTGACATTGTGTTGGCCAACTTGAAATGTCTGGGCTGGAATCTTGACCTAGCTGCCCACTGTTCCAAATCGTGGGCCTCCCATTTCTCAGCTCTGTTCATTACCCCAGCCACAGTGTTCACAGCTGACATATGTGGACACGGGTTCCCACTGTGTACAAATCCTCTTCAACAATAATTTTAATGATTATGTAAAATTTTTCTTCCTACTTTTTGTTGTTGTTGTTGTTGTTATGAGCCATCAAGTTGCCTGCGACCCATAGTGACCCTATGTACAGCAGCTCTGAAGCCTGCCCTGTCCTGAGCCAGTCTTACTGACTCTGATATACCTACCTCCATTGCCCTAGTTGCTGTGTCAATTTGTCTCATCCGGGGTCTTCCTCTCCTGCGCTGTCCCTCCATCCTTCTGAGTATGATGTTCTTCTCCAAGGATCGGTCTCTCCTGGCTACGTGCCCAACATATGTAGGACAGAGCTTCAGAATGCTAGCATCCAAGGAGAAACTTGGTTTTACTCGCTCCAAGACAGACTTATTTGTTTTCTTGGCAATCCATGGTATGTTCAAGACTCTTTTCCAGCATGATGACTCAAAGGTATCAATTCTTCCTCTATCATCCTTTGTCATTATCCAGCTCTCTGATGCATAGCAAGGAATTGTGAAGACCATGGACTGGACCTTTTCCCTAGCAACTGAAAAAATAGAGCAATAGAAGAGCAGGATCACAATGGTATTTCTTAGACATCAGGAAGGGGAGACATAATCAAGAGGTCAAATTGTACTGGACAAAGTAAATGAGGGAAGAAAAGCAGAAAGCAGCCTAAAAAGAACTTGAGAGAATGGTAGGATTTTTGCCTTCCATTCACGAGACCTGGGCTTGATTCCTAGTCGAAGTGACTCACGTACACCCACCATACATCCCTCAGTGGAGGCTTGCACTTGAAAACATTGAATTGGATGAGGAAGGAAGATTAAAAGGGATGAGGAAGATTTCTTCATGTGCTTGTTGGCCATCTGAATGTCTTCTTTGGTGAAGTGTCTGTTCATATCCTGTGCCCATTTTTCAGTTGAATTATTTACCTTGATCTTGTTGTGATACTCAAGTATTTTATAAAGTCTAGATTGTTTTTGTTGTTGTTATGTGCCATCGAGTCACCTGCAACTCATAGCGACCGTATGTACAAGAGTCCTAAATGCCATTCTCTCCTGTGCCTACCTCACCGTCTCAACACACTCATTCCCACCACTCCATTCACAGAATCGATCCATCTTATAAGGGTCTTCCTCTCTTGCACTGTCCCTCCACTCTCCCAAACATGATGTCCCTCTCCAAGGAATAGTCCCTCCTTGGAACATGCCCAAAGTATGTCAGACGAAGCTTCAGAATCCTTGACTCCAAGGAGCATTCTGGCTTCACTCTCTCCAGCACAAATCTGTTTGTTCTCCTAGCAGGCCATGGTATATTCAACAGTCTTCTCCAGCAACACAGCTCAAAAGCATCAGTTCTCTTTCTATCATCCCTATTCACTGTCCAACTCTCCAATGCACGTAATTGTGAAGACTATAGCCTGGATCAGGCGCACCTTAGTCTCCAGCCTGACGTTGTTGCTCTTCAGTACTCTTGAGAGGTCCCTCACAGCTGACTTTCCCAATTCAATTTGCCTCCTGATTTCCTGACTGTTGTTACTAAGAGTGTTGACTGTGGAACCAAGTAAACTAAAACTGTTAACTATCTCAATCTCTTCACCATCCATACTGATGCTGCCAATTGGCCCAGTGGTGAGAATCTTTGTTTTCTTGATGTTGAGCTTTAATCCATACTGAAGCCTGCAGTCCTTGACCTTCTGCAGCAAGTGCTTCAGGTCCTCCTCAGTTTCAGCAAGCAGGGTTGTGTCATCCGCATAACACAGGTTGTTGATGATTCTTCCTGATGCCCCATTCTTCCTCATAAGCCCAGCGTCTCGGATGATCTGTTCTGCATACAGATTGAAAAGGTATGGAGACAAAATATATCCCTGACGGACACCCTTCTTGATTTTGAACCATCCAGTGTCTCCCTGCTCTGTTCTGACGACTGCCTCTTGGTCCAAGTATAGGTTTTGCATTAGCACAATCCAATATTCTGGGATTCCCATTCTTCTCAGAGTCAGCCATAGCTTGTTGTCATCCACACAGTCAAAAGCCTTTTCAGAGTCAATGAAGCACAGATAGACGTTCTTCTGGTATTCTTTGCTTTCTGCCAAGATCCATCTAACATTAGCTATAATATGCCTAGTACCACAACCTCTTCTAAATCCAGCCTGCACATCTGGCAGTTCTCTGTTGACATATTGTTCCAAACATTTTTGGATAATTTTCAGCAGAATCTTGCTTCCATGTGATATCAATGATATTGTTCAATAATTTCCACACTCTGTTGTGTCACCTTTCTTTGGAATGGGAACAAACATCGATCTCTTCCAGTCAGTTGGCCAGCTGGCTGTCCTCCAGATTTCCTGGCACAACTTAGTGAGCACATCCAGGGCAGTATCTGTTTGTTGAAATAAATAAATTGGTATGTTGTCAACTCCTGGAACCTTGTTTTTTGCCAATTCCTTCATAGAAACTTGAACTTCCTCCTTCATCACCATAGGCTCTTGCTTATATGTTATTTCATGAAATTCCTCTGTGTCAGCCAATTCCTTCTGATACAGGGACTCTGTGTATTCCTCCCATCTTCCTGGATCATTTAACATTCTACACAAACTATCTTTAAGAATTGCCACCTGTGGCTTGAATTTGTTTTTCAGCTCCTTCAGCTTAAGAAAGGCTGAGTGGGTCCAGCCCTTTTGATTTTCTGACTCCAGCTCTCTGCACATTTCATTATAGTATCAAGCTGCCTTTTGAAATTTTCTGTTCAGATCTTTAATTTCTTGATTTCTTCCTTTAGCTTTGGCTTCTTGGCACTCTAATGCAATACTCAGAGTCTCATCTGACATCTATCTTGGTCTTTTCTTCTTCTTCTTCAGCCTTTGTAATGAACTTTTGCATTCTTCATGGACGATTTTCTTGATATCCTCCCAGAGCTCATTTGGTCTATGCTTATTGGTGCTCAAGACCTCAAACCTGTTCCTGAGATGCCTCACCTCAGGTACCCCGGGAAGACGGGAAAGGGGCCCCCTGAGGATGCCATTGCCAGAGAAATAGTTTTGGGATTCCGGGACGGGAGAGAGGTGGAGCTTTCCACAAATTCTAGATATAAGTCCCTTATCTGAAATGTCATTACCAAATACTTTTTCACAGTCTGTGGCTTCCATTTTCATCCTTTTGGAGAAGTTTTTGGATGTGCATAGGGATTTGATTCTTAGAAGGTCCCATTCATCTATTTTATCTTCTCCTGGTTGTAGAGATGCAAATTAAAACAATTCTGAGATATCATCTCACCTCAGTAAGAATGGCAAAATTTAACAGAACAGCAAGCAACAAATGCTGGAGAGGTTGTGGAGAAACTGGAACCCTTATTCACTGTTGGTGGAAGTGTAAAATGGTGCAACCACTGTGCAAGGTGGAGTGGCGCTTTCTCAAAAAGTCACAAATAAAGATACCAGTTGACCCAGCAATTCCACTACTGGAAATATACCCCAAAGAGATACCCATAACGGAGACCCAAGCAGATATATGCACACCCATGTTTATCGCGGCTTTGTTCACGATAGCAAGGAGTTGGAAACAACCCAGGTGCCCATCAAGAAACGAATGGATAGACAGCTGTGGTATACACAATGGAATACTACACTGCATTGAAAAACAAGGAATTCATGCAATATTATTCAACACAGGTGACCCTGGAGGACATTATGCTGGGTGAAGTATCTCAGTCACAAAAGGACAAATACTGCATGGTGCCATTGTTATAAAACAGGACTGACCTCGGGGTTGGGAGGAGACTGAGAAAGATGGGATAAATAATGTATACTGCATTGAAACAGATGAGGGAGAGAACTGTTTAAAAGAGATACGTGATTGAGTATTTTTGTCATGACAGGAGTCCAGAACAAGGCTTCATAGTGGAGTGGACCTGGGAGGAGGGATTGTATAACAATGTAAAAATGTTTCTTTTACTTTTCAAAGAGAAGAATGTACTGGTGGGGGGATGGGTGGGCAGGGAGAAAAGAGCAACAGTGAATGAATGCAAATCCAAAGTCTCCATAAAATTTCATTGAAATTAATAAGAAAAATTTTTTTAAAAGAAAAAAGGATGAGGAAGGAAGGCTTGGAGGTCTACTTCTAAAATTCAGTCAATGAAAATATTATGGATCCCAGTGATCCGATCTATAACTGATCATGAGAATGGCTGGAGAGCTTTTCGTTCTGTTGTTCATGGGCTTGCCATGAGACAGGGGTCACCATGAGTCATGGGGTGACCTGCAAGGCAGCTAATACCACCACCACCACCACCACCACCACAACAACAACAAAAGAGGACTTGAGGGAGGTGTGGTGGTGATTGTGATTGAGTTCTTTAAAAGGTTCCTCAGTCTCTCCTTTGTAATAGACTCAGCACTAAAAGAGGCCTAGAAAAACGCTTTGGCCCAATGCACTAATTTTACATAGGATAAAGTCAGGAAAGAAATTACTTTGTCAAAGTCTCACAGGTAGTGAGTGTTTTACAGAGCTGAATTTGAACTGAGAAACTCTTCTAAAATCTCCCCAGGTCTTTCCACTCAGAACTGTGGAACAGTAAAGCTAAACCCCTTGTGGAAACCCCAAGCCTTTTCATTCTGGCTATATTCCAAATCAACACACCCTGAGGTTGGAGGGCTGGAGGTATTCATTCATTCATACATTCATTCATTCATGAATAGTATCTGGTGACTCAGTTTCTCGGTGCTGCTATAACAGACATACAGAAATAAATGGCTTTCAAGAATAGAAACTTGTCTTTTTTTTCACAGTTCTAGAGTTTAAAGTCCCTGTGATAATTCCTCCCAAGGAACTTCCTTGATTCCTTGGCTTCTAGATGATACTCACATGATATCTGTCTTGTGTGTGATGTCTATTTATACTTCTCTTTACATAACTTAAAAATGACTAACTTTAGGATCAGTAATACTCTAGTATGACCTCACCTGATGGATTATGTAATATTTGATCACATGATGGAAATAATTTAATTACATTAGGTTTTTGGATTACACTAGGATCACAGGAATATGGTTTGGATTTCCAATATAGTTTTGTTATTTTTGTATGCCGTCAGGTCTGGTCCAATTAACAGTAATCTTATGAACACCAGAATCAAATATTGCCTAATCTAACTCAAAGGCAAGTGGTTTGCATCCAATGGTTCTTCTGTAGGAGAAAGATGGGCATACAATTTAAAGTCTCTGAAAACCCCCTGGAGGGTCAGCTATAAGTCAGTTCCAACTAGATGGCATGTAACAACTATGTTGCTTCTTGTGTTGCAGTCATTATGTTACTTTATCTCATTGAGAGTCTTCCTCTCTTTCCCTGATCCTTTATTTTTCAAAGTATGATGTCTTTTGCCATGGGCTGCCACCTCAACATACACCACAATACAAAGGTATCAATTCTTCACGGCTGCTGCTTCTTCATTGTCCAGCCTTCACATTACGTATATGGTGACTGAAAAATGCCATGCCTCCGTCAGGTGCACCTTGGTCTTCATCATTGCTCTTTAGCACTTCAAAAAGATCCTGAACAGAAGATCTGTCCAACCCAATACATTTATTTTTTTTTCTTAACTGCTTCTATAGATGCTGGTTGTAAATCCAAGTAAGATGAAATTTTTGACAAATTAAATCTTTTCCCACTATTTATCATGATGTTGCCTTTTGATCCAGTTGTGAGGATTTTTGTTTTCTTGATGTTGAAATGTAATCATTTGACTTTTATTTGCTTCAGTAAGTACTTCAAGTCTTCATTTACAGCAAACAAGGTTTTGTCATCTGCGTAACACAGGTTGTTAATAAGTCTGCAATCCTTATGTCATATTTCTTTTCACATGTTCCAGTTTATGGGATTATTTAATCCACAGACAGACTGAATGAGTATATTGAAAAGATACAGCCCTGATGTATACTTTTCCTGAGTTTAAACTATGAAGCTTCCTCTTGCTGTTTGAGTAACTACTTCTTGACCTATGTACAGATTACATATGAATACAATTAAGTCTTCCGGAATTCCCATTCCTCATAATGTCATCCATAATTTATTATAATCTGTGTATCAGAAAGCTTGACAATTATTAAGGATGATAAAAGAAGAATAGATGCCTTTGAGCTGTAGTGCTGGAGAAGAATATTGAATGTACCATGGACTACTAAGAGAAAAACAGGTCTGTCCTGGACAAGGTGAAACCAGGCTGTTGCTTGGAGGCAAGGATTCTGAAGCTTCGTTGGACATACTTTGGGCATGTTGCAAGGAGGGACCAGTCCTTGAAGAGGGACGTCATGCTTGGGAGGGTGGAGGGGCAGCACGAGAGAGGAAGACCCTCTGTGAGGTGGATTGACTGACTCAGTGACGGGTAATGGGGGTAAGTGTGGTGTGTCAAAGACAATGAAGTTGGCTCAGAACAGAACAGGGTTCAGAGCTGTTGTACATAGGGTCACTATGAATCACAAGTGACTTGACACCAACAACAATACAGTAGAATGTTTACATAGTTGTGTTTTTTTTAAAAAAAAAAACACACCTCACAAGCAAGTATCTTTCTGGTATTTTCTGCTTTTAGCCAAGATTCATCTGACATAAGTTTTTGTTTCTGATATTATCTTGAGTTTCACACTTTCTTCTTAATCTAATTTAAATGTCTGGCAGTATTCTGGCATCATACCTCTTCAGTCATTTTAAAAATAGTCATCAGCAAGACTTTAATTGCGTGTGATATTATTTGATTAGTTCTCATTCTGTTTGATCACGTCCCCCCCCCTTTTTAAAATGAGGACAAATGTGGATCGCTTCCAGTCAATTACCCAGCTGTCTTCCAATTTCTTGGCATAGGTAAATGAGCACATCTGTTTATTGAAGCATGTCAGTTGGTACTCCTCAATTCTTGGAGCATCCCCACCCCCACCCCCACCACAATGTCTTCAGTGCAGCCTGGACTTCTTCCTTCAGTGCCATTGGTTCTTGATTGTACATTATTTCCTGACACAGTTCTGTATCGACCATTTCCTTTTGGTACAGTGACCATTTCTTCCATATTCTTTTGATGCTTCCTGTGCAGTTCAATACTTTGTCCAAAATATCTTTTGGTATGGAAAGTCAAGACTTGGGATTTTTCGTTAGTGCTTTAAGCTTGAGAAATGTCCAAGGTGTTCTCTTTTGGTTTTCTAACTCCAATTTCTTAGATACTTCATTATAATACTTCCCTTCGTCTTCTCAAGCTACCTTTTGAAATCTTCTGTCGAGCTCTCTTCATCACTTACTTGTCCTTTAAGATCTAGGGCATAATTTTTGGGTGACGGGGTTTGTTTTGTTTTTTTATCTAGGGCACATTTGGTATTCTCTTCTGACATCCATTTTGCTCTCTCCATGTATGATTATTCTAGTGTTCAGTGCATCAAATCTGCTCCTGAAATGGTTTCTAAATTCAGGTGGACTCTTGTGAGGTTGTTTTCATTGTCTTCAGTTTCAAGCAGAACTTGCATATGAGCAATTGAGGGTCTGTGTCACACTTGGGTCAGCCTGATACTGAGCTTCTCTATCATCTCTTTCTACAGATGTAGTCAGTTTGATGCCCTTGTCAGGCATGGTCCATGTGTAGAGCTATTATTTGCATTTTTCTTAAATCAGTGTTTCTATTAATTCATTGGTTATAGAAAATTATAACAGGTGATCTCCAGCCTCCTCTATGTATCCACCTGACTGTAATCCATGAAGCATGCAATAGAATTATGGAAACATGTGAAATATTGTGAGAATAACCAAACTGCCAAAGTGTCTAAAGAGCAGCTGGCAGACTCAAATTGCATGCCTTACTATTTATTGACTATGCAAAGGCTTCTGACTGTAGATCACAACAAATTGTGGCTAACATTGAGAAGAATGAGAATCCCAGAACATTTGATTATGTTCATGCAAAACCTATAGTTAGACCAGGAAGTTGTCATCCAAATGGAGCAAGGGAATACAACATGGTTCAAAATCAAGAAAGGGATGTGTCCTTTCTCCAAAGCTTTTCAGTCTATATGCAGAACAGATCATTCAGGAGGCTGGACTTTATGAAGAAGAATATGGCATCAGGATTGGAGGAAGATTCAAGAACCTGTGTTAGGCAGATGACACAACCTTGCTCGTCAAAACTGAGGAAGACCTGAAACATTTGCTGCAGAAGGTCAAGGACTGCAATCTTCAATATGGCTTGCATCTCAACACCAAGAAAAAAAAAGATTCTCACCACTGTGCCTATTAGCCAGCATCATGATTGATGGAGAAGAGATTGAGGTTGTTAACCATTTCATTTTGCTCAGATCCACAATCAACAGTCTTGGCACCAGCAATCAGGAAATCAAAAAACGAGTTGCTTTGGGAAAATATGCTATCCGAGACCTCTCCAGAGTGCTAAAGAGAAACAATATCAGTTTAGAGACTAAGGTGCACCTGATCCAAGCACTGGTTTCTCAATTACTTGCTATGCACCATAGAGCTGAACAGTGACTAGGGAAGATAGAAGGAGAAT
Organism: Elephantulus edwardii; assembly: GCF_000299155.1. NCBI lineage: Eukaryota > Metazoa > Chordata > Mammalia > Macroscelidea > Macroscelididae > Elephantulus > Elephantulus edwardii. The sequence continues at coordinate 20,347,752 of NW_006399766.1, read as the reverse complement.
TTATGCCTTTGAGCTGTGGGGTTGGAAAAGTGTATTGAATATAACATGGACTGCTAGGAGAGCAAACAGATTTTTCCTGGAGAGGGTGAATCTAGGTTGCTCCCTGGAGGCAAGGATTTTGAAACTCTGTCTCAGATACTTTGGGCATGTTGCCAGAATGGCTCAGTCCTTGGAAAAAGACATCATGCTGGAAAGGGTGACGGGTCAGAGAAAAAGGTACTTCCCCCCCCCCCCAGTTACTGTAATAATGGTTCCAGTGTGTCAGAGATGACGAAAATGATACAGGATAGGCAAGGTTCAGATCTGTTGTTCATTGGGTCACTATGAGTCAACTAAAGGGCACCTAACAACAGCAACACCTCTGCGAAAACTCACTTTTATCTTATTGGCTTCTCATAACAGATCTCATCATGGAGGTGATTACCTTATATTGAATCACCTAAAGGAAATGATTACATTATATGAGATCTCTTCAGGGGTTGACTCCATGTTGTTGTTATGTGCTATCGAGTTGCCTGTGACCCATAGCAACCCTGTGTACTCTGATCCCTGCCCTGTCCTGAGCCAGTCTCACGGATTCCAACACACCTACCCCCATTGTCCTAGTCACTGTATCAGTCCATCTCATTCAGGGTCTTCCTCTCCTGTGCTGTCCCTCCACCCTTCCAAGTATGATGTCCTTCTCCAAGGATTGGTCCCTCCTGGACACATGTCCAAAGTATGTGAGATGTAGCTTCAGAACCCTCCCCTCCAAAGAGAAACTTGGTTTCACCCTCTCCAAGACAGACCTATTTGTTTTCATGATATGTTCAATACTCTTCTCCAGCACAACTCAAAGGCATCAATTCTTCTGTCATCCTGAGTCATTATCCACCTCTCTGATTCATAGCAAGTAATTGTAAGGACCATGACTACATAATCACTCCCAAACCAGAGCACCATAGGCAGCTACATAGAAATACCATCTTATCCATCACAGAGAGACGTATCATTACTTCTCTGGACTAAGTCTTCAAAATCAGTCTGCAGTCTGTACTTAAAGCACACATAAATTTAGACTGGCCACTAGTCAAGTACTCAAGAGTCACAGGTGGCTAGTGACTGCCTCATTGGATAGCACTGCTATCAAATACCACTTGCTGAATGCCAAGCTGAATGCCGCCTCACAATATATGGGCTCACAGCCCGACCACACCACACAAGGCTGGGAAGTGAGGTTGAAAGATGCAGTGGAGAAGCAGATTCCAAAACACAGTGAACCTTAGGTCTTCCAGGATTGTATTACTTTTGTCTGTTCATAACATGCCTTAAGCCATTCCAAGGGCTCCACCCACAGCTGCCCATAGTTTTGTGTGTGTGTGTGTGTGTGTGTGTGTGTGTGTGTATATAAAATATCCCACCAGAGGGTCAGCTATGGGTCACTTCCAACCCTATGGTACACAACAACAAATATATATATAATAGAAATATAAAATACAAAGATAATATTAATATATATAATATAATATATAAATAAATATATGTCAGAAATTGTTTTTCGGTCAGCTATGGGTCACTTCCAACTCTACACAACAACAAATATATATATAATATAAATACAAAATACAAAGATAATATTAATAGCTATATAATACATAAATAAATATATGTTAGAAATTGGTTTTCCTGGTCAAAAAAAGCTCCCGGGGGGGAAAAAAAGAAAAGAAGGGGAACCAACTGCTTACTTCTGGAAGGTAAGAAAAGTAGTTTAAGCAGTGAATGCTTTTAAGAGTTCAGTGGCATCTCTATGTAGTAATCAAGTCTAATGGAAATGTGGAGAGTCAGCGTAGGAAAGGAAACCCCTCAACAAGATAGATGAGCATATATAAATAAAAAGACATATGTAAATATCTATCTAAATATACATGACTATAACAACAGGATCAATTCTATTGGAGACTGAGGATGGAGCTGGATAGAGCCGGGTTCAGATCCATTGTTCAACAGGGTCTATAAGATGCAGTCGACTCAGTCACACATAACAACATACAGACTGAACAGAAGAAAGAAAATTTAAATAAAGCAATAGCTTCAGGTGTTCAAATCAATGGGAAATGATCTCATCAGAGGAAAGCAAATCTCAGTATAAGTGGAAAAGGCCAGAGGAATACAAATCTGCCTGCAGAAATGATGACGTTGTTCTAGAACCTGGAGATTTTCGGCAAAACCCAGCGCCTGCTCTAACTCCAGCAAGTGGCCTTGGTCCCACAGTTTCCACCATTTCTATCACCCAAAATCACACGTTGTTTTCAGAACAGCCTGGAAAATTCAAAATGGTAGGATCGCAAAGTGCTCAACATTGCTGCAACTCAGAAACCAAGAAGCAGGAACAGACCTTAACGTCATTCAAGTTTCATTTAAACTCTCTAATCCTACAGATGAAGAAACAAACAAACAAACAAAAAAAAACCTCAGAGAGGAAGTGACTTTCCTACAAACTCACTGGAAGAACCAAGAGCTTTCAGCGCCCTATTGTGCTGGTGCAATTTATGGCACTGTTTACTGTCTCCTGATTTTGTGAATGTCTATGGATTTCAAGGTATCATGGACAGACACTATGTCTTGATTCAGTGACTACTTTCAACCTCAGTGTCACACCGGTGAAATAAAAATGTGAAAGACCTGTTCTTCCAGTCCTGAGGCCACGTTTACTTTATGGAACTGTGCTCTCTCTTGCTCTCTTTGTGCTTACTTTCAAGAAATGAACATTTATTCTCATTTTATGGATCTCCATGATGCCCATCATTCCTGCCCTTATGTAACACTGTTGTTCTTGTTGTTATGTACTGTCGAGTTGCCTGCGACTGATAGCGACCCAAAGTACAACTGGCTCTGTCCTGAGCCAGTCGCACTGACTCTGATACACCTACCCCCATTACCCCAATTACTGTGACCATCTATCTCATCGAGGTCTTCCTCTCCTGCACTGACCCTCCACTATCCCCTCCACATCTCGAAATGGGGTTTGACAGTAACGAGTGTGCCCTCTGCTGACTGGATTTCTGCTCTGCAGGCACGGCCACAACATCCACACTTGGACAACTGGACCCTCAAACTCTTTCAAGAGAAACAGGAAAGGTTTCACTAAGAGCTTATCTCTTGAAAGGAATTTAAACACTTTCTTGTAAACAAAATAGTAGCACCTTTTAATACTTTTTGTATGCTGTATTTTTTATTCATAGCAATCTCATGTGACACAATAGAACTGCCTAAGAGGTAACTTGACTGTAATCTTTATAAAAGCTAATCACCAGGTCTTTCTCCCGCAGAGCCACTGGATGGGTTTGAACTGCCACCCTTTCTAGTTAGTTGCAGAACACCTAACTGTAGCATCACCAGACTCCTTCCCAGCATTTGTGTTACAAGAAAAATATTAGTGAAGAGGCTTCCATGTCTGTTTTCTTGGTAGATTTTGCCAGAAAAGTGCAATATTCCTAACATTTACCATCCCCCCCAATCCAACTCTACACAAAAACTTATAAAGTATAAACAGAGCTTTCAAACGGGGACTATAACTCAGTACAATAACAAGCCTTTAAAATAGAACTTAAAAGGAGCTCCTTTTCTGGGAGCATGAAAAGTAATTAGAAATACATTTTGAGTCCTTCCTAGATCCCTAGCTCTCCTGGGGTGTGCTTTAGGATGTGTCACTTTTCTCACACGCCTCCTCCTGCCCTCCCCCACCAGTGCTGATTTGGGAGCCCGGAGCCTCTCATTCTCAAGCCTTTTCAGCTGGAGGCCTCCCTGTGCTCTCCCAGCACAGCTTTCGACTGGGGCCTCTCCTTTCCCACTCCCTTTCTTTCTTCCTTTCTTCACTGTCTGAGATCAAGAGAGGCACCTCTAAGGCTACATACAACCCCACAGGGATGGACCTTGGCTCTGACACTGGAATATGTTTGCCACCTGCAGAGAGGTGTAGATACAACCCAGGAACAAATGCTAAACCATGTGGAAGTCTCCAGGAGTTCAAGGTTAAGACTAAGACAGAGATCTTGATGGAGGTGGAGTGGGGTGCAGGCTGGAATCTCATGATTGTGTGTTCATTCCCTTTAACTGCCCCAGGGGATTTGATCAGGTTGGGCATCAGATTCCCCAACAAGGGTCAGGAGATGAGAGGGCAGGAAAGCTATATTAGACAGCCCTGTAGGAACAAAAAGGACAGAGGACAGTCTTAAGTTTCAGGTTTGGATAAAAGGAAAAGGGGAAACATCCGACCAAGATGAAATAAATCCAGGAGGACTCTGGAGGAAGAACATGAGAGAGCTCCAGAAAAGCAGACAACCCAAAAGATCTTGTAAGGCGACAGGAAAAGGAGAGCTCTCCCCAGCCACTGTCCCAACTCCCAACTTTGTTAGTACTTTATAAATAGGAAGCCATAGGGAGCTCTGGTGGCCTGGTGGGTAAGGACTTGTGCTGCCAACTGAAAGATAGGTTGCTCAAATCCACCAGCTGCTTTTCAGGAGGAAAGCTTGACAATCTCCTCCCTTGCAATTTACAGCCTTTGGAACCTTGTGGGAAGGTCAGTTCTGAATTGGTTCTGACTTGAAGGCAGTGTGTGAGTATAAGAAAGCTTAAAAAAAGTAAAATAGACCAAAAAAAAAAATAACCCCCACCCCAAACCTACAAAAACTCTAAACAAATCCCTTCACCCAAACCTGTTGCCATTGATTCTGACCACCCTGCAGGACAGAGTAGAACCTTCCTTCCAAGGCTAAAATCCATATGGGAGCAGCAGGTGTCTTCCTCCCCCAGAGTGACCAGTGTGTTTCAACTGCCAACCTTTTGGATGGCAGCAGAGCATTTAGTCACAGTGCCACCCGGGCTGAGCTGCCAAGTAGCAACTTTTAGCCAAATAGCCTGTGGTCACTGCTTCCCAATCTAGCGAGGTAGAAAGCCCACCATTCGAATTCATGTTGATCATTCAAGGCATAGAGTAGCAGTGCCTTCTAGGGAATGATGGACAGATTCTCCAATACCAATGTCTGACACAGGACCTCTTTCTGATCTAGCAGCTGGTCAAAGAGTTTAGCATCATCACTCTTCTTAGAGGGGGTAGGAGCGAAGCCACACCATAATCTAAGGTTGCAGAAAAGCACAGGTACAAGGGGGAACTGGAGGTGTGCAGGTGAGCTAAAGGTGAAGCAGAGGGTAGGAGGTACTGCTGGGTTTCCTGAGGGTCTGGAATTCATCCCAGCCAGTCCAGAGGCTCTGAGGGCGCCCCACTCTCCAGTTTAGTGCTTTGTTTTGTTCTTTTGGTTAGCAGTTTCCAGGGAAAGGGGGGTTGGTGGGTGGGAAGGAGGTGTGAATCCAGAGGCTGTGAGCTGGAGCTAATGGCCCAACTGTCTAAGAGATGGGGTTTGTCTTCTCGATTTGGGAGAATTGGCTTGCGAACTGTGCTCAGCAAAGTTGGGCCAACACAATTAGTTTTAAGCAGATGCTCCCCAGCTCTGGCCAGGAAACTTCAGGTCCACTTGATTCTGGAGAAATGTAAAGTGTGCAGGGTACCATACGAGCGTGTGGGGTGCTTGGAATCTTGGCTGGTTGCGCTGACGTTCGGCTGGGCTTTAGCCAACCTTGCCCCACCACCTGTGCCCTATCTCCCAGGACTGCTCCCTGTACTTTTCACTCCCCGGACCCCAACACTCTCTCCCCTTGCTCTGTCTACCTGTTTCTTCAGGGCCCCCAGAACCTTGGGCTGGTCCAGCATAATAAGTGCGATGTGCAGCTCTGTCTGTTGATTTAATATAAGTGCACCACGAGTGATGAAAAATAGGAGTGAACATATGACTCTACGTAGTGAAAAGTCTTTTCGAGTAAATAAAAAGAGGCCTAGTTTTCCCTGTTGAATGTAAATTCCTCTGAAGTGGAACTAATCATTTCAAGGATAGTTCACGTTGTCCTAACAACGCGGGTGAACGGCAAGGGCCCTTCTTTTTGTTAAAGATATGTTTTCTTTCTTTCAGTCAAAACTGATGATGATACCCCTTTCACGCCCTGTCCTCCAAGATCGTAAATCTCCACTCCCAGCTCCCCAAATCGCACTCTCAGATGCCAAGCCCCCGCGGGTGACCGCCTCTCAGACCCGCGGGCCTGCACAAGGTTCCCCGCTGCCCTCCAGTCTCTCCAGCTACTGACCATAGGGGGCGCTGCGACGTGGTAGGGGGATATGGCAAGTGACTGGCTGGGCTGGGGGTGCAGCTGCGTCCTGAGGGGTCCCTGAGCCCAGGAGGGCGTGTCCTGGGGCCAAGGGTAGTCCACTAGCCCTAATAATGTGCAACATGCCCACAAAGATGATCTACCAGGCGCCTGACCTTATCAGTTTGTAGGTTCACCCAGAGAAAAGGCCACCTCAAAACAATCTGACTCGATTCCGAACTTTTCTGTCCCAAAGGGTGCTTCCTACCACCAGCTCATGGATGCTCCATGCCCGGCCCGGTGGGTCCAGTAGGGGCAGGACGAGGGGTGTGTGTGTGTGTGACCCTGTGCAGGAGAAAGCGGTTCCTGGTCCACCTGCTCAGAGTCTCAGGCTCAGAGTCACGGCCACACACAGTCCCGCGCTCCCTTGGGGAACAGAGGTGGGAAGAGGGCGCAGCGATGCTGGGTCTGAGGCAGGGGCTACAAGCTGGGGTCCCCATGCCTGCGCGAGAGGGACTGGGTCTTGGTCCTTCCGCATCCAGGGAAGTGGGGAAGTGGAGGGAAAGGCTTCGCCAGTCTGTAGTGGGCGGTGGCAGAGCATGCGTGCCCGCAGCAGCCCCCGCATGACAGGTCAGGCACTGGGGCCCCAGAGCGGCCTCCGTAGCAGTCGCTTCCCGCACCATCCGCAGGTACCCCGGACCTGGCGAGGGGCTGGCGTCTCCCCCTTCCTCTCCAGGGCCAGTCGAACCCTGGCTTCGCTCCTCGTAGCTGGCCTGTAGGGCACAGGGCGTGGCTCTGGCAGTGCTTACTGGAGAGAGTGGGGGTACCCTAGAGCCTCGAAATGGGGGTGTGGCGGCGGCCGTCGCTGGCACGGAGTCCAGCCAGCATGCACCCCGCCGTGGCTTGCAGCGACTGGGGCCCAGATTGGCGGCCCCAGAAACCCAGGGGAAGGGGCTCGGGAAAGTTCTCAGGAGCTGGGAGCTGCGGCTCTGGTTCTGATGATTTAAACGAACTCTTACGACTTAAAAACAAAACGAAACAAACACTTTACAGTGTGGGCTGGCCTCTCAGAGGTCTGGCCCCAGGGGGCTCGCCCCGTGCCCCATCCGAGGGGTCCAGCGCCCGGGGGAGGGGAGGGAGGGTGCGGGGGCGGTGCATGCTGCGGCCCGCAGCTTGGAGTCCAGCTTCTGCACT
>NW_006399766.1:20328152-20339818 GCF_000299155.1 Elephantulus edwardii | reverse complement strand
CCGCTGGGCCTCGGGCGGGCGCGAGGGACGCAGGATGGCGCGATCCCGGCTGCTCCTTCCCGCCACCGCGCCGGCTGCGGAGGTAACATCTGTGGCGGCCCCCCTCCTTATCCCCCAACCTTTCACGCCACCACTTTTTTTTTTTTTTTAAAGAAAGAAAACGAAAACCCAACCTTCCTTTCTCTCCACAATAGACGCACCGGGGGGCCTTTCACTTGGTCAATCTCAGGAGTTTCATATGAACTTCATTAAATCAATTACTCGGTGAACACATCACAATTTATTTGCAATTAGTATCAAAATGTCTTACTTTTCCTAATAGGTCGGAGCAGATGTAGCTACAGAAGGGACAAGGCGTTTGCGTGAAATCTATCTCCTGGAACATATTAAATCTTCTGGTCAGAGGAGAAGGGAAATTTAAAGGCAGTTTGGAGCCAGAGAGAGGAACTGCGCTGGAGACAAATGCGATCCGTGAAGGTGTCGGAGCAGCTTGTGTTATAATTGTATCTCGCGGAAAGGTTGCCTTTCTTACCCGTAATGATTGAACAGAAGTCACCGTAATTAAACGTCTGGTTTCCTCTGGTGACTGAGAGGTGCGTGTCTGAAAGGCGCCTGGGACAGCAAGGGACTTCAAAAATGGTTAACAAGACTCCCCCGTTTCTTGAATAGTGGCTTTGTCTTACTGGGGGTGGTGGGGAGGAAACAGGGAGAGAGTGCGAGCAGTTATCTAAATTTCATTGCCCCAAACCAGAGATTTATTGATTGTGACAACAGTTTTATTGTACTGGGGAGGGGGCTGCTGCAGGTTTATAGAGACTGACTTTCGTTGAGAAGTAAAATCATATGCAACAGCCCCTCGCTGGACGAGTTGGACTTCAGCTCTTGCTAATACCATTAGTGACACAGGATCGAATTTCAAATGAAGCCTGGTGACAATTACAGACGGAAACAGATGCCCTTGGAAATTTAGGTCAAGTGTTCAAGATTCTGGTTTCATGGTCAAGGTTGTCTTGGGGGTAACCTTGAGGAGGCGCTCATAAATCTGCCCTTTTCTCCAACCTCGGGATGTGCCTTCCCTGGGAGCAGGGTAGGAGGGAGGTGATACCGAAAAGAGGGGGGCTGAACATTTATTTAGAGGACTCTCAGGTCACCGAAAACAGAGGAGATATCTAAGTGTTGTAAAACTGGGCAAGTATGCTGGGCTGGAGAAGGGGGGCCAGCTTGCCCAGGAGAAAGAGTTCTTAGCGGGCTTGTATGTTGTACTCCAACGCCCCACTAATTCCCCAGAGGGCAGATGTGGGGGCTGACCTTTAGCCTGAGCGCTTTTTGTTTTGTTTTGAAAAAACCCTTTTGCTAAGGGAGAACGGCAGTCCTCGTTTGGCCTCTCCAGAAGAGTAGAGGTTCGAGTGTGATAACGAGTTTGAAAGCTTCTGTGCGTTTTCCAATCGGAAGGTATTAAAATGAAAGCGCAACCTCCCCTATCCTGCTTATTAACCCAGAGCCCCACGGCTAAGTGAAAAAGCCTGGCTCTCCTCTCCCCCCCTCTGGAACCTTCGCGAGCCACTCGCCCTGCTCCCGGGGGCAGGAAAACATGTTATCTTTTCACCCGGCTCTCCATCCCAGTCGGCTTCTTTGAGCGTCGCAATCTTCAGGGTTTACGTCCCTCTGGTGGGTGTTTTCCACTTGACAACTCTTTTAAAGACATAGAACCATATTTTATTTACTGCCTACTATAAATTATTTACTAGCAAGCTGAGGTAATTCCATTAAAGGCGCACGGTTTGTTTATATGAAATAGTTATCTGGGGACTCCTTGCTTGCGTTAGAGCTGCGACGCTCGACACTCGGGGGAGGTGGGGTTGGTCCGCGCGGGCAAGGATGCCCGCGGAGAGGAAAGGGACATGAAAGCGGCCAGATCTCTCCGGATGGCTCGCTAAAACTCAAATCCAATCCAATAATCGTGAGACTTGGCTTTGTGTTTTGGGGGTGTGTGTGTCTTCTATATGTCTTTTTCCTTCCCTGCCCCGCCCCCGGCAGTTGACTGGTTGTCACTGGGTGTCAGGATGACTTATTCCAAAGGTGGACTTTGGTGCTGGAGACCCGGGCTGGCGAAACTGCCTAGAGCTCATTCCTGGGAAGGGGGAAGGGGAATTCTGGAGCCCCTGGAAGGGGTTGTGGTTGCAGGAGGCGGAAAGCTTAGAGAACTTCGACTCGGCCCCCTCCCCCAACACGCGGGTGCAGGCAGCGGAGAGAGAGTCCGCAGGAAGGAGCAAGGCGGTACTAGGAGAGATGCAGAGAGAATGAGCGAGTGAATGAGAGATGAGAGTATGAGAGTCAGTCAGAGTGTCTCTGTCCCCTCTCGGCTCTACGAAGAGACAGTGTGTGTGCGCGCACGCGCGGGCACGCACGCATCTTCCTCACGAGGATTTTCAGCCCCGTCTGTCCCAGAGTTACTTCTGATTCTATTATGTGTATGGGATATATTTGATTTGTAACTCGGAAAAGTCCCTGAAAAGAATACATAGCCCAGGTGCTTGTGTGTGTGTGTGTGTGTGTGTGTGTGTGTGTGTGTGTGCACACACGCGCGCGTGTGCATTGGGGTTGGGGGTTGGGGTGCGAGGTGTTCCTCCATCCTTGAGTGAGATTTGTGTGTGAATTCACTGGCTTGAAAGTGGGGGACCACATTATCTTTTTCTGTGGAAGCTTTTAAAAGAGGGAGCTCTAGAGGAATGTAGCAGTGGGTGTTGGCTTCCCACCTGGCCTTGCAGATGCGGATGTCAGGATGGCTGGGTTATTGCCATAACACAAGGAGAAAGAAATGAGATACCGGGACAAAAATCAGTTGTCTGAGAAACTTGGATGTGATTTACAGGGAGTAGGAAGGCTTTTTATTTCCTACTTTGTTTTCTTTTTCTCTCTCAACTGGAAGACAGTTGCAAGTAAGAAAAGTGGCAACTTTGTGAAAGAAAGACCTGCTGGCTGCTGCTGCAGCCCTCTATAAAGGGACCAGAAATGGACTTGACTTCTCAGGACACACTTTGCATCCTCAGTAGTCAGGCTCGCTAATAATTTAAAATTCAGTGCTATATTTATTAAGTGTGTGTGTGTGTGTGTGTGTGTGTGTGTGTACACAGTTAAATCGGACCTGTCTGTCTGGTGTAGGAGGAGATTGCCCCTCCTTCTCCAGCAGAGCATATGGTGAATTAGAACCACACACCTCTGGCATTGCAGTGCAGCTTCTTGACACTAGGCCACCAGAGCTTGCCTGAAATTCTGTGCTATATTTTTATTCTTTTCAGATTACATTTCTTGGTAATTTGGTTACCTTAATTACTTTCAATTCTGTTTTTCTAGGGGGGGAAAGGACAAAGTGATGATCTGTATAAACACCTGCTTCAGACATTTTGTGATGATGGAGATGCATAATGATCCCAGGAGCATCAAGTGGACTGTGCATCATATAACCGCAATATTTTTGAGGGGAAGAACTACATCCTGTAAAATTCTTTTCATTGAGGTAAAATTTACCTAACATGCCATTAACCATTGTAAGGTGAACAATCCACTGTCATTTAGTTCACTCCCAGTGTTGTGCAACCATTATCACTATCCAGTTCCAAAACGTTTTCATCACCCCAAAATGAAACCCTGTACCCATTAAACCATTACTCCCCCGTCTTCTTGGACAGCTCTTGTCATTGTTGCTTTCATTTTCTAAAATAAATATTATTTTCAACAGCAAACTTTCCTTAGCTACTATTTCCTTAAAATATCTTTCAGCATATTCTGTTCAATATATTTAGCTTCCAATACAAAGAGTGAGGATAAATGTCCTAATCTGCTTATTTGTATTTGTTCTAGAAGCCACTATAAGGTTTCCAGACTGGTATTTGCAACATAGATATTTTTAATGAGCGGGTGGATCCCTGGGCAACACTTAAAATACTTTGTTAGTCATTGTGGGAGGGACAGGAGTTTGAGGCAACAGTTAATCTTGCTGTCATCAATAGAAAGTGGATTAGAGTGGTATTTTCTCTTTAGAAATGTGATTCATAAAGTTTAACAAAGCAATAGTTAGAGTCAACCTTTGGGGAAAAAGGAGTGCTCGGATGAATTTCTGCAAACCATTTGTTCCTGGGCATCAGAACTGTGCTCTGAATTCACAATTATGGAAAAACTTTGTGAATGGCTTAGAATTGTCCGAGTGCCATCTCCTTGCTCTGGTGTGTGCTGATGCATTCATTTCTTTCACAGGAGTCCAGCACAGAGACAAAAGGAAATATGACTGTGGCTAAAGAATGTTAATCAAAGTGGAAGCTGCCATTCATGTAACTAGGATCACAGTGTCCAAGGCTGCTGGTAAGAGGTCAGGACTGGCCCAGAGTCGTGAGCTCTGACAGGTTTTTTTGAACGCTATCTGCTCCCCTGGATTAATACGGAATTAAAGGAGCAAAGAATGTGTTGGTAGATAAAATCATGGGTGGTCAGTTCCATGGTTCAACAGTTTGTTTTATTCTGTTTGGGAATGTCAACTTTCAGTAGATTTTGACCCTCACTGATATATGTAAAAGACACACTTTACATTTCTTCTGGACGAGTTCATCTTTAAGGGGAAATGGTGCCTGAACTATTCAGTTCCTTCTGGGTTATTCTTTCACTGAAAAACATTAGCATTTTTTTGCTTCCACCATTCTTTATATAGGATTTCTCAACATTAGCACTACTGACATTTTGGACCAGGCAATTCTTTGTAAAGATGGACTATCCTATATGTTGTAGGATTTTTAGCAATATCCTTGACCTCAGCCCACTAGATATCATTAGCATTACACCCCCCACCCCTTCAAGCTCTCCCCAGAAATTGCAAAATATCCCCTAAGAGGTAAATTCATCTCTATTGGAGAACGACTATTTCAGACAGTGTTCTAGTTGATTTTTGAAAAACATACAACCTTATCTTTGAAAAACATACAACCTTACTATTGTCAATGACACCTTAAGTCAAACTCAAAACCACTGCCATCCAGTCAGTTCAACTCACGGAGAGCCTCACTTGGGTTTTCAAGACTAGAAACCTGTTCTAGGAGGAGTCTGTCCAGCTTTTTCCCCCAAGAAGCAGCTGTTGCATTAAAACTGTAGACCTTTACACAACCCAACAAAGTAATGCATTATACCAAGTTCAGACCTTTCTCAAACTCACCATTATCAAGGTGGTTCTGACTCATAGTGTGACCCTCCATTGTGTTCCAGAGGCTGGGGCACAGCGCTTGCTTGCACATTTGCTATCCTGTGGTGGCTGTGTGTTTCTGTGGTGCTGGAAGCTATGCCACCAGCATTTCAAATGCCAGCAGGGCCACCCAAGCTGGGTAGGTTTCAGTGAAGCTTCTATACTAAGACAAGCTAAGACATGGACAGGGTTGGCCATCCACTTCTGAAATAACAGGCCTCTTTGAGCCCTGGATGTGCTAAGTTGTGCCAAGGAATCTGTTGAGCAACCACCTGGCCAACTGACTGGAAGAGATCCATATTTGTTTCCATTCCAAAGAAAGGTGACCCGACAGAGTAAGCTTTGCACAAAAGACCTGAACACTTTTTTAGAACTAACATCATTTCTGTACAAAACTCTGTTCTATAACTAACAATTTCTGTATATTTATAGAATTTAGAGAGTTTGTAGAGCTTCGAGAGTTTGTAGAGTTTCCAGAGGCATCTAGTTTAGGCAGTGGATGCCACTCCTGCTTTCCAGCATAAATCAATCTGGAAGCTCATCCAAACATTGTACATAATGGGTAACCATTATTGAAATTGACAAGACTATGGAACAGTGTGCAGCATCACAGCAACACCAAGTTGTTCAGTTCAGCAAATAGACAAAAGGTTGCGGTAACATTTAAGGAATATTCATTCGAAAAGTAATAAATTTGGTCTGAGGGCCGCAGGCCATACTCCCAGATTGGAGGCTCCAGGCCCCAGCCTGGAGTCCCATCCCCTCCCCTGCAGGGTTTTAAAGCCACACCTTTGAGCAGACGTCCACCCTAGGCAAAGGCTCAAGAACACCTGCTCTTGGGCGGAAAAGAGCAGTAACACACATCAAACACGACCCAAAAACTTCCCTTACGTGCCCATCAGGACAGCCATCAAGATTGCAAGCAAGCAGCTAAACTCCTTTCATCAAGTAGGGAGGCTTGTAAGAGCTGATTTGGGTTTAAATCTCTGGTACTATGTTACCTCGGGCAAAGAATCTAACCTCCCTGAGCCTCCTCTGTAAAATGGACCTCAAAAGATTGATGTAAGATTTAAACAAGTATGTGTCTAGCACATGGTAGGTAAGTAATAAGTGTGAGCTATAGTCACTGAATGTCCTTGCAGGACTTCTGGGTTCACTCTTCCTTATGAAAACAATCACCGACAAACCTTGACAGTTCCCCAAAGAAAGAATGTTAGGCTGTGGGCTCTGTCCAAAGTTTTCATTACTTCTTTTTTTTTAAATTTTTTATTTTATTTTATTATTTTTGTGTGCGTGTACCGTCAAATCAGATCTGACTGGTACAGGAGGAGATTGCCCCATTGCCCCTCCTTCCCCGGCAGAGCATCTGGTGGATTCGAACCATGCACCTCTGGGATTGTAGTTGCAGCTTCTTGCCACTAGGCCACCAGAGCTCCCCTAAGTTTTCATTACTTCTTCATTCTCCTGGAGATCATTCCCTTGGTTTTTCAACACCACTTTTATCCTTGCCCTCACTAGACTCTGTGACTAGGGCCTTACACACAAAAACTTCTGAGTTGGTCCTCACCACAGTTTCAATGTCTATCCAAAGGCAGTTTGAACCCACCCACTGTTCCATATGAGAAAGATGGAAAATCTCCACATGTGTGATTTATAGCTTCTGAAAGCCCACTGTTGGGTCAGCCAAGAGTTGGTTCCAACTTGATACCACTGAACAACATAACAACCACCAGATACAAGTCCTGCTATGGAGTCCTTTATATTTCAATAATTAAGCATGGAATAACTCCAAAGCACTGACCTTGGAATAAGATGTCTCAATATCAAGAAAAGAAAAATCCTCACAAATCAATGGGCTGATAGCCAACACCGTGACAGATGGAGAGAAGACTGAAATTGTCAATTATTTCATCTTACATGGATTCATAATTAACACCTTGGTACCAGCAGTTAGGAGATCAGGAGACATATTGAATTAAGATCTTTCAAAATTAATAGGGAACAGTGATGTCAGTTTAAAGACTACAGTGTTCCAGATTCAGATCATGGTCTTCTAACTCACTGTGCATTTGAGAGCTGGGCAATGGATAATGATGACTGAATTGATGCCTCTGAATTGTGGTGTTGGAGGAGAATCCTAAATATCCTTTGGGCTACAAAAACCAAAAGCCAAACAGATATGTTTTGGGGGAAATGCAGTCAGAGTGTTGTTCTTTGGAGCCAGTGATGTGAAGCTTTGTCTTACGTATTCTGGACATGTTGCTAGGAAAGGCTATTCCTTGGAAAGGTACATCAGGCTTGGAGAGGTGGAGGGTCAGTGAAAGACAGGAAGATCCTCCATGAGATGGGTTGACACAGTGAAGCAGCAACGGGCTCAAGTGTGTCAGAGATGATGAGAATGGTGCAGGATAGGACAGGGTTCAGGCCTGTTGTTCAGAGGGTTGCTATGAGTTGTACTTGATTCAAGGGCACCTAACAACAACAACAGAGCTTTTTTTTATTCATGGTAATGTATCCCAGGGAAAGTAACCTAACATCTATATTGTAAAGAATGAATGAGACAATGTTACTGAAAATACCTTATCAACTGTGAAAAAGTTAAATTTTTACACACACACATACACGTGCGTGCGCGCTAGTTTACATATGAAAGTTGAGGCACCAAAATATAACTGAGACAAATTGTGAATTTATAAATGTTATTCTTTTGGTACTGAAAGAGAAGCTGAAAATGCACTGTGAGCAATGACAACTACATTGGAGGAAACACACTCCAATGCTTGACTAATTCCCATGATGTATATATGTAATGGTATTATCCTATGTGCAGAGTAGAAATGCCATATTTGACTCCAGATTTAGAAATGGAACTCTTTCTATAGTGCTGTTAACCCAAAGGCCTTGTCTCTCAAGGGGTTTGAATCCACAAGCTGCTCCTGAAAGCAGCAGGGTTGCTGTTTTAAGTCTGAACCAACTTGATTGCAGTACATTTGTGAGGTGGTTTTGTGTTTCTTAAAAATTTATGGGGGAGAGAATAGTCTAAAAGTATTATATTTTAGGGCATTATTTTTATCGTAGGAGTATGCAATGAGGGTTGTAGAGTGGATTATATTTGGGGCTAGGGGGTGGGGTTGTGTACCAATGAGGGAGTTTTTCTTTTGCTTTTCAAGGAGAGGAGCAAATGGGGGGGGAGGGGGGAGGGGTTTGTGCGGGGAGAAGGGTGCAACAATGAATGAATGGAATCCCAAAATCTCTGTAGATGTTCATTGAAATGAAAAATAAACAACCTAAATGTAAAAAAAAATTTAAAAACAACATAGATAAAATAAAAATAACAAGGAATTATTTTGTTCTAAACAAAATATTTACCTTAAAAAATGAAAACCAAACACATAGTACCAGTGAAGATATTAAGAAAACAAAATCAATCCTCATTTAAATTACTCTACCATGAATACAGGGAGCTCTGGTGGCCTAGTGGCAAGAGGATTCGCTGCAGTCTCAAAGGCATATGGTTCGAATCCACCAGCTGCTCTGCTGGAGAAGGATGGACAATCTCTGGTGTGATTAACTGCCTCTGAAAACCCGCTGGAGGATTAGCTATGGCTACTCGATGGTACATAACAACCACCACCACCATGAATACATATATTCTTGCTTTATAGGAGAGACAAAGGAACAGGTTTAATCACACTTTTGTTTAACAAAATAGGTCTGCAGTATCGTTGGTCAAGGTTTTAAAGTCTTAGAAAACTTTTTGGTTTTGATTCCCTCGTAAGACTTAATAGAACACCCTTTCTGTTTTTTACAAAATGTTTTCAACACTCTTCTTCTTCCTGGAGTAGCTCCAAAATATTTTAGCAACTTTAAAGTTCTCAAAAATAAAAATGCTAGAACTTTTAAAACAGAATGATATATTCTTTTTTTTTAAATGATTCTTGTAAATATTTTTGTCATTTTGAAATTTTCAAAGTGAAGTTTGGGAAAACAAAAGATGCTTTAATGCGCCATAAAATCTCAATGCTCACTAACACAACTAAAAAGTTAATATATTACATAAAATATAATTTGGTAAAATATAAGCTAAATTTACATTAAAATGCATAAATCGGTCATTAAAAAACAATATTTTGCAAAATGCATCTTTTTAATCCTTTAAAAAGCATTCCACTTCTGCCATCATTCCATCCACAGATGTTTATTGAGTACCTCCACTGTGGCTAGTAATTGTCTAGATGCTATGTGAGATAGAAAGATCTCTAAGACACGGCCAGTGCTCTTAAGGAATTTACAAGCTAGAAGCTTCAAAAAGTTTTGACAGTGTAAACAGAAATTATAAGCTTGTAAAAGAAAGAGAGCAAATCTACTCCAGAAGTCTGTTTGCAATAATACTCGCCCTGATTCTGCAGTTTATTGAGTTTCTTCTCTAAAGCAGAGAAAATTCCTTTTATCTCTTCCTCATCCTTCTCTTCTCCTTCCTCATGAGCAAGTTACCTAATTTCCCCTCTTCCTTCTTCATTGTTCATATTAATATTTGTATTTTTAAAATGCTTGTAAACAGTTCTTGTTTCTTGAGGTTATTGATTGTTTTTGATGCTTATTAACAATAAGAAATAATAAAATCAACAAGGGATAACTGCCCTGGGAATATCAGAAAAATTTAAGATAAAACAATGGGAGAACAAACTTCACAGGAATAATGCTTTGTCATTCCACAGTGTTTTATTACTTTAAGTCAATTGATGCACTAATGAATTATGATATCCTAAAAAATCTTCATAATAAAAAATAATTGATAATAAATTGTGGTTAACATCAAGAAGAATGGGACTTTCAGAACACTTAATTGTGTTCAGGCAGAACCTATACGGAAGTGGTGAGGGATTTAGTCTGATTAAAGGATATTCAAAACTAAGGTCTTTTTTTAAAGGAAGGAAGGAGAGGGAATAACAATTTAAGCAATTTTTAGATTTCGGTTTAGTTAATTTTAATGAAAGTTTACAGAGACTTGGGATTTCTAGTCATTCACTGTTGCACTTTTCTCCCTCCTCTCCCCTCCCCAATTCACTCTTCTCCTTGAAAAGAAAAAGAAAAACTCAAAACTCTTTCATTGTTAAGCAATCCCTCCCCGCAAGTCCATTCCACTATGCAGCCTTCACTCTGGACTTCTGTAATGACAAGAATACCCATTCATATGTCTCTTTTAAACAGTTCTCTTCCTCATCTGTTTCAATACATCATTCCTCTCCTCCTTTTCTGTCTTTCCTCAACCCTGATGTCAGTCCCATTTTACAACAGTGGCCCTGTGCAATATTTGTCCTTTTGTGACTGAGATTTTTCACTCAGCATAATGTCCTCCATTTTGCATAATATTTCATGAATTCCTTGATTTTCAATGCAGCATAATATTCCATTGTGTGAATATACCACAGCTCCTCTATCCATTTGTTTCTTGATGGGCACTTCGGTAGTTTCCAGCTCTTTGCTATTGTGAACAAAGCTGCAATAAACATGGGTGTGCATATATCTGCTTGGGTGGCAGTGATGGTTTCTTTAGGGTAAATTCCCAGTAGTGGAGTTGCTGGGTCAAATGATATTTCTATTTGCAACTTTCTGAGAAAGCGCCATACAGCCTTTCACTCCCACCAATAGTGAATAAGGGTTCTAGTTTCTCCACAACCTCGCCAGCATTTGATGTTTGCTGTTCTGTTAAATTTTGCTATTCTGACTGGGGTGAGCTGATATCTCATTCTTGTTTTGGTTTGCATCTCTCTTAGAGCTAGGGATACTGAGCCAATTTTTTTAAGGGAAGAAGGAGTGAGATGTGAGGAGGATACTTATTATCTATCTTTCTATATCAATAAACAAGCTTGTTGTTGTTGGGAATTATCAAGTTGATTGTGACTCATACTGACCCTTTGTGACAGGGCAGAACTACTCTCTCAGGTTTGTTGTTGCTGTTGTTATGTGCCATCGAGTTGCTTGCGACTCATAGCGACCCTGTGTACAACAGCCCTAAACTCTGCTCTGTCCTGTGCCAATCACACCGTCTCTGACACACCCATCCCAATTACCCCAGTCACTGAATCAATCCACCTCATAGGGGGCCTTCCCCTTTTGTGCTGTCCCTCCACCCTACCAAGCATGATGTCCCTCTCCAAGGACCTGTCCGTCCTTGCAACATGTCCAAAGTATGTTAGACGGAGCCTCAGAATCCTTGCCTCCAAGGAGCCGCCCGGTTTGACCCTTTCCAGCATGCATCTGTTTTCCTAGCAGTCCATGGTACCCTCAATACTCTTCTCCAGCACCACAGCTCAAAGGCATCAATTCTCCTTCTATCCTCCCTAGTCGTTGTCCAGATCTCTGATGTATATAACAAGTGATAGCAAAGACTATGGCCTGTATCAAATGCACCTTAGTCTCCAAAGAGACATCATTG
>NW_006399766.1:20323273-20327007 GCF_000299155.1 Elephantulus edwardii | reverse complement strand
CAGATTATCTGGGAGGCTGGGCTCTATGAGGAGAAATGTGGGGTCAAGATTGGTGGAAGATCTATCAACAATCTGCGATATGCAGATGATACAACAACAACAACCTCTCAGGTTTACTTGCCTTTAATCTTTAGGCGAGCAGATTGTCAGGTTCATTTTCCTCAGAACCATTCAGTGGGTTCAAACCACCAACATTCTGGATAACAGCAGAGTGCTTAATTATACCACCAGGGCCACCAAGGCCCCTACTTCATTTTCTAATCTGCTGTCTACTATTTCGTATTGTGGATGATTAATATTTATTTATCCTTTCCTCGGATAATTGGTTCCCTTGTTTGATACTACACATAACCACAGGCAATAGTTTACTTATTTCTTACATAGAAAAACCCTGCAATGCTTTCACTCCCACCTTTCCTCTCAGCTAATGACATTATTTCTAATTTCCTTGAGAAAATAGAAGCAATTAGAAGAGTCTCCCAGTACTAGAAATATGCGTCTTCCTGCAGCTTCTGGACACCCATATTTGACCTCTCCCATTACTGCAGAGGGTCAAAGACTGTACCCTTCAGTATGGACTGAGGCTCAATGTCAAGAAGACAAAGATTCTCACCACTGGACCAATTGGTAGCATCAGGATGGATGGAGAAGAGATTGAGATTGTTCACAGCTTCAGTTTGCTCGGCTCTACGGTCAACACTCTTGGCACCAGCAGCCAGGAAATAAAAAAAATGTATTGCGATGGCAAAGTCTGCGGTTAGGGACCTCTCTAAAGTACTCAAGAGCAACGGTGTCTCTCTGGAGACGAAGGTGCGCCTGACACAGGCCATGGTCTTTGCAATCACTTGTTATGCATCAGAGAGCTGGACAATGACTAGGGAGGACAGAAGGAGAATTGATGTTTTGAGCTGTGGTGCTGGACAAGAGTATTGAATGTACCATGGACTGCCAAGAAAACAAACAGATTCATCCTAGAGAGGGTTAAACCAGGCTACTCCTTGGAGGCAAAGATTCTGGGGCTTCGTCTGACATACTTTGGACATGTTGCAAGGAGAGACAGGTCTTTGGAGAGGGACATCATGCTGGGTAGAGAAGAGGGACAGTGCAGGAGGGGAAGACCCTCTATGAGGTGGACTGATTCAGTGACTGGGGTAATCCGGATGGGTGTGTCAGAGACAGTGCAGACTGGCACAGGATAGAGCAGGGTTTAGGGCTGTTGTACATACGGTCGCTATGAGTCGCAAATGACTCGACGGCACATAACAACAACAACATTACTAAGTTCTAGTGGCCTAGTGGTAAGAAGTTGTGCTGTTAGCCCCAAGACACAGGGTTCGAATCCACCAGTCTTTCTGTGGAAAAAAAGATGGACAATATCATCCCATGTAATTTACTGTCTCTGAAAAACTGCTAGAGGGTCAGTTATGAGTCAGTTCTGACTTGACAGCACCTAACAAGTCCTGTTAGTACAGATGAACTATCTGTCCCTAGACAAGGACAAAAAAATTCCACACTCCTTGCAAACTCAATTGCATAGCCCTAACAATAATTTCCAGTCCCTTCTTCATTTCTAGAACCTCTTTGTCGAATGAATTATTACATCTTAAAGGAAAAAAAGGTATACCCCTTTTTCTTCTGTTTTAGAATACAGCACCACATCTCTGCTCCCTTCTACAAAAAAATATTTATCAAAAGAGCTATCTATACTCATAGATTCAAATTCCTCTCCTTACTCTGTTTTCTACTTAATTCACTAAAGATTTTGTCCCTATGACTCCACCAAAACAGTGCTCATCAAGGCTACTAGTGAATTCTACTGGTAAAATTGTTGAGTCTTCCTAGTGCTTGACTTCATTGTGCTCATACTGAATCCAAACCTAGACAAAGAAGCTATTATCTGAATGGGACAAGGGAACTCTGCATGGTTTAAAATCAGGAAGGTTTGTATCCTTTATCCATATATATTCAACCTGTATATGCTGAGCAAATAAATCATGAAGCCTAACTCTATGAAGAAGAATGTGGCATCAGGATTGGAGGAAGACTCATCAGCAATCTGTGTTACGCAGATGACACAACCTTGATTGCTGAAAGTGAAGAGAACTGTTTGCTGCAAAAGATCAAGGACTACAGCCTTCGGTATGCATTACATCTCAAAATAAAGAAAGCAAAGGTGCTCACAACAGGACCTAACATTATGACAGATTAAGAAAGGACTCAAGTTGTCAATGATTTCATCTTGCTTGGATCAACAATCAGCATCCTTGGTACCAGCAGTCAGGAAATCAGGAGATGGATTATACTAGGCAAGTCTGCTGTCAGGGATCTCTTCAAATGCTGAAGAGTAATGACATCAATTTGAAGACTACAGTGTGCCTGTTAAGGTACGGTCTTCTCAATCACTTGCTACGCATCAGGGAACTGGACAATGAATAAACATGACAGAAGAAGAATCACTACTTTTGAGTTGTGGTGTTGGAGAAAAGTACTGAATTTCTGATAGACTTCCAAAAGAACAAATAGATATATCTTAGAAAAAGTACAGCCAGAGTGCTCCTTGGAAGCAAAGATGGACATATAGCTAGGCGAGGCTATTCTTCGGAAAGAGATACCATGTTTGGAAAGATGGGGGGTCAGCGAAGAGGGAAGACTGCCAACAAAATAGACTGACACGGTGACTACACACTACAATGGGCTGTAGTGTGTCAGAGATGAGGAGGATGGCATAGGACAGGGTCAGGTCAGCTGTTCATGGGATCACTCTGAGTTGTACTTGTCTCAATGACACCTAACAACAACAACAACAATTTATTGCCTCACAAAGGTACACAGTTTGAATTCACCAGCTGCTCCTTGGAGAAAGATGGAAAGACGTCATGTGACTCACGGCCTCTAAAAAGCCACTGGAGGGTCAGCTATGGGTAAATTCTGACTGAACCGTACACAACAACAATATTTCTTGACCAGTTAGCAGCATTTAACATGGCTGATCACTTCTTATCCTAGTATACTTCCTCCATTTGACTTCAAGAACAGTACTTATAGTTATTATCTCTGTCTTGTTTTTTTTTTCCTGGTCAGTGTATATATTTTACTGATCACAAGCCAGCTTTTGGTTACATTAGGAAAAGATAACAATATGAATGTCCTAATATAAGTTTACTTACCGTTATTTAACCATGCCACTTATATTACATCACACAGTACCTTTTAAAATCTTATCTTTATTATTCAAGTAATTCTATTAGACATGAGCTTTGGTGGCCTATTAAGAATCTGTGCTGCAATTCCTCATCACTAGGCCAATTGCTTATGATAGATGGAGAAATGATTGAAATTGTCAATGATTTAATATTACTTGGAACCACAATCAACACCCATATCAACAGCAGTCAGGAAATCAAAAGATGTGCTGCATTGAGAAAATAGCCAAAGCGCTAAAGAGCAAGGAAATAAATTTAACGGCTAAGGTGCACCTGAAGCCATGGTCCTTTCAATAACTCCCTATATATCTGAAAAGTGGATAATGACTGACAGAAGAAGAATCAACAGCTGTGGTTTTGTTGAAGAGTGCTGAATCATCTATGGACTGCCAAAAGAACAAGCTAGTCTATCTTAGAGGAAGAACAGCCAGGGTGCTTCTTAAAAACAAGAATTCTAAAAGTATTATATTTTAGGGCATTATTTTTATCGTAGGAGTATGCAATGAGGGTTGCAGAGTGGATTATATTTGG
>NW_006399766.1:20297150-20323173 GCF_000299155.1 Elephantulus edwardii | reverse complement strand
TGTGCGGGGAGAAGGGTGCAACAATGAATGAATGGAATCCCAAAATCTCTGTAGATGTTCATTGAAATGAAAAATAAACAACCTAAATTAAAAAAAAACAACAAAACAAGAATGGTCATCTCACATACTTTGGGCATGAGAATCCTTGGAAAAAGACATCATGCTGGGAAAGGTGGAGGGTCAGAGAAAGTCACTATAACATTGACACAGTCCCTGTAACGATGGGCTCAAGCATATCAGGGATGGTGAGGATGGTGCAGGATAGAGCAAGATTCAGAGTTGTTGTTCATGGGGTCATTGTGAGTGGTAGTGAACCTGATGGTACTTAACAACATCCATAACTTTCTGAGTCATTCTGAATCATAATTTGAGAAACTCTGGGATATTCTACTGGACATGCTTTCCAAAAGAACAGATTAAAATACTTTTACATATTTTATATACTTTTACATATTTTATGACACCATCTCTCTACTATATTAATAAATAATAGAATTTACTTAAACATATAAGTTTTTTAAAAAATCAACATAATATTCAAGGTTGATTTACCATACAGGAAAAAGTAAATAAACTTATATTAATATACTATTCATTTCAGTATAAAAGGCTCTTGGGCACAATCACACCAAAAGACAGAGTGAAATGGTTAGACAATTGCTCCTACCTATTAAGCTTGACCATGTCAGCCATAAATACAAACAAATAGCCAAACCAAAAGCAGATGCCAGTCAATTCTGACTCATAGTCAAATTATAAAGTATATAAAACATGTTACTATATTCCACTGTGTTTTCATGGCCATGACTTTTCAGAAGTAGATGGCCAATATTTAGCTATTTTTCTTTAATAAATACTCAGATTACTGAAAGCATTTACTTACTTTTCAGAGTTCTATGACAGTTTGATGAAAAATAGCAATATAAGCCTCAAAGGAGCTCAGTAAACTCCTCGTAATATAAGAGACATCCATACTTAAAACAAATAAACAAAAAGCTAAACTCACTGCCTTTGAGTCTATCCTGATTCATAGTGACCTTGCAGGTCAGAGTAGAAATGCCCCATAGGGTTTCTAAGGCTGTAAATATTTCTAGAAGTAAATTGCCTCATCATCAGAGTGGTGGTGGGTTCAGACTGCCAACCTTTTGGTTAACAGCTGAATGTATTAACTATAAGGCTACAAGGGCTCCAAAGTTAGACAAATAAAATCAAGCTATCAATAATGATGAACAAAATTTTGAAAGCAGCAAGAACAAAGCAACTTGTTTACAAGGGAGTCTAAATAAGATTGATAGCTGATTTCCCATTAGAAACCATGAAGACCAGAAGGCACGTGGATGACATATCCAGAAAATTATTATTCAAAATGGAGAAATTAAGACAGTCCCAGACAAATAAAAAATTCCTCTCAAGCAGACATGTTGTTATTGTTAAGTGCCGTCGAGTTGTAGGAGATTCAGCGACCCTATGAACGGAAGACACCTGTATAACTTTCGTCCTTCCTCCAGGTCCATAGGGTTTCCAGAGGAAAAGCTATTATTGAAGTGGATGCCACTCCTGCTTCCAAGCTCATTTTAATCGGGGAGCTCCACCAAATTCTGTCCCCCATGGGTAACCATTCTTGCATTTGGCTCATCAGTGTCAGTGTTTGGCTTCACAGCAACCAAGAGTTACAGCAAATGGACATACCAGGGTTATACGACCTAGAAGAATATTTCACCAAAAACAAAGGTTTCAGGATTTTAAGCTACAGCTTGGAGCAGGGCTCTACAGGCTCCACCCTTACTTACCCTTTACTCTAAGGGTCAGGGCCCCCCACCCACTTTTGAAGGGAAAAAAGAACAGTAACACAGAATGAAAAGGACCCCAGAAACTTGGAGGAAAAATGAACTTTTAACTCCAACTAATAACACATACCAAACCCAAGCTAATCAAGGTACTGAGACAGCAGTGGGAGAGACTCAGTTCAATTTCAAGCCACTGCACTTCACATTTAGTCACCACTTGTCAGGTATGGATTTCAGCTGAATTTCCAGACTAAAGCTAGGAAGAAAGGCCTGTTGATCTATTTTTAAAACAGCAAAGGGCTGTGGGTCATAACAAGAACCTCCAATAGCATAGTGCAAAAGATTTCTGACTGCTCATCAAAGGCTATTTGGTTCAAATCCACCAACTGCTCTTTAAAAGAGATGGGGAGTCTCTTTCCATGAACTCCCACTAAAACTGCAGTTAAAAGCAAGGACAGGAGAAAAACCTGACCAACTCAAAACCAGACAGAGGGTCATTATGAGAATGAGTTGGAGTCAAATGGCAGCGGGTGTGAATCATGGCAGGAAGATGCCACTGAACATGGGTCACGGTCAACTGAAAGCAGCTAGCGGGAATACTGAGTCCAAGAAAATGTGGGTAAAGATTTTCACTAAACAACAGCAGCAACACAAAACTCCCACTGCGGGTCACTCAAGTGTCAAAGAAAACGCACTGGAAGATCAGAAACCCCAACCACTGAAAAACACTCTGGCACCCAGCTGGCCCTCCAGTGGGTTTTCCGAGGCTGTAAACAACACAGGAAGTGACTGCCCATCTTTCATCCCAGGAGCCACTGGCGGAGGCTGGGGGTGGGGAGGCCATGGACTAGTTCTTGTGGACCAGCGGGCTCAAGCAGACATAGAAGGCCTTATATTACATTATTCCATTTATATCAAATGTCCAGAATAGGCACATGTTTAGAGACAGACTAATCAATGTTAGAGGTTGGCAGTAGCGAGCAATGGCAAATGACTCGTAGTGAATATGGGTTTTCTATTTATGGTGCTTGTTTGGAAAAGCAGAGGGTGAGTGAAAGAGAGGGAACTCTCCAGTGAGAAGGATTGACATAGTAAGTATGACAATGGGCTTAAGCACAGAAGAGATAGTAAAGATAGCATAGGACAGAGCAAGGTTTTGATTTGTTGTTCATAAGCTTTTTAGCAGCCATCTAAGGTACAACTATTGGTCTTTCCCTTTCTGGGACAAAGAAGAAGGAAGAAAAACAAATGTATAGAAACAACTTGTCCAAAGGACTAATGTGCAACATGAACCTCAATTTCCACAACCTTGAGACCAGACTAAATAGTGCCTGCCTTGTGCTGACCACTCTAAAAGGGAATCACAGTCGAAGATCCTGTATAGGGTGGTGGGACATAAAGACATAAGAAAGGCAAAGATAATAACAAAACTCAAAGACATAAGAAAGGCCTGCCTCACTATTCCAATCAAGACTGGTGGAATTCCTGAGACTATGGCCCTTAAATCACCCTTTTAATCTGGAATAAAATTCCTGTTAGTGGCCCAACTTTCAGCCAATTAGTAGGCCTATAAAGTGGTCAGTAACACAGGGTTGGTGAAGGATAGGACAGGGTTCAGATCAGTTTTTCACAGGGTCATACTCAATGACACCTAACAGTAACAACAGCAGCAACACGAGGCAGGCACTCACTCCTTAGAATAACCAACTAAAAAGAAAAAGGGGGGAAAAAAAAGAAGGATCATTTGCCCAAGGATAAAACCTAGAAGGCATGAAAGATAGGATTAATGAAAACGAGAATTACAAGAAAGAAGTAAGAAGAGTATGATTATATTGCGGGTGTTGTAATTAATGTTATAAAATAAAATGCATATGAAATAGTTGAATGGAGAACAAATTTTCTGTGTAAATGTTCACTTAAAAAACACCAGATATGCCAAATAGTAAGCTTAACATCATACGGGAAGGTGGGGTGGGGTGTGGAAGTCTGTGTATATACCATTTCTCTGCTCTTTTGTTGTTGCTATTATGAGTTAAAGGCAGCTCTAGCGGCTTAGTGGTAGGGAATTATACTGCCAACACAAAGGTATGCAGTTCAAATCCACTAACTGCTCCACAGGAGAAAGATGGACAATCTCATCCCATTCAACTAACTGGCTTTGAGAACCCTCTGGACAATCAGCTACAGGTTGGTCCCTATTTGATGGTAGACAATAACAACATCCCTAATTAAGAGAGTTCTGGTGACCTAGGGATAAGGATCTGCACTGCCAACCCAAAGGCACACATTTTGAAACGACCAGCTGCTCTGAAGGAAGTTGGGCAATCTCCTCTTGTGCAATTTACTGCTTCCAAAATCTTCCAGAGGGCCAGCTATGAGTCAGTTCCAACTCCAGAGTACATAACAACAACATTACTCAGTACTCCCTTTATATTTCATGTTGTGCTCTCTAACACAAATGTATCCTTGCTTTTTTGTTGTTAGTTGTTTAAAATCTCATTTTTATTATATATTGGTTTACTTAAAAGCTCACATACATTGTTTTTTCACACCAGATCTTTCCCATTTCCTTCAACCCCCATCCATCAAATTGTGTGATCCTATGATTAACACCCCCGCCTCACCCCTCTGCCTCCCCCCTCATTTGGTTCCTCATACATGTTCTACAATAATGGTCTTATAAAATATTTGTCCTTATTGGACTGAGTTAGCTCAATTAGTATGATGCTCTCCAGTCCCTCCCAAGTTAGGTGATGATTTAAAAAAGTCATGGCTCTTGTGTGCTGTGTACGTCTGACTGTACCATATTTTCTCAATCCATTTGTTTGTGGATGGACATCTGGGCCGTTTCCCGTGTTCTTGAGATGGTGAATAATGCTGCTATGAGCATTGGTGTACAAGTCTCTGTGCCTCAGTTCTCATTTTCTCAGAACATATGCCAAGCTGTGGAATAGCTGAGTCATATGGAAGCTCTATGTTCAGCTTTTTGAGGAAGTGCCAAATTGTCTTCCAAAGTGGTTTCCCTGTGTGCATCAAAAACTTTTTCCAACAGAGTGCAAAGAAAACCTACTGACTGGGAGAAAACATTTTGCAATACCATTGCAGACAAGGATCTCATCTCAGAAGTTTACAGAATCCTACAGGGCCTCCACAGGAGAAAGGCTGATAACACTATTACAAAATGGGCAAAAGATATGGAAAGACTTTTCACTGAGGAAGATACTTGGGTGACCAACAGACACATGAAGAAATGCTCAAAGTCACTGGCAACAAGAGAGATGCAAATCAAAACCACGATAAGATACCATCTTACTTAAGTAACAGCAGCAAAGTTTAACATGACAGCAAGTAATAAATGTTGGAGAGGATGTGGCAAGATAGGAACTCTTACACACTGTTGGTGGAATTGTATAGTGGTATCCTTGCTTTTTAATATATTTTTAATCAAAATTTTGAAAGCTAAAACATTTAGAACTATTGATCATGAATATATCATTACTAGCTCTTATAATTGCCAATGTATTACTCTTATTAGGAATCTTACTTTTTTGGTATGTTGTTGTTATGTGCTATTGAGTTGTAATCAACTTATGGCTAACCCTCCAGTGGCTTTTCAGAGGCTGGAAATCGCACTGGAGGAGACTGCCCATCCTTCTCCTGTAGAGGAGCTGGTGAATTTGAATTGCACGCCTTTGAGTTAGCAGTGCAGCTCCTTACCCACTGATGTGCCATGGTGTCACAACCAACTGATAGCTGACCCTCCATCAGGTTTTCAGATGCAATAAACTGCACAGAAGCAGATGGTATAATTATGTTTTGGTATAGACCTCTTTGGGTTTATTCTGCTTGTAGTTCTTTGAGCTTCTTATATTTGTAAAATTGTGCCTTTGCTAGATTGGAGAAATTTCTGTCCTTATTTCTTTAAATATCCTGTGTTCTCTCTCTCTTTCTTGACCTTTCTCTCTCTCTCTCCCTCTCCCTGTCTCTCTTTCCTTCCCCCCTCCCTCCCCCCTCCTCCTCCCTCCCTTCCTCTCTCTTTCCTTTCTCCCCTCCCTCCTGGAATTTCTATGATGCATTAGTTAATTCTCTCATAGTTCCATAATTGTATGAAACTGTGCTCAGCATTCCTGAGCCCCCATTCTCGCTGTTCTTCAGCAGCTGTAATTTTAATTATTCTATTCTCTAATTAACTGCTGTCTTCCCTACTGCTGAGGTTGGCTGGTGTATGAGTAAGACACTGTGGCGAGGCTGTTTTCTAGAACTCATTTGTCTACTCCCTGACCTTTTTACAGTCCTTAGAATCATGTTACAAACCTGCTAGGTTACTTTTGTTTTCAACATTCGTCCTTTCCTAGGAATTTGTAGAGAAAATGTACTGAGTTTTAAAACCTGAATTCTGAATGCAGCAAATGTTTATTACTCCTAAGAAACCTTGTGGCTGTTTCTTAGAAGTGGGCAGGACCACTTGCCTGATAGAATTCTTGGGATCTTGGAGGAGATGCTTTTCTGCCCTGAGAGATTTAGAATCTTTGCTGCTCGGAGAGTTGAGCTTTTTTCCTTTCCTTTCTTTTTAAAAATTTTTTTCAAGGATAAAAGCAAAACTACACCTATTTTAAAAACAATGTGAAACATTTTACTATTTATTTTTTCCTTTTTTAAAAATAAAAATTTATTTTAATTGTGATTTTTTTCTTTTTTTAGAAATAATTTTAATGAGCATTTACAGAGATTTTGGATTTCCATTTATTCTTTGCTGCATAATTGTGATTTTAATGAACATTTTCAGGGAAGTTAGATTTTCATTCAATCATTGTTGCACATTTTAACCCTTTAACTTTCCCTTCCCCTCCCCCAATTCATTTTAAAAAATTAATTTTAATGAAAGTTTACAGAGACTTAGGGTTTCCAGTCATTCATTGTGCCACTTTTCTCGATACCCACTCCCGCCCCCCAATTCACTCTTCTCCTTAAAAAGAAAAACTCTTTCATTGTTATGCAATCCCTCCCCCCAAGTCCACTCCACTATGCAGCCTTCACTCTGGACTTCTGTAATGACAAGAATACCCATTCATATGTCTTTCTTAAACATTTCTCTTCCTCATCTGTTTCAATACAATATACATCATTCCTCCCCTCCTCTTCTGTCTTCCCTAAACCCTGATGTCAGTCCCATTTTACAACAGTGGCAATATGCAGTATTTGTCCTTTTGTGACTGGGATATTTCACTCAGCATAATATCCTCTAGGGTCATCCATTTTGCATAATATTTTATGAGTTTCTTGTTTGTCAATGCTGCATATTATTCCATTGTGTGAATATATCAGAGCTTCTCTAGCCATTTGTTTGTTGATGGGCACCTGGGTTGTTTCCAGCTCCTTGCTATTGAGAACAAAGCAGCAATAAACATGAGTGTGCATATATCTGCTTGGGTGGTGGTGATGGTTTCTTTAGGGTAAATTTCCAGTAGTGGAGTTGCTGGGTAATGGTTATTTTTATTTGCAACTTTTTGAGAAAGCGCCATACAGCCTTCCATAGTGGTTGCACCATTTTATACTCCCACCAACAGTAAATAAGAGTTCCAGTTTCTCCACAACCTTGCTAGCATTTGATGTTTGCTGCTCTGTTAAATTTTGCTATTCTTCTGGGATGCTATCTCATAGTTGTTTTGATTTACATCTCTCTTAGAGCTAGGGATTTTGAACATTTCTTCATGTGTTGGCCATCTGAATGTCTTCTTTAGTGAAGTGTCTGCTTATATCCTGTGCCCATTTTTCAGTTGGGTTATTTGCCTTTATCTTGTTGTAGTGCTTGAGTATTTTATAAATTGTAGGTGTAAGTCCCTTGTCAGACATGTCATTACCAAATATTTTTTCCCAGTCTTTGGAGAAGTTTTTGGATGTGCATAGGGATTTGATTCTTAGAAGGTCCCATTCATGTAGATTTTTCAGGATGCTTGGAAGACTGTTTATGTTGTGGATTAGAACTTCTAGAGTTCTCCTAATCTTTTCTCTGATGAAGTTTATAGTCCTTGGTTTAAGTCTGAGGTCCATAATCCACCTGGAATTGGTTTTTGTGTATGGAGTGAGGTGTGGATCTTGCTTGAGTTTTCTGCAGATAGTTTTGCAATTTTGCAAGCACCATTTGTTAAAAAGGCTGTTGTAAGTGATTTCATCCCCTTGTCAAAAAAACAGTTGACCATAGGTAGATGGGCTGATTTCTGGATTCTCAATTCTATTCCATTGATCTAGGTGTCTGCCATTGTACCAGTACCATGCTGTCTTGACCACCCACTGGTAAAAGGCATTCTTTCTCTGTTGTTTATATATCTTGTGATTTTTCTACTGGGTTACTGGCCTTTTTGAGGGTGTTAAATTCTGTAATTTCCCCTCAACACTTGACCTTTCCACCTAAAACTTTCAAGAAAAAAAAATCAAAAGAAACAAAACCCCTAAACACAAAAATTTTCAAAATTTGGACCAATAGGCAACATCAAGGTCGTATAAGTGGAGAATAAGTTGAAGTTGTCATTTCAATGGATCCACCAAAAACACCCATGGTAGGAGCAGTCGGGAAATCAAAAGACTGGTTGCACTGCAAAAATGTGCTGTCAGTGACCTCTTTAAAATGTTAAGTATGCCGTCTGAAGCCTAAGGTGAGACTGATTCGAGCCATGGTATTTTCAGTTGCTTCATATGCTTGTGACAGTTGGAAGAGCCAAGACGAATGGATGACCTTGCAGAGAGAGAGGAAGACCCTCAGTGAGATGGCAGCTATGGCCTTGAGATGGTGTAGGTGGTGAGGATGACGCGGCACTAGCGTAGGTTTCAATCAGTTGTTCATAGGATCGTTATGAGCTACAGTTGAATGGACAGCAAGAAACTCTTAAGTGGTCAGAACCTTTGACCTTGGCTTACTATTTCTTCTTCATCCCTGTGATATTTCATTCTCCCTCCCACGTTTAATTTGGATTAAAAGATTCTAAATTTCAGCTTTTAACTTTTCAGTCTCTCTCAAGCACGCCAGAGCACATACCCAGCGTGGTCAATTTGTTCACTAGTGGGCACCGCCATTCAGGCGAGAGATCATGTATTAATCAGCGTGCCCACCAGGGGGTGCAGTCCCCTCTCTCTGTTTATTACTCCTTTGCTGTTTCTGCAATCATATTTTCAGTCTGAAAACCCACACCTAGCGAGCCCCATTCTGAGATGGTGGTTGCCTTCCTGTTTTGTCCAAGGTTTCCTTCACTGCGCTGTGGGGATCTTCAAACTCCTTTTTGAAAGTTCCTATCATGGGGCTGAAGTTTGATTAGTTCTCTTTTGAAAATGGAAAATGAGTTTCTGTGTGGTAGGAATAGGACAGCAGGTGGTGGTAGCACAAAACAGAAGAAAAACTACACAGCTAAAAAAGGAAGGAAGCCAAAAGGCCCAGCAATCAGCTCCCGGGCCATGATGTGAAGAACACGATAGAACAGGTGTATGAGACACCATGATGTTTAGGAATAAGGGATTATTGTGCAATTTTTCCCTTTTCTATTCTCAGTGTCAAGTTGTGTATTTTAACCAAAATGCTCTGCTTATTCAGCAGGCCTGTTGATCACCCGCAGCAATGCTCAACACACACCTGGGATTTAGTAAAAAGCTTTGGCATTTTTCTCAGTCATTTTGCTACAGGACAACTATTGATCCACATTTGAAAAAAAGTAACTATACACAAATCCAGCATGTCCAGTACCGCTTTAAATCACTACCAAAGGAACACCTAGTTATGTGAAGACTGTTGTTATATGCCATCGGTGACCCTATGTACAACAAGTCTGAACCCTGCGTCAACCTCATTGGCTCTGACACACATGCCCACATTACCCCAGTCACTGAGTCAATCCATCTCATTCAGGGTCTCTCTCTTGCACTGTCCCTCCACCCTCCCAAGCATGATGTACTTCTCCAAAGACTGGTCTCTCCTTGCAACATGCCCAAAATATGTGAGACGGAGTTTCATAATCTTTGCCTCCAAGTAGCAACCTGGTTTCACGCTCTCCAGGACGAACTTATTTGTTCTTCTAGCAGTCCATGATATACTCAATACTCTTCTCCAGCAGTACAACTTGAAGGCATCAATTCTCCTTCTGTCATCCCTTGTCCAGCCCTCTGATGCATAGCAAGTAATTGTGAAGACCATGACCTGGATCAGGTGATTCTTAGTCTCCAGACTGACATCGCTGATCTTCAGTATTCTGGAGAAGCCCCTGACAGCAGATTTTCCCAATGCAATTCGTCTTTTGATTTTCTGGCTGCTGGTACAAGTGTTGATTGTGGAGGCAAGCAAACTGAAGCTGTTAACAATCTCAATCTCTTCACCATCTATCATGATGCTGCTAACCGGCCCAGTGGTGAGAATCTTTGTTTTCTTGATGTCGAACTTCAACCCATATGTGAAGACTAGGAAAGTATATTTTTGCTTCTTGGAAAACTTGCCTTACACAGAAAGAGCTTAATGAATGCCTACTCATTAATATCAAGTTCTTTATAGTTATTTTAAAAGTATATCCTGGCATGTTTAAGGTGCTTTCCAGTCTGTGAGATTCTATATTGGGTACAAATATTATATACAGCTTCTCTGAAAAAATAAAAATAAAAATAGCTCTCGTCGCATAGAGGGTGAGGGAGCTGCACCACCATCCCAAAGGCCACAAGCCTCTGGTGGTTGGATTTCACCACCAGCTCCATGGGAGAAAGATGGATGGGGTCGCCTAACATAACCAGTCAGTTATAAGTCCGTTCCAATTTAATTGCAAGGAGTTTGAGTTTTGAGTCTGTAAACTGAATGTAGATGATGTGAGGAAAGCTGAGTCTGACCTCTCTTAACTTCACAAAGAAGGGAAACAGTCCTCATATATATTTATATATGCAGCAGTTCCCATAAGGTGATTCCCACATGGCCTCCACTTCGCCTCGCCTAATTTTACTTATTCTAATATCAATCGTATTGCTCTACCATTGGGTCAGAAATCTATTGTAATAGCTACACTGACCTCCCAGAACCATACTCAGTTATGGGGTTTATTGGGGGCGTCAACAGACTACAACCTATATTGGCAGCAAGACATAATTTCTCCCTCAGGACAGCTTCTCAAGTGGTTGCAGGCCTTTTGGCCTTCAGGCTTACAGCTTTAGACTAATTATAAGGTTCCCTTAGTCCTGCCAATTATGCAATCTTCCTGAAATCCTCTAGCAAGTGGGGTGAAGGCCCCTGACTCTGGGTCCCTGGAGCAGCAATCCGTAGTTAGTGCTGTCTTGTACCAGGCTCTGGTTCTTTGCTGCAGGTTATGATACTCTAATGCGAGCTCTGGTCTGAACAGTGCAGAAATCTCTGGTATCAAAGAACACGTGCTGCAATCTCTGCTCCTTCTTCCTTACTCATAATGACATCCCCACCTTTGCTGCCAAACCTGCTCCCTTTAAACCTGGTGGGATGGGGGAAAACTAACCAATCATGACTTAGTTTTCATGAATCCCCCACTCAACTAGTTTGCATATTCCCACCCAGCCATGTGGGAGAAATCAAAGCGAACGAGCTAGACAAGTCTTTTTCCTATACCACAGAGTCTCAATAAAAATGAGGAGAGAGATGTCTTAAGTTCCCACTGTCTGGTTTATGGTCTACAATCCTAAATGAAAATGAGGTGATCCATTTCATAGACAGTTTAATAGGAAAGGCTCACTCCAAACATCTGTAGGCCAGATTTATATACCTTCAGCTCTACAGACCTTTTAACTCTGAAAATTTCTAGCGGAGTTATGGCAGACACTACAGTTGACACTCACTAAGCACTTTTACTATATGCCAGCCCCATGTACTAGCTCACTTAATTTCCTCAACGTTAGGTGCCGTCGAGTCAGTGATGACAAACAGTGTCCCTGTGACGTCCTCACCATCTCTGCCATGCTCGAGCCCACTGACAAGTTCAATCTTTTCTCCATCATGATGTTGCCTATTGGTCTAGTGGAGAGGATGTTTGTTTTCTTGATGTTGAGAAGTAACCCAACTGGAAGACTAGGAGTTAAGGTCGACTCAACAGGACCTAACAACAACAGCAATGAACGCATTGACACCAAAATGAAAAATTCAATACCATTTACAATCATTAAAAATATTACAGTGTTGGTAGTAGGCGCTATCCTCATAGTGACCCTATGAACAACAGATCAGAACATTGCCCTATCCTGCACCTTCCTCACAATTCCAGCATGTTCAAACTCATTGTTGGAGTCACCGTGTGAATTTATGTCATTGAGGGCCTTCTTCTTTCTTGCTGATCTTCTTACTTGCTTAGCATGATGTCTTCTTCCAAGACTGGCCCCTCCTGACTGCATGCCCAAAATCTGTGAGATGAAGTTTCACCATTTTTGCCTCTAAGGAGCACCCTGGTTACACTTGTTTCAATGTAGATTTGTTTGTTCTTTTAGTGCTCTATAGTATATTCAATATTCTTCTTTAATACCACAATTCAAAGGCATTGATTGTGGATCCAAGTAAAATTAAATCTTTGACAGCTTCAACTTCCTCCATTTGCATGATGTTACTTATTTGTCAGCTGTCTGGCCAACGGATTGGAAGAGGTCTATATTTGTTCCTATTCCCCAAAAGGGTGATACAACTGAATATGGAAATTATCAAACAAAACAATATCATTGATAATCACATGCTAGCAAAATACTGCTGAAGATCATTCAAAAACAGCTGGAACAGTATTTAGATAGGGAATTACCGGAAGTTCAAGTGGGATTTAGAAGAGGCCATGGCACCAGGGATATCAGATGGATCCTGGCTGAAAGTAAGGAATGTCTCTTTGTGCTTTATTGACTATGCAAAGGCATTTGTGCGGATCATGACAAGTTGTGGCTGACATTGAGAAGAATGGGAATCCCAGAGCACTTGATTGTGCTCATAAGGAACTTATACCTGGACCAGAAGGCTGTTGAATGAATGGAGCAGGGGAGCACTGCATAGTTTGTAACTGGGAAGGGAATGTGTCAGAGATGTATTCTGTCTCCATATCTGTTCAGTATATATGCTGTGCAAATTATCCGAGAAGTTGGACTCTATGAAGAGGCATCAGGATTGGTGGGAAACTCATCAGTAACCTGCATTATGTAGATGACACAACCTTGCTTGCTGAAAGTGAGGAGGGCTTGAAGTACTTGTTGCAGGAGATCAAGGAATGTAGCCTTCGGTATTCATTGCATCTCAATATCAAGAAAACAAAGATTCTTACCACTGGATCAATTGGCAGTGTCATGATGGATGGAGAAGAGATTGAAACTGTCAACAGCTTCATCTTGCTTGGATCCACAGTTAACACCCTTGGTACCAGCAGTCAGGAAATCAGGAGATGCATTGCACTGGGAAAATCTGCAGTTAGGGACCTCTCCAAATTATGAGTAGTGATGTCAATTTGAGGACTAAGGTGCATCTGATTCAGGCCATAGTTTTTCCAATTACTTGCTATGCATCCAAGATCTGGACAGTGAGTCAGGATGACAGAAAAAGAATTGACGCCTTTGAGCTGTGGTGTTGGAGAAGAGCACTGAACATTCCATGGATGGCCAAGAGAACAAACAGATATTTCTTGGAGAGGGTACAGCCACAGTGCTCTTTGGAGGCAGGAATAATGAGGCTTCACCTCACATACTTTGGACATATTACTAGGAGGTGCTATTCCTTGAAGAGGGACATGGCAGGAAGAGTGGAGAGTTGGCGAAGGAGAGGAAGATCCCCAGAGAAGGAGAGAACATTTGCAGACCTTGCATATGTTAAATATTAGTATCTTGAATACACAAAGAACACTTAATACAATGCAAAAACAACTCATTGAAATTGGGTGAAATCCTGGGTTAAGAGGTTTAGTGATACGGTTTTATGGGACATCCTGGTAAAACTGCCTAATATCTTGTTGATTGATTCTATTCTACATTCTTGTTTGTTGCATCCCATCCAAGGTTCAAAGCTTACAAGTGACTATCACAGGGTTGTACAATTTGGTGGATGGAGGGAGAGGGTAAATGAAATTGGAAAGGTCCAGCGGGGACCTTGAAAGATGAGTAATGGTGAGCATAGTTGAATGGTGATTAATTTTATAAAACACAATGTTTGGGAATGTTTGTATGAAACACAAAGTGAATGAAGGAAATTGTGAAACACAATGTATACAAATGTTGTATGCAAACCAATAAAAAATACCAAAAAACCAAAACAAGAGAAAACAATTGGTCTCTATTTGCCTGCAACAACAAAGGCAGGATGAGAAAATGCAATGAGTAGGAAAAGGCCTCTATGGACAACTGCCTCCATTTCCAAGAGACTAGAACTGGACAGATCTTGGTCAAAATGAGTGAATTTGTAGGAGAACATTTTGTCAAAAGAGACAAAGTACAGAACAGGAAATGGAATTCATACTTTCTGGAGTCATGGGGGCTGAGTGCACAGAGGGCACAAAGATAATCTTTATACCTTAAACTTTAAACCAAACAATAGCCTAGCCTCAAACACTGTGATATTTAAGATCTGTTTATATGGTATCAAGGACAAGCAGGCATTAATGCTATCAGGTGGTTGTTGTTGTTAAGTGCTGTCAAGTCGTAGATGACTCATAGTGACCACATGAATAAAAGACCTGAACACTTGTATAACTTGCATCGTTTCTCCAAGTTCATAGGGTTTCCAGAGGCAAGCTATTTCAGAAGTGGATGCCATTCCTGCTTCCAAGCTGGTTTTAATTGGGGAGCTCCACCAAACACTTTCCACCATGGGTGACCATTATCACATTTGACACATCTCTGTCACAGTGTTTAGCATCACAGCAACCACGAGTTACCTCTGTACAGTAAATGGACAGACCAGTGCTATATCACTTAGAAGAATATTTGACCAAAAACAATTAAAACCAGGTCTGAGGGCCACAGATTAAAACTACCCACCTTTGGCTCGGTAGCATCGTTTTCTGTCCACTAGGCCATTTAAGCTCTCTCTATGTTGTTGTTGTTGTTTTTAAGTGCTTTCGAGATGAAGACAATTCACAGAGACCCTATGAATGAAAGACCTGAGCACTTGTATAAATGTCATCATTTCTCCAAGTTCATAGAGTTTCCGGAGGCAAGCTATTTCAGAAATGGATGCCAGTCCTGATTCCAAGCTTGTTTCAGTTGGGAAGCTCCACCAACACTTTCTACCATGCTTAACCATTATCACATTTGACACCTCACTGTCACAGTGTTCAGCATCACCTCTGTACAGCAATGGACAGACCAGGGCTATACCACTTAGAAGAATGTTTGACCAAAACCAA
Source organism: Elephantulus edwardii (assembly GCF_000299155.1). Classification (NCBI taxonomy): domain Eukaryota; kingdom Metazoa; phylum Chordata; class Mammalia; order Macroscelidea; family Macroscelididae; genus Elephantulus; species Elephantulus edwardii. Next base: position 20,308,040 of record NW_006399766.1, on the reverse strand, counting down.
TTAAAACCCCAAAACAGTAGGTCAGCACAGCTCTCTCTATGTTGCTACCAGTTACTCACTGAAAAGTTGGCAGTTTGAACCAATCGGTATCTCTGCAGAAGAAAGATGTGATGGTGTGGCTTCTGTAAAGACGTAGTCTTGAAAGCCCTACAGGGCAGTTCTGCTCTGTTCTACAGGGTTGTTAGGAGTTGGAATCCCATTTAATAGCTACAGGGGTAGGTGGTTTATGGTATATGGGATCAATCTGAGAACAGTAATTCAAAAGATTAGCTCAGAAACTTAGGAGGCAGTGAATTTACATTAAGGAATAATAACTTGAAAAAAAGGGGGATAAAAGTGATTGCACAACTTGAAAAAAAAAACCCTAATCAATGTAATTTATTTGTATATGCAGAAATTGTGGAATGTATATTCTCAACAAAGAAGATACATTGATGACAAATAAGTACGTTCAACACCATTAGCCATCAGAGAAATTGAAATTAAGCTCCTAATGACTTATAATTGATCACACACCTATACGAAAAGATACTATTAAAAACAGAGATGACACAAAATGCTGGCCAAGATGCTGAGCACGTGTATCACTCATACAAAGCTGGTGGAAATATTAAACGGTACTACTCTAGAAAGCAGTGTAGTAGTTCCTTCAAAATGAAGAAGGGGCTTATATTGCCAGTGAGAATGTAGGTCCACACAAAAGTCTATATACACACATGTTCACAGCAAATGGTTTAACAAATGATGGGAGAAACATAGTATGGAATACTATTCAGCAATGAAAAGGTCATTGTCAATGACAATCCACAATCAATACCTACGGAAGAAGCAGCAGCCAGGGAATCTAAAGATATAGTGCACTAGGCAAATCTGCTGCCAAGGACCTCTTTAAAGTGCTAGAGAGCAAGGTTGTCACTTCAATGACTAATGTGTACTTGATTCAAGCCAGGGTATTATCCATTGCTTCATATGAAAGTTGGGCAATGAATGAGGGAGATAGAAGTATACAGTTAATACACTTAAGTTGTAGTGTTGGTGAAGCATATTGACTATCCCATGTGCTGTCGAGTTGTTTGCAACTCATAGCGACCCTATTATGTACAACAGCCCTAAACCCTGCTCTATCCTGTGGCAATCGCATTGCCTCTGACACACCCATCCCGATTACCCCAGTCACTGAATCAATCCACCTCATAGAGGGTCTTTTCCTCCTGCGCTGTCCCTCCACTCTACCCAGCATGATGTCCCTCTCCAAAGACCTGTCTCTCCTTTCAACATGTCCAAAGTATGTCAGACGAAGCCCCAGAATCCTTGCCTCCAAGGAGTAGCCTGGTTTAACCCTCTCTAGGATGAATCTGTTTGTTTTCTTGGCAGTCCATGGTACATTCAATACTCTTGTCCAGCACCACAGCTCAAAGGCGTCAATTCTCCTTCTGTCCTCCCTAGTCATTGTCCAGCTCTCTGATGCATAACAAGTGATGCATAACATGAAAACCTATGTTTATGTATGACTATCCCATAGACTGGTAAAATAGCAAACAAAACTGTCCTGGAGGAAATGCATCCAGAGTGGTCTTTAGATGCACAGATACTGAAACGTCATCTCACGTGTTTAGGGCACGTTGTCAAGAGGAGCCAGTTTTTGGAAAAAGATATCAAGCTTAGAAAAGTGGAGAGTCCGTGAAGGAAGACCCTCAATAATATGGATGGGGCAGCGCCTGAAACAGGTGTTAGCACAGCGGAAATGCTGGGCGCTGGGCAGGGTTTCCCTTTGCTGCAGAGTTGTTATGTACTGGAACCAACTCAACCTACATCTAACAACAAGAAGGGGGTGGGGGAAGGAGCTAAACTGGCATTTCAAAATGGATTTGTCTGATCTGAAGTTGAACTATATAATGATCATTTATTAAGTGCTGAATTTAGAACTGGTCCTGTTAAGTAACTTGCCAGGGATCACCCAGAAAATGATAGCATAGAACTAGAACTGAAATGTGGATCCAAATGCAAATTTTACCCACTGTGGTGGGCATCTCGGAATCATACAGGAAGGAATGGCATAGAAAATAAACTCACTTGCTCATCACTCATTGCCATGGCGTTGGAACCAGCTCAAACTGCCCAGGAGGAGATTGCTCCTCTGTCTCCCGCAGAGTCACTGGTAGATTCAAGCCAGATACATGCTGCCTTCGGAATAAACTAAAAGGGAAGGAGAAAAAGAGGCAAATTTAAGTTAATGTAGTCAGAGAAATAAAATGTAAATCTGCAATAAAGTACCACTTACACACCTACTAAATGGACAGAATTTTGTAAGTTGCACAAGGCTGTGGAGTACTGTGGTAAAAGGTGAAATTCATGTTATGTTTATGTTTCTTATAAAAGGTATTAACAGTGAATAAATAATTGACTGTACGGAATTCTAGCATTCTATATCCAGCCTCACTTCTGTCACCAAGCCCATGTCTTCTGACTACTGATTCTTCTTCACTATTCCCAACTTTTGCATTCCAGTCACCCATTATTTATTAATGGGAAATATGCAACTATATTGTGGGTTCTGACATTAATGCATAGAGCAAAGTGTATATGAATGGATGAATGAAAAATTAATTTTTCTTGTAAACTTTCCTTCAAACCACAATGAAAAATGTTTTTGCAATTAATAAGAACAAATTGACCATACAAAATACTATCACAGGTTCTCCAATCTCATTTTTGTAACCAAGGCCTTATTTCCAACTATCAATCTTTCCTCTTTCTTTCCACTTTTGCATCCTAATCACTAGTTATTATTAATGAATTTTGTTTGCATGTTCAATCAATTTCAGATCATAGGAGTTAGCTTCAGTGTTTGGTACATAAATTTTAATAATTGTTATATTAATAAGTCTTTGATGAAGGTGTATGGATGTAATCCTATTACTGACAGCACTGTACTTCAGAATAGATCTTTCATGTCCATTTTGACAATAAATTCAACACTATTCCTCTTCAATTTGCCATTCCCGATATTGTAGTCCATACGGCTAATTAAAAATGACCACTACCAGTCCGTGTTAACTCACAAAAGCTATTAGCCTTTAAGCATTCTATTTACTTTCTTACACCTTCCAGTTTTCCTAGATTTTTACTTTGTACATTTCTCATTTCAATTATTATTGGATGTTTGTAAGTTGTTTCTTCTGATTTTGAGTTAAATTTTCTAACAGTCCTCATTGAGTGAAATCTTTACTCCATCACATCACTAAGCTAGACTCTATTTTGAGGGAGCTGCTTTCCTCTAGTTGCATTTTGAATGCCATCCAACCTGAGGGGTTCAGCTTCTGGTACTCTACCCAGAAATTTTCTGCTGCCATTTATAGTGTTTTCAAGGGTCCGCCATGCTTCCTAGTCTATCTTACTCTGGAAGCTCTGGTGAGATGTATCCACCATGACCCAATGGGTTTTGATATACCAATAGCATACATAGCTTCCAGCATCACAGCAAAGCACAAGCCACCATCATACGACAAACTGACAGCCGAGTGGTAGTCAATAGAAGTAGAATGGATAAATAGAATGAAATGTAATGAAAATATAGAACAGTAAAAGATAAAAAATAATAGCTACACTTACAACAAGCAAGTTATAAACAAACATGCATATTTTTATTTTATTGACAAAGGCAAATACAAACTATCTAGTTCAGGAAGCTAAACAAATATTCAGAAAAAGAAAATCAAGGGGATAATTACTACAGGCCTCAGAAAGATGACTAACCCAAGAAGAAAGGGGAAATGAATTGACAGGGATATTTAATCATGCTAGTAATATAATATTCTGTTTCTTGATCTGTATGACAACTAAAAGGGGGTTTATTATTATTATTCTTTCAATGCTTATTATCAGAAGCATAGGCATCATTTGACTGCTTGTTAGAACTAAAGACTATTAAGATTCACTCCAGTCTTGCAATGTCACAGATCCCAGGTGATTCAAGTGTACATTAAAGCATAAGAAACACTGCTGAGAACTTTCCATTCCCTTTATACTCTTTTCCTAAGGTTTAATACATGTCATAACTTTTAAAAATTCTAGTTCTATTTTATTTCCATTTCGGTCAGACACTCATCTCTGCTATAATTTAAATCAGATATATAATCTTCAATATGGATTGAAGCTCAACATCAAGAAGACAAAGAGTCTCACCACTGGGCCAATTGCCAACACCATGATAGATGGAGAAGAGACTGAGGTTGTTAACCATTACAGCTTGCTTGGCTCCACAATCAACACTCATGCACAAGCAGTCAGAAAATCAAAAGATGAATTGTACTGGGAATATCTGCTGTCCAGGGACCTCTTCAGAGTTCTGAAAAGCAGCATTGTCAGTCTAGAGACTAAGGTGAGCCTGATCCAGGCTTTGCAATCATTTGCTATGCATCAGAGAGCTGGACAATGACTAAGGATGACAGAAGAAGAATTGATGCCTTTGAGTTGTGGTGTTGGAGAAGAGTCTTAAACATACATTGGACCACCAAGAAAACAAATAGGTCTATCTTGGAGAGGGTAAAAGCAAGTTTCTCTTTGGAGGCTAGAATTTTGAATCTCCATCTCACATACTTTGGGCATGTGGCCAGGAGGGAGCGATCCTTGGAGAAGGACATCATGCTTAGAAGGGTAGAGGGACAGTGGCAGGAGAGGAAGACCCTGGACGGGATGGATTGATACAATAACTGGAGCAATGAGGGTAGGTGTGTCGGAATCAGTGAGACTGGCTCAGGACAGGAGAAGCTTCAGAGCTGGTGTACATAGGGTCGCTATAGAGTTGCAGGTGATTCGATGACCCATAACAATAACGATAGATAGATATAGAGAGATAGAGATGTAGATCTATATACAATTTCAATGTAGACTCTATCATTCCCTTAATTTTACAAATAAGGAGACTCGAGTGCCATGTTAAGAGGTCAGGCAGCTAATTTGAGAAGTTTCTGACACTCTCAAAATCCATATTCCAAAACTCTGTTTAAGGACAAGTGAATTATTAAAGTGATACATCAGGAAGCAGCACGGCTGTGGATGGCTGTTCTGGCTACTGGGTGGGAGGGCTGGGGTGAGAGTGAGGCACACCAGAACTTCGATGGTGTTCTAATCCACTGGTGCTTGGGGTCAAGGATGCCATCAAGTTTGGCCCCATCTCCCAGCCAGCACTCTTACCTCTCATTTCAGGACAGAAGCCCTGAAATATGCTCCAGGCCCTTCCAGAGGACGCCCATCCTAGGCCAGTAGGTTGTGTGAGTCTGTGGCCAAATTTAGGCTGAGAGCCAAGTAGGCGTCCTCTAATGTGCTGTGCTGGCTCCGTCTGCCAGGAAGGAGGAGCCGCTCTTGAGGTCTAAGATTACCTGTTTCTAGTACAACTGCCCCTACTGGCATCATGTGAAACTTTCTAGGTTCTCTCTCTCCATAAATGATGAGTGAGTCTGTGTTTATCACTACTCCCCTCCAAGAAGTAAGCCTAAATGCTGCAATTTTGTGATATTTCCTCACATTTTTCTGGCACAAACTCTCTCAACTTGACTCACAAAATAATGAAAGGTGTTGGACATTTAGAAAATAACCTAGGTTTTCCACTTAATGCTCTTGCTTAAGTGATGATTTTTAGCATTGTTTTCAAAGGGCAAAATTAATTCTGGTAAGATGGGGATGAGAAGATGGTTCTTGGGAGGAAACCTTATTTGCAAAATTATTTTTTAAATCAGTACCATAGAAAACAACTTACTAAAGGAGCAAAAAATAGTTTCCCAGTGATTCCTTCCTCATTAGCGTTACAATGAAAGATGCATGCCATTAGGATTTAAAATAGAATAAAATGTTCTTTCTTCATGCTTTATAAATCCAGCTGTTTGTTTTCCATATTTGTTTATATCCATTAGTTTTAATTATACTAATAATTTCCCTGGGTTCTGAAAACTTACATTAGCTTTTAAAATATAGAGAAAACATTCCTCATATAATTTAATCATTTGTGCAAATGGCAGACAAGGAAGTTATTGGTGTGTATTGTAATTATTGTAGTTCATGTTTTGAGCTCAGTTGTACAATTGCTAAATTAATAATTATCATTTACGTAAGCAGATTAGGTCACTCATTTACAATTATAACTCAAACATGATTAGATGTTCTTCAAATTCCCCAATTTCTTTAATGCCCTTATTAAAATTGTGCATTAAAGAATTTTCCAATTAAGTCTATTATCATAAGTAAATTTGGCTTAGTACATATAATTACTCCCATGTTATTCCACATAAAATTTCAATTAATTCATCTCTTTCCCAAGTATACGGCAAAACAGGTTGATTGCCATAATGCTGTTTACTGTATTTGCTTAAAAGCCATCCTTGTTAAAATCTACAATACCAAGCAATCATGAGCAGTAATTACATTCTAGTTGCTAGGTACCATCAAGTAGATTCCAACTCGGAGACAAAGCATTGCCGAGTTCACCATCCTCAAAATCCCTGCTCCATTTGAGTCCAATATTCCAGTTATTGATTGTAATGGGTCACTTTATCTTGTTGAAGGTCATCCTCTTTTTCCTTGGCCCTCTTTCATCCTTACTAAACATGCTGTTGTCCTCTAGGGACTGGACTTTCCTGATTAAATGTCCAAAGTATGTAAAATGAAGTCTCTTTATCTTCCGGTTTGGTGTTTGTTCCCCCCTTTGGTTTTGTTTCCTTGTTGTGTACTGTCAAGTCAGATCCAAGTGGCACAGGAAGAGATTGCCCCTCCTTCTCCAGCAGAACATCTGGTGGATTTGATCCTTTTGCCTTCAGGATTGCAGCAGAGCTTCTTGCCACTCGGCCACCAGATCTCCCTTCCATCTTCCTTGCTAAGGAACTTAAGGCTGTACTTCTTCCAAGAAAGATTTGTTTGTTCTGGTAGTTCATCAATATTCCGCATTCTTTGCCCACACCATAATATAATTTAGAGGCATCAATTATTTGTTACTATTCATTATCTTATACTGGGTTCTCTAGAGAAGCAAAACAAATGCAGTGTATTTTGTTGTTGTTGTTGTGTTGTTGTTGTTGTTATGTGCCGTCGAGTCGTCTGCGACTCATAGTGACCCTATGCACAACAGCCCTAAACCCTGCTCTATCCTGTGCCAATCTCATTGCCTCTGACACACCCATCCCGATTACCCCAGTCACTGACTATTATTCTTTGTAGTAAGTTACTGCCTGTGGTTGTTTGGCACCATAGGGTTGGAACTGACTCATAGCTGACCCAGAGGCAGGAAATAGCATGGGAGGAGAGTGCCCACCTTTCTCCCACAAAGCAGCTGGTGCATTTGGACTGTGTACAACTCCTTATCACTAAGCTACCAGAGCTCCTCCATGACCTATAGGACTGATTTTACAAATAATCTGGCACTAGAAATAATTGAATACTTCAAAAATAATGCTAAAAAAAGTCAGTTAACTGAGGGTATTAAGTGGAAAATGAAAGAAATTTTCCAAATGCCTTTAAATTGCCAAATACCTTTCATTATATTGTGAATCAAGTTGAGTCTGTGCAAGAAAAATGTGAGGAAAATATTGGAAAATTGCAGTGATTAGGCTTATTTCTTTTCTATAACAGCTGTTCTGGTAGGGATAGGTTGAATGTGATACATAGCTACTCTGTTATGCTGAATGAAATAAGTCAGCCACGGAAGAACAAACATCCAAGTCTCTCTCATCACCACAGAGTTGAAACTGAGTTGATTCTCCAGTTAGGCTTTCAGAGGCTGTAAATTGCTTGCGAGTAGATAGTCCATCTTTCTCCCATGGAGGATTCAAATTTCTTGTCTTCAAATTGGCAGCACTTCTTACCCACTAGGCCACCAGAATACACACATGATAGATAGATAGATAGATAGATAGATAGATAGATAGATAGATAGATAGATAGAAAGAAAGATAGATAGAAAGATAGAGATAGAGACATAGAGACATAGATAGAGACATAGATAGATATCTGGTGGCTTAGTGGTAAAGAGCTGTGCTCCCTACCTGAAGGCACATGGTTCAAATCCATCAGCTGCCCATGTAGGCAAGATGGGCAATCTCCTTCTCTACAATTTATTGCCTCTAATAACCTACTGAAGAGTTAGCTATGAGTCAGTTCCAACTTGACGGCATATAACAACATCATTTACAAGCCATTCTGTGGGAGAAAGATGGTAAATCTCCTCCCGTATGATTAAATTACCTCTGAAAACCCACTGGATGGTCAGCTACGAGTGAGTTCGGACTCGAAAGTATACAACATGTATTAGGATGGTGATGATGAAGTCCACCAGGAGCCGCACTGCTAATGCAAAGATGGCATCTTTCTGATGGTTTGAATCCACCAGGGGATCTTCAGGACAAAGATGGACAATCTCCTCCTGTGTGAGTTACAGTATTTGCAAACCTACTGAGATCTCATGAGCTATGAGTCAGTTCTGATTGGACCGCAATGAGAGATTGGGGAGCACATCCAGGGCTCCATTTGTTAGCTGGAACATGTCAATTGATATTCCATTGATTTTTAGGGTCCTTTTTTTTTACTGAATAGAATTTAATTACAAGAATCAGACATGTCTTAGGACACGTCCAGCCTCATTTCTGTAGCTGGAAAACTCCTAGCTAGTACTCCTCAGCCTGCTGAACAGTTCCTTTTTTGGAGACATAGAAACCATCCAAAGTTTTCAGACATCCTTGTTTTTAACTGTTGTAGCTTGCTGAATCAAAGCAGCTGAATTTGATACAAACTCACTGTCATTTCCTTCAAGAATTAATTCATCTTTCTGGGCTTGCAATACTGAACAGGCAACACCTGGTCACATTTGAATTCTCCAAATGTAAATTTCACCTAAGAAGTTTTGAATTTCAACCAGAGATCTGCTCTCCTGAATCATGAAATGAGCATACACAGACCTCATTTTGTAACAAAAGCCCCGTGGAACCCTCTTGATCATGTTCTGTATGTGGCTACAGATGGTGCAAACAGTAGTAGCCAGTGCCTTCCTGTTCCCTCAACGTTTGTCAACTCGAAGCCTCTTCTTTTTCTTGCTGAGGAGACTGAGCTGTACACTGATATGACTGAAGTCTCTCTGCAAGTTTCCCTGCAGGCCTTTCATGATAACTGTGCTGTCCTTCAGAGCAATGTTGACATTCCCTGGAAGGTCCATAGTCTGGTTGCTGAGAATGGTCTTCATTCCCACGGTAAATTTGGCAAGGATTGGTGTCTTATTTTTTTGCCAACACCTTCAGTGCAGCTTTAACTTCCTTCTTTGCTACTACTGGGTTTGGTTATATGCCACTTCATAAAAGGATCCCATGTCAACAAATTCTTTTTTAGTAGAGTGACTCTGTGGTTCTTTCCATCTTCTTTTGACGCTTCCTCCTCATTCAGGATTCTGCCTGTAGAAAGACTCCTTCAGTGTTACAACTTGAAGCTTGAATTTGTTCAGTTCTTTCAGACCTTGCAAATTTCACTGTTAACACTGCTTTGTTTTCTCAAGATGCCCTTTGCAATTTTCTGTTCAGCTTTCTTTCCCCTTCCTCACCATTCATTCCCCATGTTTTGACTACTTTTTGTTCCAGTGTAAGTTTCAGAGTTTGTGCTGACATCCATTCTGGTCTTATGACAGGAAGTTTTCATACTTTCTACCCCTTTTGATAGAGTGATTCAGCATATTCGCTCCATCTTCTTTGATGCTTCCTGGGTCATTCAAGATTTTGCTCAAAGTATCTCTAATAAGTGGAACTTGAGACTTGAATTTATTTTCCAGTTCTCTCAACTTGAGAAATGCCAAGCAAGTTCTTCCTCTTTTATTTTTCAACTCCAGCTCTTGGTACAATTCATTATTATACTTTGTTTATTTTAGCTTCCCTTTGAACTCTTCTATTCAGGTCTTTTTACTTCTGCATCTCTTTGTTTTGGCTTCTCGACACCTTGAACACTAATGAGTGAAGACCAGATGAGCTCCGGGAGGATATAGAGAATATAATCCATGAAGAATGCAAAAAGTTATTGTTGTTGTGTGCCGTAGAGTCACTTGCAACTCATAGCGACCCTATGTACAAGAACCCTAAACCCTGCTCTAGCCTGTGCCAATCTCACTGTCTCTGACACAACCACTCCCATCGCCCAATCACCAAATTGATCCATCTCATTGAGGGTCTTCCTCTCCTGCGCTGTCCCTTCACTCTCCCAAACATGATGTCCCTCTCGAAGGACTAGTCCCTCCTTCCAACATGCCCAAAGTATATAAGACGAAGCTTTATAATCCTTGCCTCCAAGGAGCAGCCCAGTTTCATCCTCTCCAGGATGGACCTGTTTGTTCTCCTAGCAGTCCATGGTATATTCAACTCTTCTCCAGCATCACAACTTAAAGGCATCTATTCTTCATCTATCATCCTTGGTCATTTTCCAGATCTCTGATGCATAACAAGTAATTGTGAAGACCATGGCCTGGATCAGGTGCATGTTAGTCTCTAGACTGACATCATTGCTCTTCAGTACTTAGGAGAGGTCACTGACAACAGGTTTTCCCAATGCAATTTGTCTTTTGATTTCCTGGTTGCTGGTACCAAGAGTGTTGATTGTGAACCCAAGCAAGCTGAAGCTGCTAACAATCTCAATCTCTCTCTCTCTCTTTTTTTTTTGTTGGACTGGATAATTCTTTTACTTTTTTTTTTAATGTGATATCTATCTGTACCTATCTATCTATCTATATCTGGATCGATTCTGTAACTGGAGCGGTGGGAATCAGTGCATTTGAGATGGCTAGGTTGGCACAGGATAGAACAGCATTTAAAGCTCTTGTACATAGGGTCATTATGAGTCACAAACGACTCGATGGCACATAACAACAACAAC
>NW_006399766.1:20295433-20296745 GCF_000299155.1 Elephantulus edwardii | reverse complement strand
AAAGTATGTCAGACGAAGCCCCAGAATCCTTGCCTCCAAGGAGCAGCCTGGTTTAACCCTCTCCAGGATGAATCTGTTTGTTTTCTTGGCAGTCCTTTTAAACAGTTCTCTCCCTCATCTGTTTCAATGCAGTATACATTATTTTATTTATCTCTTTTCTTAGGTTCCCCCCAAACCCTGGTGTCAGTCCCATTTTACAGCAGTGGCCCTATGCAGTATTTATTCTTTTGTGACCACAGCTTCTCTATCCCTTTCTTTGTTGATGGCTATAAAGCAGCACTAAACATGGGTGTGCATATACATGCTTGGGTGGTGGTTATGGTCTCTTTAGGGTATATGCCCAGTGGTGGAATTGCTGGGTCAAACGGTATCTCTATTTACAGCTTTTTGAGAAAGCACCATACTGCCTTCCATAGTGGTTGCACCATTTTATACTCCAGCCAACAGTGAATAAGGGTTCCAGTTTTTCCACAACCTCGCCAGCATTTGTTGTTTGCTGCTCTAGATTTTATAGAATACTCGAGTGCCACAACATGATAAAGGTAAATAATCCAGTTGCAAAATGAGCACAGGATATGAGCAGACACTTCACTAAAGAAGACATTCAGATGGCCAACAAGCACATGAAGAAATTTTCAAAATCCCCAGCTCTAAGAGAGATGCAAATCAAGACCACTATGAGATATCATCTCACCCCAGTATGGATAGTCTGGCACTTTCTTAAAAAGTTGGAAATAGAAATATCATTTGACTCAGCAATTCCACTACTGGAAATATACCTTAAAGAAACCAGAACCACCATCTAAACAGATGGAAGCACACCCATGTTAATTGGTACTGGTATTCACAATAGCAAAGAGATGGAAGCAACCCAAGTGCCCGCAGCCAAACAAATGGATAGCTATAGTAAATTTACACAAGGCAATAAACAGTACTGGAAAACAATGAACTCATAAAACATTAGACAACATGAGTGACCCTGAAGGACATTATGCAGAGTGAAATATCTCAGTCACAAAAGGACAAATAATACATAACACCACTGTTATAAAATAGGACTGACATGGGGTTTGGAGAAGAATAGGAAAAGAGTGGATAGATAAGGAACATTGCATTGGAACAGATGAAGGATAGAGCTATTTTAAAGGAATATATGATTAGGCATTATATGTATGACAATAGTCCAGAATAAGAGGTACATTGCAAAGTGGGCCATGGAAGGTGTAAAGGAGGGGCAGGAAGGAAAATGTGCAACGATGAATGAATGAAAATTCAACTCTACTGGAAACTTTTGTTAAAATTACAAAATTTT
>NW_006399766.1:20283282-20295323 GCF_000299155.1 Elephantulus edwardii | reverse complement strand
AAAAGTCAGGCAAAGATTGGTGGAAAAGTAAAAGCTGTTAAATATTGTCTAGGACCATGCAGTAGATGGTCTTTAAGTTTCTTGTTATTTTTGGAAATCAATGCTTGTAAAACATTGGCTAACAAAACTTTTAATTTTTTTTTTTGTGTGTGTGTGTGTGTGTGTACTGTCAAATTGGATCTGACTGGTATAGGAGGAGATTATCCCTCCTCCATCTGGTGGATTAGAACTTCTCATTTCTGGGATTGCAGTGCAGCTTCTTGCCACTAGGCCACCAGAGCTCACCTAACAAAACATTTTTTATGACTTTGAAGAACCTCCAGGAGTATCATCTTATGGAATACATTGTTTTTAAAAATGTAATATGAGGAAGATTGTGATATAAAGAGATTATTTGGTGTAGAGTGAAGATAAAACATTAATAATTATGTATTCATTATCACAATTTCCTTCTTTTGAAATAAAGTCTGTTAAAATTGAAAGCAAAAAGTGTGATTTGAGCTGTACTTTGTAGAAGGAAGAGTAGGAACTGGACAGATTTAGTGGAAGAATTAAGAGATATCCAGACAGAGAAATTTTTTTATTAATAAATGCTATGATTTTTTTTATTGCTTTGGGAATTGAGTTAAATGTACCCAAATCCTGCAAATCCCAAGATCCTCAAATAGCTCAGTTGGTAGAAGAGAAGCATAAAATTCTAAAGGAATGAGGAAAAATGTTTTGCAGAACAACTTGTATTAAAAAAAGCACAAAAGTTGTCAAGCTTATTAGCTTAATATAGACTGATATGACATGCCCCCTAATTACCTTTTGAGCCTGGAACTAGCTCACCTGTGTGGCTCAACTTTTAAGTGAGCAGTAGACATGCTTTTAAGGTGAACAGTAATAATAAGGAGGTATTTATTCCTTAAAACAATTAATTAAACAAGATCAAAGAAGCATCATTTGTACTGGGATAAGACTGAGAAATCAGGAAAAGAAAGAAGGATGAGCAGAAGTTAAAATCACAGAAGGAATCTCACAAAACAAAATGTGTATGAATGGTTGAATAGAAACCCAATTTTCTTTGTAAACTTTCAATCAAATTGCAATATAAAATAGAGAATTTTAACATAGGAGCGAACTTGGAAACATTCTTTGGCTTGAGAAGTCCCGTGTAGCTGCAGAGAAAAGAGCAATAGACAAAATGGCTTGAGATAAAAGCGGAGAGGTAAGCATGGTCTAGATAATAAAAGTCTTTGTAGATCGTGGACCAAATGAGCAAAACTATGAAGGAAGGAAAGAAAGAAAGAAATATTTGAGTGTCTTAGGGATTGTGGAAAATGTTAAGCAGTTGTTTGGGGAAACATCCAGAAAATGAAGTATAAAAATAGCCATCACCAGAATCTCATGCCTCTACTTCAGAGTAAGAAGCATTCTTAGGGTTGTGGGAATAAGCTAAGATTAATCAGGGTGTTAACACAAGAGTAATACAATTCTGTTCTGGGAAGCATGATTGGAGAGTAAAGTGGTTAGGAAAGGATAACGAAATTAAGAATGTACTATTTGACAAGGACTCAAAAGTAGGATTTTAATTTAACCAAAAAGTCAGTTGCACAGATTGGCCAGAGTATTCCTGGAACAAAGTATGTTGTTGTTGTTGTTATGTGCCGTCGAGTCGCTTGCGACTCATAGCGACCCTACGTACAACAGCCCTAAACTCCACTCTGTCCTGTGCCAATCGCACTGTCTCTGACACTCCCATCCCAATTATCCCAGTCACTGAATCAATCCACCTCATAGAGGGCCTTCCTCTCCTGCGTTGTCCCTCCACCCTCCCAAGCATGATGTCCCTCTCCAAGGACCGGTCTCTCCTCACAACATGTCCAAAGTATGTTAGACGGAGCCTCAGAATCCTTGCCTCCAAGAAGCCACCCGGTTTAACCCTTTGCAGGACAAATCTGTTTGTTTTCCTAACAGTCCATGGTATTCCCAATACTCTTCTCCAGCACCACAGCTCAAAGGCATCAATTCTCCTTCTATCCTCCTTGGTCATTGTCCAACTCTCTGATGCATAACAAGTGATTGGGAAGACCATAGCCTGTATCAGACGCACCTTAGTCTCCAGAGAGACACCATTGCTCTTCAGTACTTTGGAGAGGTCCCTAACAGCAGACTTTCCCATGGCAATGCACCTTTTAATTTCCTGGAGGCTGGTGCCAAGACTGTTGACTACAGAGCCAAGCAAACTAAAGCAAAGTATAGGTAAAGAAAATCATAGCAACTTGATTGAGGTCATGAGCACCTCCTTCTGCTCTCTCATCTAGACCCAGCCTATTCAGAGTCAGTGAAAGCTACACACACACTGGATGTGGTCGTGATGGTGACTTTGATTATTCAATCTGGTTGGAGGAGTTAGGTTTGATTTTTGTTGTTGTTGTCATTTATTTTGGCTTGAAAAATGCCAAGAGTATACTTCCATTTTGATTTTCTAATTCTAGATCTTCGGTCACTTTGTTATGATACTTTGTATTCAATGACTTTTTTCTGTCTTCATGTATAATGTCCTTGATTTCATCCTGTAACTTATCTGATCTTTAGTAATTAGTGTTCAGTTATCAAATATGTTAACAAAAAATTGTTGTAATGGTATATCAATCAACACAGAATTGACAGGAGAGAACATGAAAGGAGAGATACAATTGCTGTTGTTAGATGAATTTAAACTGAAAGTAGAGAATAGCAGAAAGCTGTTTATCTGTGTTTAATAGACCACGAAGAAAATTACATTCAACTGTGTGGATCACTTAACAAAATATGAATAACACTGTAAAGAATGGGAATTACAGAACAATTAATTGTGCTCATTCAAGAAAAGCTAGGTTATATGCAGAACGTAATGACAGCCTGATTGTAGGAAGATTCATCAATTTGCACGAAGAGATTCATATTTGAAAGAAAGGCAAGCAGGAAGAGAGAGAAATAAAACAAAACAAAAAGTTAACTGACTTTTAAAAACTGGAACAAGCTGCTTGACCTCTAAGCCAGGGTAAACTTGATGCCCATCAGAGCCCACTTCCGGGACTTGAAATTAAAGGGAGCTGACGAGTATACTCCTCAGAGCCATCACCTGGATCCACTGGAGTCAAAGTAGGAGACAGACAGCAATGAAGAGACAGGCTGAGCTTGGACGTGTTCCTTCAGCACTGTGCATCTAGCATGCGCAGGTATACAGATAAGAAAAAAAAGTGTTGCTGGCTTGAGGACCCCGGCTTATTGACTAGGCCCCATGTGGGAGCTAAGGTTGAGTAAAGGGACCAACCAGTCCGGAACGCAGGGACAAGTGTGGACACCTGCATTTGCAGATAATGCGCATTTGGACTTAGAGAAAGATGGCTGGGGATGAGTTGACCAGAACCCAACTGATGAAGAGAAGATGATCCACGCTGTGAACTAGTGTTGATTTCTGCAACCTGATGGCTTGCTCCAGACTGGACTTTGCTTGTGAATAATGATGCTCAAAGTTTCCAAACTGAACAAAAGATTCTTCAGCAAAAGGGACATGCTTGTTCCTGCAGGGTACTGATTTGATACGGATTGGCAAATCAGAAATTGGCTACCTAAAATGGGGGTATTAAGGCATGAAGTAGCTAGCTTATACACTTGCAGGAATGTAGTTATTAGCAATGATTGAAAGGGTGGAACACACAATATACATTAATGAAATACCATGTAAATAAAAAATTGTATATAATATATATAAAAGAAACACAATGTATGTGAATGACTATAAAAAGAAAAAAAGATTCTGCATAATATGGAGATGACAAAATGGTTTCCTCAAAGTGGTGAAAATTTAAAACAATAAAGAAAACCGAACCCCTCACAAGAATGATCAAATGAGAAAAGAAAGGATAATTTTGTTTTACTTAGATTCACAATCAATGCTCATGGAAGCAAAAGTCAGGATATCAAACTTATTATATTGGACAAAAATCTGCTGTAAAAGACTTCTTTAAAGTGTTCAAAAGGGTATATGTCGCTTTGAGAACTAAGGATTACCTGAGCCAGGCCATGATGTTTTCAATCACCTTTTAAGCATGAAGGGAGCTTCGGTGGCCTAGTCTGTAGGGAGTTTTACCGCTTATCCAAAGCCACACCTTTCTGGCTGATCAACTCCACCAGCCACTACTCAGGAGAAAGATGGCCACTCTCATTCCCTGTGATTTACAGCCTTAAAAACCCAGTAGAGGGTCTGTTATGAGTTGGTCCCAACTCCACAGCAATGAGTTTGGATTTGTATGTGTGAAAGCCGGACAATCTATGAGGAAGACTGAAGAAGAATTGAAGCCTTTGAGTTACGATAGCATTTGTTGTTGTTGTTGTTATGTGCTCTCAATTTGCCTGCAACTCATAGTGACCCGATGTGAACTTTCAAATAGAAAAACAAAAACCAAATGTGTCTTGGAAGTTGTGAAGCCAGAATGCTCCTTAGAGGCAAGGATGTTGAGACTACATCTCAAGTATTTTTGGACATGTTACCAGGAGGAAGAAACCCTGGAGGAGGACATTGTGTGGTGAGGAGGTGAATCAGTGAAAAAGGAAAACCCTCACTGACCTAGGTTGACACAGTGGCTGAACCAACAGGCTCAAATGTTCATGTTTGTGAGGAGGACACAGGAGTGGACAGTGTTTCATTGTTACACAGAGTTACTATGTGCTGGAATGGACTCAATGGCACCTAGCAACAACAGCAATAACAACAACGTGGCTAGCATAGAGAGCTAACAGGAGTAAAGGGAGCTCTGGCGGCCTATTGGCAGGGAGCTGCGCTGCAACCCCAAAGGTCACCAGCTCTGAAAACCCGCCGGAGGGTCAGCTATGGGTCAGCTCCGACTCGATGGTATACAACAACAAAGTATAAGGAACACAGAACACCCTTTGAATGAATGAGGAAGCGGACTTTCTGAAACATACACATTTTACACGTGAATTTCCAGTTACAGCAACTGAAACTTTCCTGAAGGCAATCAGAATTTCAGTACTTGTAGATACAGGATTCTAAAAAGTCATCCCTGGCCTCTCAGGATAGGTCTGAGGTCCCTTTTCAGTGCATCTCTACGTCCCTGGGCATGCATCAGTCAGCACTTTTCCACCCTTCACGGGAAGTGATTTTACTTCTCTGTTTACTTCATCTGACTGATAATTGCCTTTTTCCTCATTGTATCCCACACTCTGGCACATAGTAGGCAATCAAGGTACATGTTTGTTAAATAAAGGATTCCCAGAAAGTCTTTTATTTACTAGCTCCTTAAGGAAAACCTAATCCTATTTACTATGCAATTCCTGAGCCCTCTACACATTATAGAATAATCTTGTTGTTTTGACTGTAGGTCTACCAGACACCTGCTACTAGTTTTATTAGGTGAGATTATGCCAGTCACTTGTATTAATTTCCATTAGTGTTTCTGAGTACTCTTAGCTGGAAATAACCTTTAGCTTTCCTTTAACGACTTACTGACAGTATTATATTATCCAAAGCCTGACAATGCCAACACTGCCCACACCATATTCAGACGTCTGTGTTTTGACTCACCACAGTAAAACAATGAATTTAAGATGTCAACCCCTCTGAGAAGTACTGTATATTTTAGACTCAAATGTTTAAAAATTTCCCTTTCAAAATTATATATTAAAGTTTTCAATAGAGGTCAAAAGTGCGGACTTCTTGAATAGGAAATGATACGTCCAAAACTCTAAACTCTGCTTTTCAAAGAGTACATACAACTCAGAGCTATGAGTAATGCTGTTAGGTGCTCTCGAGTCAATTATGATTTATAGAGACCCTATGAACAACAGATCCATCCTGCACCACTCTATCAGTCTCTGATATCCTCGAGCTCATTGTAACAGTTACTACGTTAAGCCATCTTACTGAGGGTCTTCCTCTCTTTCTATAATCCTTCACCTTTCCCAACATATTATCTCCCTCCAAGGACTGGATCCTCCTGAGAATATGCTCAAAGTAAGTGACATGAAGTTAAACATCCTCGATTTTAAGGAGGACCTTAGCTGTACTTTCTTTAGGATATATTTATTTGTTCTTTTAGCAGTCCATGGGATATTCGATATTCTCCAATACCACAACTTAAAGGCATCAATTCATCTTCTGTCGTCCTTATTCACTGTCGAATTTTCTTTGAGAAATTTCATCACTTTGAATATGTCATCCGCTGATAATCTGTTCTCCATAGTTTCTGATGAAAAATCAGTCTTAAACTTATTAAAGATAACTTTTATGTGATGAATTAATCCTCTATTGCTGATTTCAATTTTCTTTCTTTTTTTATTTCTTCTGACATTCTGATTATGATGTATTTGACTGTGACACACGAATCCAAAACTGCAACCATAGTGTCTACATCGATAACTGGCCTGACTATAAGAATGGTATGATAGCCTCATACCCTCCTGAGTGTCAGGGGAGAAACCTCTCTGCTCCCTATCACCACCCAACAAATGACTGGCAGTGTTTCCTCAGGTTCATCCCAGGTTTGTGTGAGGATGTGCTAGCACAGTATCATATCTGGTGCTAGAAGTACAAGCACATTTCTGTATTCAGAGACCCACTCTTTACCTCAAGGTGCTAGCAGACTATATTGTGCCTGACCTATAGTCAGCTCCTGTATTGGTGGGGATACTACCTTTGACTAGAGTCTTTCCCTCAAGGAATAATAACAAAAGAAACAACAAGACTAGAAGTTGGTTCTCTGAAAGGATTAATACCATCAATAAGCTCCCAGAAAATCTAACAAAGAAAAAGAAAGGAATGATGCAAAAACACAGGGGAGAAATCAAATGAGTGATGTTACAACAGACCCAACTGAAATAAAAAACATAGTAACAGAACACTGTGAGACTCTAGTGGCCCATTGGGTAAGGAGCTACACTGCCAACCCAAAGGCAGGTGGTTTGAATTCACCAGCTGCTCTGCAGGATAAAGATAAATTAGTAATATCTTCCCGTTTGATTTACAGCCTCTGAAAATCCACTGGAGGGTCAGTTATGAGTCAGTCTGACTCAACGGGCCATAAAACTACAAACACAAGAACAACTATATACACTAATAAATTTGAAAGCCTAGAGGAAGTGTATACATTTTTAGAAACTCACTACCTATCTAACTAATATAGACAGAGGTAGAATATGTGAATATATTCATAATAAAATAAATTGAACAGGTAACAAAATCATCCCCAATGAAAAAAAAGTTGTGGCCTAGATTGCTTTACTGGTAAATTCTACCAAGCACTCAGAGAAGAGTTGATACCAATTCTAGTCAAATTATTTCAGAGTTTAGATGAAGATGGCACATTCTCAAATTTATTTTGTGAAGCAAGCCTAACTCTGACACCAAATGAGTGAAAATCATCATTAAAAAATAAAATTATAGACAAATATATCTATCTCATGGACATATATGTAAAAACTCTCAACAAAATCCTAGCCAGTAGAATCCAGTATTATGCCAAGCTTCATCATGATCAAGTGGGATTCATACTAGAAAATCAAGGATGGCTTAACAGAAGAAAAACAATCACTGTCATTCACGACATCAAAACAAAGGGAAAGAACCATATGATCATCTCAACTGATGCAGAAAAGGCACTTGACAAAATTCAACACCTTAGCATTCAAGAAAATAGGAAGAGAAGGGAAACTCTTCAACATAGTAAGAATCGTATCTGCAAAATCAATGGCCAATATTGTTCTCAATGGAACCTTGTCTTTTATCACTATTTCTTTGGTTCATAGGGTCAGTGTGAGTAATGCCTGACTCAAAGGCAATCAACAACAACACCCAATATTGTATTAGAAGTCTTAGCCAGAGCACTCAGACAAGAAAAGGAAAGTTATCCAAATTGTAATGAAGAAGTTAAACTATTTCTATTTGTAGATTATTATATAATCCAAAGACTCAGCAAGAAAAGAGCTGGATATAATTAAATGATTCAGCAGGGGCAGGGTACAAACGCAACTCATTAAATAGAGGGGTTCTTCTACAGTAACAAAGACAATTCTGAAAAGGCAATAAGGAGAGTAATGGCATTTAGAATAACAACCAAAAGATGAAATATATAGGAATATATCTAACCAGAGATACTAACAAATCTATGCAAAACACCCTATACAACACTATAAGCAGTTTGGTACTTAAAAAAGTTAAAAGTAAAAATACCTTTTAATCCAGCAATCCCATTATTAGGAATGTATCTTAAATAAATAAGAACTATAACCTAAATAGATAGATGCACACCCATGTTCATTGCAGCATTACTCACAATAGCAAAGAGAAAGTAATGAGCAAACTGTTTGTTAATGGACAGTGAAAGAACATAACCACACAATGTAATAGTAGACAACATTAAAGAATGATCAAGAATAAATGAAAAATTGCCTAACATGGATCAATCTAGAAGAAATTATGCTGAGTGACATAAGCCAGTCACAAAAGGACAAATACGGCATTGTAGTTCTTAGGTGCTATCAAGCTGATTATGATTCAGAGTGAGATATAAATTTTGCCCTATCATGAGCCATCTTCACAATCTCCAAAATGCTTAAGTCCATTGTCATAGTCACCGTGTCAATCTACCTTGTTGAAGGTCTTCCCATTTTTCTCTGACTCTCCACCTTTCTCAGTATGTCTTTTTCCAAGGACTGGCCCCTTTTACAACATGCCCAAACTATGTGAGATGATGTTTCACCATTTTTGCTTCTAAGGAGCACCCTGGTTACACTTCCTCCAAGACAAATTTGTTTCTTCTTTTGGTAGTCCCTGATATACTCAGCACTTGTCTCCAACATCACAATTGAAAGGCATCAATTTTTCTTCAGTTATCCTTATTCATTGTCCAATTTTCAGATGCATAGGAAGCAACTGAAAAGATCATGGATTGGACAAGGAACACTTGAGTCTTTAAACTGATATCACTGCTCATTACCACTTTGGAGAGGTCCTTGACAGCATATTTTTCCCAATACAATATGTCTTTTGATTTCTTGACTGCTGTTACCATTTTTAGTGTTGTTATGTGCTATCCAGTCAACTATGACTCATAGTGAACAATGGCTCTGAATCTTACCAATCTTGAGGCAACCTCACCATCTTGGATGCACCTAATCCCATTGCATGGTCACTCTGTCACTCTATCTCATCCAGATCTTTTCTGTCAGTTTTTGTATTGAGGACGTGTCTTTGCATGTTGTTAATCTTAATAGCTTAGAATATGTATATATTTGCTTCTCTATCATCTGCTCATCATCAGTGCTTGTCTGTCAGATGTTGTATTAGAGTGGAACTCCTTGATTAAGAAAGACTAGAAAGAAGTATTGGCTATCCACTTCTGAAATATCAGGCCTGGGAAAACCCTAAGTAAGTTGTTTCCAGAGGTATTGATTATGGATGAAAGTAAAATGAAATTGAGGACAGCTTCAATCTATTCTCCATCATGAACCTATTAGTTCAGTGGTAAAAGGTTTTGTTTTCTTGATGCTGGGATGTACTTTACAGTGAAGACTAGTCTTTGATCTTCTGCAATGAGTGCTTCAAGGCTTCTTCCATTTTCAGCAAGCAAGGTTGTCTCATCTGCATAACACAGGTTGTTGATAAGTCTTCCTCTAATCTTGATGACACATTCTTCATATAGTATAGCTTCTTGAACTATTTACTCAGCATACAGATTGAATAGATATGCAAAAAGTACATAACACTGACGCATACCTTTCCTGTAGTGTCCTCTTGTCCTGTTCTGATGACTGGCTCTTGGTCATATTAAGTATAGGTTTCAAATGAGCACTGGGTTTCCCATTCTTCTCAATGTTGTCCACAGCTCATTATGATCCACACAGTCAAATGTCTTTTCATAATCAATAAAACACAAATCTTTCTGGTATGTTTTGCTTTCAGACAAGATCCATCTGACATCAGTAATAATATCCTTTGCTCCATAATGTTTTCTGAGTTCAGCTTGCTCTTCAGTACTTTGGAGAGGTCCAAAGACAGCAGTCTTTCCCAATGCAATTCATCTTTTAATTTCCTGGCTGCTGGTATAAAGAGTGTTGATTGTGGAGCCAAGCAAACTGAAGCTATTAACAATCTCAATCTCTTTATGGCCCATCATGATGCTGCCAATCATCCCAGTGGTGAGAATCTTTGTTTTCTCGATGTTGAGCTTCAATGCATATTGAAGGCTGCAGTCCTTGACCTTCCTCAGCAAGTGCTTCAGGTCCTCCTCAGTTTCACCAAGCAGGGTTGTGCCATCTATATAACACAGGTTGCTGATGAATCTTCCTCCAATCCTGATGCCACATTTCTCTTCATAGAGCCCAACCTCCTGGATAATGTGTTCTGCATATAGATTGAAGAACAAACAGGTTTGTCCTGGAGTGAAGCTGGAATGCTTCTTGGAGTCAAGGATTCTGAAGCTTCATCTTACATACTTAGGGCATGTTGCAAGGAGGGACTGGTCCTTGGAGAGGGACATCATGTTTGGGAGAGTGGAGGGATGGCACAGGAGAAGAAGACCCTTGATGAGATGAATCGATTCTGTGATTGGAGTGGTGGGAATGAGTGTGTCTGAAACAGCAAATTTGGCACAGTTAGGGCTCTTGTACATAGGGTTGCTAAGAGTTGCAAGCAACTTGATAGCACATAACAACAACAACATATAGATTGAAAAGGTATGAAGATAGGACGTATCCCTGGCATATATCCTTCCCAATTTAGCACACATACCTCCTCATACAGTCCAGCCTCCTGGAAGAATTCCTCTGTGTCTCAGTTCTGTGTTTCTTGAGCAGAGTATAGGGCTGTTGTTCTTAGGGTCACTATGAGTTGCAAGCAACTTGATAGCACATAACAACAACAACAACAACAACAACACAGGGCCTTTGCAGGAAAAGATTAATAACAGATGCCACATCGTTAGCAGCCACTACATCGTCATTAGCCACCACATCAGCAGCAGCCACCGCGTGAGCAGCAGCCACTGCGTTGTCAGCAGCCATGGATAGCTATTAACTAGGAAGAAACTGAATTTGCACCACCTTCAAAAAGAGTGAACTGAGTTGGGAGTGATGCAGATCTGGAAGTGACCCACCTGGACCCATCTGCTGGGTCTGATCCACCTGAACCAAGCAGGACAGCTGGAATTTGAGTGAGGTATTATGTGGGATCTCTGCTGTTTTCTGGACCACATGGGACCCCTTAAGCTCAAGCAGAAGGGAGTGAGACAGCTGAAGCTTGAGTGGGGTGACAGACCCAGTTCTTGAGAGGAAAACCAAGGGTTCCTGGTTTTCCATTCAGGTACCCACACACATCGGCCCCCTGCTGCTCCTCCACCCCACGTGCATCTGTGTGCGTGCCTGCCTTGTGTGCATGCACACCCTGCATGCATCTTCACGTTCTGCCTTTCATCTCTTCACGTCCAGTCAAATTAACTACCTTTAGCCCAGAGCACCTTGGACTGGCCTTGCTGCAAGAGTTGTCTGACAAATAAGGCTGCTTTCACAGGCCTTTTCTCTCCTGTACTGAAGCAAATCTACCCTTGGGTCATTAGTTCTGAGAGAAACACAGGCAGGGTAGCTGCCCCACCCTCTTTTGGAGCAGTGACTTCAGATCAAGAACCTGCTATTGCCTCAGGCATGGAAAACTCTATGACAGCAATATAATGTAAGAAGCAGGGTACTTCATATTCTACTCAAGCTCAAAACAAGATGTCACCCAAAAAAAGTGACACAGTATCCATAGATTTCCTGAAGCTAGAAAGTCTGATGGAACTTTCTGACAGAGAATTTAAAAGAACAATGATTAAATATTTTCAATGGATGAAAGACAAACTTGAAGAACTACAGGACAATATAAGCAAAGACCAGGAGGAACTTAAGAAAAAAATCCAAAACAATGCATATAAAACAAACAAGGCATTAGAAGCTCTGGAAAAACAAGAAACCACAATTTAAAATATGATGTCCAATGTTTCAGATGCTTTCAACATGAT
>NW_006399766.1:20279024-20280707 GCF_000299155.1 Elephantulus edwardii | reverse complement strand
TGTCAGTCTGGAGACTAAGGTGAGCCTGATACAGGTGATGGTCTTTGCAATCACTAGCTATGCATCAAAATGAGAATCGATGCCTTTGAGCTGTGGTGTTGGAGAAGAGTATAGAATATACCATGGATTGCTAAGAGAATGAACAGGTTCATCCTGGCGAGGGTGAAACCAGGCTACTCCTTGGAGGCAAGGATTCTGAAGCTTCATCTGACATACTTTGGGCATGTTGTAAGGAGGGACCAGTCCTTGGAGAGGGACATCATGCTTGGGAGGATGGAGGGACAGAGCAGGAGAAGAAGACCCTCTATGAGATAGATTGACTCAGTGACTGGGGTAATGGGTGTAGGTGTGTCAGAGACAGAATGAGTGGCACCAGATAGAGAAGGGTTTAGGGCAGTTGTACATAGGGTCACTATGAATCACAAGAAATTTGACGGCACTTAACAACAACACTAACATGCACCAAATGGTAGAGCTGCAAAATATATAAAACGAACATTAACAAAACTGAAAAAGGAAAGAGACAACACCAATACAATAGCTGGAGACTTCAATATACCACTCTCAAGAAAAGAGAGAACTACCAGAAAGAAACTCAACAAAGATGCTGAAGAATTAAACCACACAATAAAACAACTTGATCTCATGGATATTTATAGTCTAATGCACCCAAGAAAAGCACAGTATACCTTCTTCTCCAATGTGCGTGGAATGTTCTAATAATAGATCACATTGTAGGTCAGAAGGCAAGCATCAATAAATTAAAAAACATAGAAATAATACAAAGCATCTTCTCAGACTACAATGCTACAAAATTAGAAATTACTAATAAGAGCATAAAGAAGAAAACCATACATTTAGAAGCTGAACAACACCTTGCTTGAACATAAGTGGGTATTAGAATAAATAAAAAAGGAAATAAAAATGTTTCTTGTAACAAATGGCAATGAAAACACAATTTACCAAAACCTCTGTGAAACAGCCAAAGCAATAATGAGAGGTCAATCAAACACATCAAAAGGCATGAAAAAAAATTACCATTGACTCTCTAACCCAGCATCTCCAACAAATTAAAAAAAAGCAAGAAGACCTGACACCCTCTAAAAAAACCAGAAATTATAAAAATTAAGGTAGAAATAAATGAAATATAAAACAGAAAAACAATTGAAACAATAAAACTAGGAGTTGGTTTTTCGAATAGGTCAATAAAATCAACAAACCACTAGCAAAACTAACAAAGGAAAAAACACAAATAATGTGAATAAAAGATGAAATTGGAAATGTCACAACAGAACCAACTAAAATAAAAGGGCTAACAATGGATTATTATGGTAAAACTATACTCAAACAAATATGAAAACCTATAGGAAATGGACCAATACTTAGAAATTCACAGCCTACCTAAACTGACACAAACTGAAATTGAACACCTGAACAGACACATTACAAAAGAAGAAATAGAAAAGGTAATAAAACAACTTTCAGCCAAAAAAAATTTTAAAAAAAATCCCTAGACCAGATGGTTTTACAAGTGAATTAAAACAAACAAACAAAACAAAAACTCAAACAAGTGAATTTTATCAAACATTCAGAAAAGAACTGTCACCAATTCTACCTGAACTATTTCAGAAAATAGAAAAGGATGCAATTCTCCCAGACTCATTCTCTGAAGCAAACATCCTT
>NW_006399766.1:20185803-20278183 GCF_000299155.1 Elephantulus edwardii | reverse complement strand
TTCATTTTTAATGGAAAGAAACCCTGAATAAGCAAAACACTCCTTAAAAAGAGAAAAAAGGCAGCCTGATCTCACCCTCCTCACAAAGCCCTACTTCCTGAGTGATCTGTTCTGCATACAGATTGAAAAGATATGGGGACAGGATGCATCCCTGATTCGCCCCTTTCCTGATTTTGAACCATGCAGTGTTTCCTTGTTCTGTGGTGCTAAACTATCACCATTGAGAAATCTGACCAGGATCATAATAGAAGATACTAGATAGAGCAGGAGAAAAATATTTGAAGTTCAAAATTCAAATATATTAAAAAAAATAAACACCAAACTTAATGATCTGATGAAGACTAGTGGATTCCTCAAGACTATAGCCCTTAGATACAGTTGTAACTTAGAACCAAAGCCGCTTACACAAATCACCTTTCAGCCACCTTAAAAGAAAAGTCTATAAAGTGGACAACAGCACCAGAAAGGAATGTTCTCCACAGAACAGTCAACTATGTGAGACCAAAACTATATAAAAACAACCAACTATATGAAACTAACCAATAGCATTAAGAAGGCAGGTTATTGTTGTTGTTAAGTGCTGTCAAGTCATAGACAACTCATAGCAACCCTATGAACAAAAGACATGAACAATTATATGTTTGGTGGAGCTCCCCGATTAAGACAAGCTTAGAAGCAGGAGTGGCATCCTCTTCTTAAATAGCTTGCCTCCAGAAACTCTATGAACTTGGAGAAACTATGGAAGTTACACAATTGTTCAAGTCTTTCGTTCATAGGGTCACTATGAGTCATCTACGACTCGACAGCACTTAACACCACCACCGCCAACATAGAAAGAGCTCTGTGAGCCTGGTGGATAAAAAGTTATGCTACCAAGTCAAAGGTGGATGTTTTTAATCTGCATCACTCAGGCCTGGTTTTAATTGTTTTTGGTCAAACATTCTTTTAAGTGGTATAACACTGGTCTGTGCATTGCTGTACAGAAGTAACTAGTGGTTGCTGTGATGCTGAACACTGAGACACTGATGTGTCGAATGTGATAATGGTTACCCATGGTTGGCAATGTTTGCTGGAGCTCCCCAGTTAAAATAAGCTTGGAAGCAGGAAGAAGGCAGGAGGGCGGAGCAAACATGGACAAATGGAACCAGGGAACCACAGGTGGAAATGGGGAGAATGTTGACACAGTGCGAGGACTGCAATCAATGAACAATATATGCATAAACTGATGAATGGGAAAAGCTAATTTTCTTTGTAAATTTTCATGTAAATGATGGGATATGTTTGTTAAAAAATTTAAGCTTCTTTGAATCACACTACCCTAAATATATGTAACATTCTTCTTCATATAGTCCAGCTTCTTGAATTATTTGCTCAGCATAGAGATTTAATAGGACTGGGAAAGGATACAACCCTACACACACATTTCCTGGTTTTGAACCCTTGCTCTGTCTGGACAACTGCTTCTTGAGTATGCGTAAGTTTCACATGACCACAATTAAGTGTCCTGGGATTCCCATTTTTCTCAATGTCAGTCATAATTTGTTATGATTTACACAGTCAAATGCCTTTACATAGTTAATAAAACACAAGTAAACAATTTTTTTTCTCGTATTCTCTGTTTTCACCCAAGATCCATCTGATATCAGCAGTGATATCTCTTGTGCCAAGGCCTTTTCTGAAATCAGCTTGAATTTCTGAGAGTTCTCTGTCAGTTCCAGACATTCTTAAATAATCTTCAGCAAGATTTAATTTGCTTATGATATTAATGATATTGTTTGATAATTTCTGCATTCTGTTGGATCACTATTTTCTTGCAATGGGAACTTTATATACTATATGAAAGAGAATGTAGCATCAGAATTGGAGAGAGATTCATCCACAACCTGACTTCCTTGGAAAGTTGGAGGGCTACTATAAGAGAGGAAGACTCACAATAAGATGACTGGCATGATGATAGTAGTAATGGGCACAAGTATGGTAAGGTTGGCACAGGATAGGGCAGGGTACAGATTTTTTGTTCATAGGGCTACTATGAGCAGCAGTCAACTAAACAGCACATAACACCACCACCACTACAAGAAGCAAAAGAGACCTACATACATGGAAGCACATATCTTGTTTGTGGATTGTTATTGTTGTTGTTAAAGGCCATCAAGTATGACCCATAGCAACCTTATGCACAACAGATGTGAACCCTGTCCTATCCTGTGCCATCCTCACAATCTCTGACACACTTGAGCCCATTGCTGCACTCACTCTGTCAAACCATCTCATTGAGAGTCTTACTATTTTCCACTGACTCTCCATCTTTCCAAGCATCATGTCCTTTTGTAAGCAATAGATGCTCCTAGCAACATGCCCAAGGTATGGGAGACAAAACTTTATCATTTTGGCCTCCAAGAAATACTCTGGTTGCACCTTCTCTAAAACTTGTTCTTTTGGCTGTCCATGGGATATTCAGTACTCTTCCTCAACACCACAGCACAGAGGTTTCACTTCTGTCATCTTTATTCATTGTCCAGCTCTCGAGTGCATAGCAATTGACTGAAAAGACTATGACCTGGCCGGGGGTGGTGGTGGGGTGGGCGGAGAGACTATGACCTGAATCAGGCACACCTTAGTCCTCAAACTGACATTACTGCTCATCAGTAATTTGGAGAGGTCTCTGACAGCAGGCTTTCCCAGTGCAATATATTTCCCAATCACCTATTAGTATCACGTGTTTTCGTGGATAGGAAGTCTTGTGGATGAGAATGAATATTCTATCAAATTAAAGATTCTCACTATGGGGCCAGTTAGCAGCACCATGATGGATGGAGAAGAGCTTGAGGTTGATAAGAATTTCAGCTTGCTCAGCTCGACAGTCAACACTCTTGGCACCAGAAGTCAGGAAATCCAAAGACAAATTGCATTGGGAAAATCTGCTGTCAGGGACCTTTCCAGAGTATGGAGAAGCAATTATATCAGTCTGAGGACTAAGGTGTGCCTAATTTAGGCCATGGTCTTCACAGTTACTTGTTATGCATCAGAGAGCTGGACAATGACTAAAGACAAAAGAAGATTCAATGTCTTTGAGTTGTGGTGCTGGAGAAGAGACTTGAACATGCCCTGGACCACCAAGAAGACAAATCAGTCTGTCTTGGAAAGGGTGAAACCAAGTTGCTCCTTGGAGGCTAGGGGTTTGCCCATACGTTGGGCAGGTGGCCAGGAGGGACCAATCTTTGGAGAAGGACATCATGCTCAGAAGGGTGGAGGGACAGTGCTAGAGAGCAAGACCCTGGATGAGATGGATTGGCTTAACTGGGTCAAAGGAATTAGGTGTGCTGGAGTCAGTGAGACTGGCTTAGAATAGGGCAGGGTACAGAGCAATAACAACAACAACAACAACAGTTCTATGAAAAGCAATCTACAAGTTCAATGTAATCCCAATACAGATACCAATTCCATTCTTCAAGGAGATGGAAAAGGCAATTTCCAACTTTATCTGGAAAGGAAAGAGACCCCAAATAACAAAGCTCTGCTGAAAAAGAAAAAGTAGGAGGCATCACATTCCCTGATCTCAAAACCTGCTACACAGCCATAGTAATCAAAACAACATGGTACTGGTGCCATGACAGATACCAATGCACCTATGGCCCCCTGATCTTTGACAAGAGACAAAAGTCCATTAAGTGGGGAAATGACAGCTTCCTTAACAAATGGTGCTGGTGAAATTGGACACCTGTCTGCAGAAAATGGAAACAAGATTCACACCTTACAACGTACACAAGAAACAAGTCAAGGTCCATCAGAGACCTATGGCTAAAACAAAAGACTATGAAGTTCACTAGAGAAAAGAGAAAAGCTCGTTTAGAAGCCTTAATCTATAGCATGAACAGACTCAAACATAACCAAGAATTCAAAACCAGGAGAGGATAAAATGGATGAATGGATGGTCTAATAAATAAAATCTTAACGTGCATCAAAACCCTTTCTCAACTCTTATTCAGATTGTTTGTGCCTTTTCTTTCTTTTCATTTATTAGATTTGCCAATAATTTGCCAATTTTATTGGTTCTTTCGAAGAACCAACTCCTGGTCTTGTTGATATTTTCAACTGTCTTTCTGTTTTCTACTCCATTTCTTTCTTCTCTAACTTTTGTAATTTCCTTTCTTTTAGTTCCTGTTAGATGTGCTTGCTGTTCTGTTCTTATTGGTTAGAGATGTTAGGTTAAATAGTTGATTTTAATTCTTTCTTCCCTTTTGATGTGTTTGCTTATTGCTATGAATTGACCTTAAAGATCACTGTTATAACAATAGGATGGATATGGAGGAGCAGCAGGAAAAGAATGAATAGATAATGAGCACTGTACTGGAATAGGTGAAATAAAGGACAGTCTGAAAGGAGCTGATGATTAGACATTATATAAATGACAATAAACAATCTGGAGCAGGACAAGCATTTCAAAGTAATTGACAGAGGGAGAGGGAGGAAAATGTCTATTAATATGTGAATGAAAACAAATCTGCTTGTAAAATTTCACTAAAATTAACAATAGGAAGGAAATAAAACCAAAGCAAACTTCCACAATAGAATACAAAGGAATCCCACAGGCTGGGAAAACATATTTGGTAATGTCATATCCAATTGTTATTGTTGTTGTATACTGTAGAATCAGAATCAACCCATATCTGACTCTCCTGCAGGTTTTTAGATGCAGTTAATCACACGGGAGGAGACTGCCCACCATTCTCCCATGGAGCAACCTTGAACCATGTGTCTTCAGGATTGTAGTGAAGCTTCTTGCCACCAGGCCATGAGAGCTCTCTGACATATACAATAAGGAACTCATATCTAAAACATTTTGAACACTTCAGCACCTCAACAAGAAAAAGACAACTCAGTTAGAAAATGGACAGAGGATATAAAAGACTGCTCACCAAGGAAGATATCCAGACGGCCAAAAACACATGAAGAAAAAATGTTCAAGACCATTAGGTACCAATAAGATGAAAATAAAAATAACAGGGATATAAAATCTTACCCCAGAAACAATGGCAAAGTTAAACAAGATGTTGTTATGTGCCATTGAGTCGCTTGCAACTTATAGCGACACAATGTACAAGAGCCCTAAACATTGCTCTATCCTGTGCCAACCTCGCCGTTTCTGACACACTCATTCCCACCACCCCAATCACAGAATCGATCCATCTCATCAATAGTCTTCCTCGCCTGTGCCGTCGCTCCACTCTACCAGACATGATGTCCTTCTCCAAGGACTGGTTCCTCCTTGCAACATGCCCAAAGTATGTCAGAATCCTTGCCTCCAAGGAGCAGCCTGATCTCACCCTCTCCAAGATAAACCTGTTTGTTCTCCTAGCAGTCCATGGTGTATTCAATACTCTTCTCCAGCACCACAGCTCAAAATATAAAAACAATGCTGGTGAGGATGCGGAGAGATTCAAACTCTTATGCACTGCTTGTGGAAGTGTAAAATGATGTAACAAAGTCAGTCTGGTACTTCCTCAGATGACTGAAAATAGAAATACCTTTTGATCTAGCTATCCCACTACAAGGAATCTACCCCAAAGAAAACAGAGATACAACACAGATTTATGCACATTTATTGCAGAACCACTCACAATAGCAAAGAGATGGAAACAGCCCAGATATCCATCAACAAACAAATGGGTAGAGAAACTGTGATATATTGGAGTATGTGCAGCACTGAAAAATAATGAAAAACTTGTGAAACACTACACAACATGGATGAGTCTAGAGGATATTAGGCTGAGTGAAATAATTCAGTCACAAAAGGACAAATATTGTCTAAGTCCACTGTAAAAAAAATATGAGAGTTATGAACAAGGGAGAATGGTGAGGAGAGCAGGAAAATACTGGACTGTTAATGAACACTGAACTGGGATAGATAAACGGAAGATCAGTATGAAAAGGATGGATGATCAGGTATTAAGAGTGAACTAACTCAGTCTCACAAGGACAAATAATGCATACGACTATTATTGTAAAAATAGAAGGATAACTAGTAAAACATATATGGGAACTCAAAGGGGGAAGGGATGGGAGCAGAGGGGTGAGGATAGGTAGGGGTGAAACCACAGGGCTGTACAGTTTGGTGTGGGTGGGAAGGAAACAGGAAGGATCCAGGGGAAAAGATGGGGTAATGAGGGGCAAGGTCCAATAGTGATGAATTTTATAAAATATAATGCATGAAAATGATTATATGAAGCACAATATGAATGAGGAATAGTGTGAAACACAATGTATAAAAACTTTATAAGCAAACAATTTTTTTTAAAAAAAGAATAATATAACCACTCTTTTTCTATTCTCTCAACCTCCCATGTCAGTCCTGCTTTATAAAAGTGGTGTTATACAGCACTGGTCCTTTTTTGAGTGAGATATATCACTCAGCATAGGAAAAGAGCAGAATGATAATGAACACTGCATTGGAACACATGAAGGAAAGAAAGAATTGTTTAAAAGGAATACATGATTAGGTATTATATGTAAGACACCAACCCAGAATAGGAGGTGCATTGCAGAGGACTAGGAGAGAGGAGGGGACTAGGAGAGGGGAGGGGACTAGGAGAGGGGAAGGGAGGGGAGGGAGGAACAAGGAAATTGTGCAACAATGCATGACTACTAAAAGAAAAAAAGAAAGTGAACTGGGGGAGGGGGAAGGGAGGCAAATGTACAACAATGAATGAACGTAATCTAAGTTTTTTTGTAAACTTTCATTAAAATCACAATGAAAATGAAAAAACCCACAACCTCTTTTTTAAGCATAATGGACAGTGCAGGAGAGGAAGAGCCCTGATGGGATGGATTCATACAGTGACTGGGGCGATGGGGGTTGGTGTGTTGGAATCAGTGAGACTGGCTCAGGAGAGGGCAGGGATCAGAGATGCTGTACATATGGTCACTATGATGATTTGAGGTGATCTGAAGGCAAATAACAACACTAAATGCAAACAACTATGCAGAACAGTGTACGTATTATGGGATAAAGTGGAGGGGAAGGTGGGATAAGTCTGTAAAAATGAGTGGATAAAAAAGCAATTTCTTTGTAAACTTCCACTGAAATCACAATTAGGAAAAATTGAAAGGCAGTAATTCTTTAGTCTTCCTTATTCATTGCCCAACTTTTACATGCATATGAAGGTATTGAAAATATTAAGTTTCTGTTACATGAATTAATCTATGGACAAAATGAATGAAGGCATGCA
Source organism: Elephantulus edwardii (assembly GCF_000299155.1). Taxonomy (NCBI): domain Eukaryota; kingdom Metazoa; phylum Chordata; class Mammalia; order Macroscelidea; family Macroscelididae; genus Elephantulus; species Elephantulus edwardii. Next base: position 20,270,954 of record NW_006399766.1, on the reverse strand, counting down.
ATTGTATTTTCTGATTACTGACAAACATCATAGAAAAATAAAAATTAACAATAGATTTTAAAAAGAAAAAGAAAAGAACTTAAGATCTGCAAGATATAAATTTTGAAGCTTATCTGATTTATCTTGTATTTGTGTAAGCATCTCTCTACAACATTGCTACCATAGGCTCAACTAACTTGAACATTTTACTTATTTGTACTGTTGATCTGAAATGTTCTTTCTTCTAACTCCCATCAATTTATTCTATATCCTTCATGTGGAACAACACAAACCAAGTGTACTACTACTTCCATTGTTAAATCTTTTATGAGTGCTCATGGACTTAGCCTAACGTTTTTCTCTTCAGGCTAAACTTATACTTATTTCAACCCTTTCTTGTATATTATGTTTTCTACATCTCTCCTGATGATCACGGTCATCATCCTTGGACATTTCCTCCGGTATCTATCTGAAAACATTACATCGGTATTTGAACATAATGTTTCAGGTGTGTTCTGACCCATGTCCAGTAGTCTTACATTTACATGCCTTAGCCTGAGGAGTTACTATCATACCAGGTCATCTTCCCCATCATTCCTACCACCAATTTACATTTCTGTAGGCCCTACTGTCCCCAAAAAGGAAATTATATTTTTTGCTACTTATTTAGATGGTGATACTTTCCTATTATACAGCTCAATGTAGGGCTTATGGGCTGGTGAACAAACATTTTTCAGAAAGGTTGGTATAAACAAACTGATTATAAGAGATCAGGACAGCATTACCTTAATGTACAAATTGGATATTCTAGGCCGACTATCAATTACTTTCTGAACTGCCACTAGGTCAGCACATATAGTAAAAAATGTGGATGGAATAAAGAGGAAAGCTTTTAGTCGTGCTGTTTGGTGCAGATTCAGTCTAAAGAGACACCTCACCTCACACCTGCACACGTGGACATATGAAATGATTGTTTTATTAAGTTCTGCCAGAGTTTACTGGTAAGTGATGAGAGAGTACCAGCAAGGTCAGGTAAAAGCCAAAGAAACAGAGGTGTAGCTAAATGGAAACTGGCCCTCCTGTCCTTGGGAACATTAACATGAGCAAAAGGCTCTTCATCAAGAGATGAAGGGACAATTATTGCACAGCTTGCTCTTTCAGGAGACACAGATGAAATTACACCCACCTATGTGGACAAAATGAGATCTCCTAGCACTGGTCCCGGATCCCATCTTTCCATGTCAAGCAAGGCCACTGTGGCTTCAACTTTGCAGCCAAGGAAAAGGCATGGAAACAATGTGCAGAGGAAGAATGGAACTCCTATCCTGTGTATTTTTAAAGCACCTTTGACCAGTTGTCTGGATTAAAACATAAATCTGATATATAATATACTTGACCAGGAAGGATCAGTATAGGAATAGGACATTTTAGACTGCTAAAACACGTGCACACACACAAACACACAAACACACATACACTCATTTACTCACACACACAGGCTCAATATTTCATGCCACTACTGGGTTTGTGCTGAGGATTTTGGTGATATTTGCTATAGAAAATCCCATAGGCTTGCGTCCGCCAGTCTCTCTTGCTCACACATAGAAGAAGATGAACGCCACCCTAACCACAGGCTGCTCACCAAACACTGATAAAACATAACCACAGTTCAAAGTGAATTTCTACAATCCTACATTTACAAGGACTACAGAGAAAATAAAAGTCTTTGGATTCCTGACAAACACCGTAAGTCCTTTACCCTTTTCTTTCATATAGGCTAAAGCACAAGGAGATGTGAGAACCAGTGGTCCCTGTATTCTGGTATTTTTTTTTCTGTAAACACAAAGTATTAAATATTTGCTTCCTTGGTCTTTGAGTCTCAGGGATAAGATTTTCTTTTAAAGAAACAATTCTGTGAAATAAAGAAAAGGAGCTATTACTGGTGTGCTATCTTACTAATGAACTCGAGCAATCTTTTAACATGCTCTGGCTATTCCATAAATATTAAAATAGTCATTAGGCTAACAATATCACTTTAAATTACAACAAATTATATTTAAAATGACGCTGATCTTAAGGGTTCAAAGAAGTTAGAGCCTGAAGGAATCAGCACAATTTAATTCAACCTTGAATACAAAGAATTACTTATGTTTTCAATTACTATGAGCCAGGCACTGCACTATTTACATGTATTGTTCTTATTTAATCCTAACAAAACATTATGAAGTTGGTACTGCTACTATCTCCACTATTCAAGTGAGAAAACAGAAAGTCAGCAAAGTTAAGTAACTTCCTCAAATTCACACAACGGGCAAGTAGAAGAGCCTTCTGTGCTTACCCTCTGTGCTAGCCAGCTTCCTAATTTCAGAGACCCCCAAGCTATCATCTCAGGTTGTACAGATACAGAGCTAGAATTTCAGCCTTCTGATGCCTCATTTAATGCTCTTTTTTATTTTTTACTGTGATTTGAGCAAATTCCTTATAGAGCAAATTGGCTTTCACCTAACCATTCATACACATTTTGTTTTATGACATTACTTGTAATACCATGATGTATTTTTTTATATCTTTCCCTCACTCCCCTCTTATGATTTCTATTTCCAGTAATCTTGATATCTTACCCCTTCCTGTCTTCAAGGCTTTATCCCAGGGAAAATAGTGCTGTTTTGATCTTATGGGGTTGATTATTCTAAGGAGTAGAGTGCCTCCACGTTTTGAAGGGTGACTAAGAGCCACAGTTGCAGGGGCCCCACCAATCTTTATTGGACCTAGAAACCCAGCCTTTTGTAATGGTTTGAGCTTTTATTTTTTTTTTATAAAAAAAAATGTTGTTCCATATTTCTCCCTACCCTGCCCAGAACCTTCTATTATGATCTCTTTTAAAGTGGTTGTCAGTGTTAGCTGGGCACTGTAATAGTTCTTCTGGTCTCAAGGTCCTGCAGGTTGAGGTATGCACAGTCCATTTGTATTTTGGACTAATTATTTCAATACATTGTTGTTTTCATTCTCTCTTTTTTGTTCTGAATCAGAAAAGAAATAATTTTACCTTAGGTAGTCTTTACACAGGACAGAGCAGAGTTTAGGGCTGTTGTACATAGGGTCGCTATGAGTTGCAGGCGACTCGACGGCACATAACAACAACAAACAACAAGTCTTTACAAGTTTATAAGACTCCAATTGCTAGTCATAAAAATAAGACGTAGAACCTTGTCTTTATGGAGTACATTGTTTCAATTTACCTTGATGTCCTCTGTGACTTCAGCCTGAGGCCTCTCCAGAGTATTTCCTGTAGATTCTAGCATCAAAACTTTTTAGGAAAATGTAACATATTCCAGACAACTGAATCAATGATTTTTCTTCAAGGAGACCTAAAAACAAAAGCCCAGCAAGACTTTCCTTTGGTTTTGTCCCATAGACTTTTGGGGTGTTTTTTAAAAAATTTTTTCCCCTTCATTAAGTATTTTTTCTTTTCCTTTAAAAATTAGCATAAAAAAGAAGAAAAAAATATTTTCCTTAAACTAGTCTTTCCTGGGTATGTTAATGGGCATATTCAGGCAAATGGAAACAGGTTGATGATTATATTGTATACAGAAAATTACTGATTAGACTTGAGTTTGTTGTTATGTGCCATCAGGTAGCTTGTGACTCATAATGACACACAGTACAGCATCTCTGAGCCCTGTTCTATCCTGAGCCAATCTTACTGTCTCTGACACACCTATCTCTACTACCCCAGTCACTGAGCCAATCCATCACATCCATGGTCTTCTCCTGTGCTGTCCCTCCACCCTCCCAAGCATAATATCCTCCACCCAGGACTGGTCCCCCTTGCAACATGTCCAAAGTATGTCAGACAAAGCCTCAGAATCCTTGCTTCTAAGGAGCAGCCTAGTTTCATCCTCTCAAGGATGAAGTTGTTTGTTCTCCTAGCAGTCAGTTCTCCAGGACCACAGCTCCAAGGTATCAATTCTCCTTCTATCATCCCTAGTCACTGTCCAGTTTTCTGATGCATAGCAAGTAATTGCAAAGACCATGGCCTGGATCAGGCGCACCTTAGTCTCCAGACTGACATCATTGCTCTTTAGTACCTTGGAGAGGTCCTTGACAGCAGACTTTCCCAGTGCAATTCATCTTTTGATTTCCTGGCTGGTGGTATCAAGAGTGTTGCATGTGGAGCCAAGCAAACTGAAGGTGTTGACAATCTCAATCTCTTTACCATTTATCATGAGGCTGTCAATTGACCCAGGGGTGAGAATCTTTATTTTCTTGATATTGAACTTCAATCCATATTGAAGGTTGCAGTCTTTGGTCTTCTGCAGCATATGCCTCAGGTTCTCCTCAGTTTCAGCAAGCAGGGTTATGTCATCTGCATAACGCAGGTTGTTGATAAGTCTTTCTCCAATCCTGATGCTGCATTCCTCCTTATAGAGTCCAACCGCCTGGATGATCTGCTCTGCATATAGATTGAAAAGATATGAAGACAGGACACATCCTTGGTGTACACCCTTCCTGATTTTGAACTATGTGATGTTTCCTTGCTCTGTTCTGAGGACTGCTTGCTGGCCCAAGTAAAGCTTTCGCATAAGCACAATCAAGTGTTCTGGGATTCCCATTCTTCTCAGAGTCGGCCATAGCTTGTTATGATCCACACAGTCAAACACCTTTGCATAGTCAATGAAACACAGACATTCCTTTGGTACTCTGTGCTTTCTGTCAAGATCCATCTAACATTAGCTACAATATCCCTAGTATCACTACCCCTTCTAAACTGGATGCTTTAAAAATACTAGTTACAGGTATATCACTTTCTAAAGAAAAGCTAACAGTAGTTTTGAAAGTAATTCTCACTAAACTGAGATCCATATTATCTATTAAACACAGGGAAATGTGTATGGGCTGCTGTTCTTGGTACTTAAGAGGTTTGTTGATAAGTAAGGCAGAATTTTTTTGGAATGGATTTCAGTACATGTGTCATACACACCCAAAGGTGACACTTAGGGACTACTAGGTTGCTGTCCCCCTAGTGGGATTTCAGAGGCTGTAATTTCATGGGAGGAGACTGTCTTTTCTCCGTCAGACCTGCCAGTGGGTTTGAGCCATAAGCCTTTGGGTTGGCAGCACAACTCCTTAGCACTAGACCACCATAGCTCTCCTGCTTATCTGCAGAGCCAAAGAAGTCCTAATGATGGAAGCCTCTTCCAATTAACAGTCACTTGTCTTCATTAAAGGGCAGAAAGTGGTCAGGGAGAGAAGCTAATGGAAGACAGATGAAATCCTAAGACAGATGGAAACAGCACCTGGACCCTTTAGCACGGTCCACTCTTCACCTAGATGTCCCCTTGCTTCTGTCTTCCATGAAGACATTTCCTGAGAGCCATTTACGATCAGGGGAGTTATTCAGATATTCTGACAAGGAGAGCTGAATTGAAAATAACCTTAATATCTACTTGCAGCTGCCTATTGCCCAGGGATGCTCTGAGAGGGAAAGGTCATTGATGAAACTTTAAAACAAGTAAATGTTACCTTGCTTCCAAAGAGTGCACATATTAATAACTTCAAGTTTCAATTCAGAGGCAATAAAAGAATACTGTTTTTCCCCCCTTTACTAGTAAATGTCAGAAGCACAGACACTTCCCATTTCCTGGCACTCCAACTCCCATAGTTGAATCACTTCAGCCATTGACTCAGCAAGTCATGCTTTAAGCTTTGCCCTTTAAACTCCAGGCAAAAGTGGAGCAAATTCTGGGGACTTCCAGAGTAGCCCAACCAGACATGTTTCAGGCTTTGCTCTTTTAACCGCATGGAGAAAATTCCTGGGACTCCAGGGGCTGATGTTTTAATGACAAAACAACAGCAAAATGATAAAAGGACAGCATATAAGATAGAATGAGCAGGCTGAAAGAAAGCATGTGAGGGTTAGGGGAAAGGGAACTGAGTACCTGACAGTTCCAAACCTAGAGCTTTCCACTGTGCGCTCTTCAGTAGGGAGCCTCCCCTCTCTGAGCTCAAGTGTCCTCATCTAGAAAGTAGATGGTCCCTGAGATCTCTCTGAGTGACAGAAAGTCATGATTAACTAAAATGTCTTACTCCTTGTCATGATGATATAAGAAAAACAGATAAAAAGAAAAATGGCTTTATGTGCAGTAAGGTCATAAATGTCCAGAGAGCTGAACATGAACCAGTATTAACAAAAATATCATGTCCTCTCAGTAACTAAAGCTGCAACAAGAAATTAAAATACAGTAAAAATTGTTTGACATTAGTATGTGGGATGGAGTCTTAGAAAGAGCAAAGAGATTGAAGTTTGCTGTTTAAATCACCACTTGCTAGCTGTGTAATTTTGGGGAAGGTGTGTAATTACTCTGGGCCTCAGTTTTCACGAATAGAATAGAATAGAATAGAATAGAATAGAATAGAATAGAACAGAACAGAATATTCCATTTATCTAATTTGTTGAAAATTAAATGGAAAAAATGTACCCAAGATGTTTTTTCTTCTTCCTACTCACTCTCCCATCCTAATATATAGACAGTCCTGTTGCTGTTGGTAAAAAAAAAAGTTGCTGCTATGTGCCATCGAGTCAGAACAAACTCATAGCTAACCTTCCAGTGGATTTTTAGAGTCTGTAAGTTGTTTGGGAGCACACTGGTCATCTTTCTCCCATGGATCAGCTGGTGGACTTGAACTGTGTGCCTTTAGGTTGGCAGAGGAACTTCTTACTCACTAAGCCACCAGAGCTATAGTTCTTAAGAAAACACATAAGAACAGTTAAGTAACAGTGTCAGAGAGCAGATGAGTGACAAAGACTCAAATGGTTTGCAGAGATGACTCATAGTCATAGAAATTTCTTAGAGGAAGGAAGACTAGCCACAAAACACTTCATTTTCATCTTTACAGTTTGAGATGTGAATGTAATATATTATCTCTAGTGAGATATTTGTATCGAGGATATCGGTTAAGAGAAAGTAAAATACTTTTTGTAGTCACTTAGCTTTTAAGTTAAAGAGCTGGGACTCAAATACAGGTTTTCTGGTTCCAGGTCTAGTACTTTTTCTAAAATAAAGAGGCTGAGATTGTAGTCATAGAAGGGATTTAGTTAGGGAAGGAGAGTAAAAATGAGGAGATAGAGCAGGAAAAGAGAGACAAATGTTGCAGTATCAGGTCCCAGCCAGAGCAAAACTATTTCATCTTTCCACCCCCAATTCCATCAGCCCAGATACATCTATTCTGCCTTTTTCGTAATCGTCAATCAGCTCTTTACTTTCGTGAAGGTCAAAGATGAGATCCTAACCTTTCTTAAAGTTTTGCTCCTCCAATTTTTCTATTTGTCTCTCTAGTTGCTTGTCTTACTTTACTCTTTTCAGTCCACTGCTCATAGGTTCCAATTCCACCATTTAACTGCCTTGGTCATTATCCAGGCCAATGATAACTCTTCTTCTTGCCAAATTCAATGACAAGTTTTCGTTTTCTGCTTAGTCCACCTCTAAAAATATTTTGTACTGCTGATGACTTCTCCCTTCTGAAACCTCTTTCTTACGTAGAGCTCCAGAATCTCATGCTCTTCTGGATTTTCTCTTCCTTTGGCCATTGCTCCGCAGTCGTCTTTGATAACTTCTCTTCCTCCTTCACTTGACTTCTGAATACTGAAGGATAGTAGGCTCAATTCGTGGATCTCTTCTCTGTCTATACTCACTTTTGGATTTCATCTAATCTTATGGTTCTAAGTACTACAGGTAGAAGATTCAGTTGCTGCTTTCCTTACATCTAAGTCCAACAGGCATATTTAATTCAACATGTTGCCTACTACTATTTGCTAATCCTAAGACTCATGCTCTTTTGCACTTTATTAAGTTAAAGCTATTTCTTTGATTCTGCATAGTCAATAAAACACAAACAGACATTTTTTCTGGTGTTATCTGCTTTCAACCAGGATACATCAACAATGATGTCCCTGGTTGCCATGGCCCCTTCTAAATCCAGCCTGAACTTCTGGCAGTTCTCTCTCAATGCACTGTTCTATCCGTTTTTAAAATAATCTTCAGCAATATTTTGCTTGCACCTAGTATCAATGATCTTGTTTGATCATTTCCGCATTCTATTTAATCATCATTTTTTAATAGAATAAATGTGGATCTCTTCCAGTCAGCCAGCCAAGAAGCTATCCTCCAGACTTTCTGGCACACACTGAAAGCTGGAAAATGAATAAGGATGACAGAAAAAGACATGCATTTGAGCTGTCGTGTTGGAGAAGAGCACTAAATATCTCATGGACGGCCAAAGGAACAAACAGATATGGCATGGGCAAAGTGCAGCCAGAGTGCTCCTTGGAGGAAAAAAATTACCTTCCAGTGGCCTAAAATGCTGAGATTTTGAAGGCAGCCTAAATACCCCCAGAAGAGCACCCCCAGGAGAAACAAGCTTGACCACTATGCCATCATCAAATTTCCCCTGACCACTGAGTCAGCCATGAAGAAGATAGAAGATAACAACACACTTGTGTTCATTGTGGATGTCAAGGCCAATAAGCACCAAATTAAACAAGCTGTAAAGAAGCTCTATGACATTGATGTGGCCAAAGTCAACATCTTGATTAGGCCTGATGGAGAGAAGAAGGCTTATGTTTGACTTGCTCCTGACTATGATGCTTTGAAAGTTGCCAACAAAATTGGAACCATCTGAACCAAGTCCAAATGGCTAATTCTAAATACAAATTTTTCTCACCATCAAAAAAGAGAACACATACTGACAGACACATAGATCAGTGGACTAGAAAAGCAAATCCAGAAATCAGCCCATCTACCTATGGTCAATTGATTTTTGACAAAGAGATGAAATCAGTTAAGTGGGGAAACGAAAGCCTTTTTAACAAATGGTGCTGGCAAGATCCACACCTCACTCCATACACAAAAACCAACTCAAAATGGATCATGGACCTAGGACTAAAACCAAGGACTATACATTTCATTAAAGAAAAGCTTGGAAGAACCCTGGAAGTCCTAATCCACAATATAAACAGTCTTCCAAGCATCCTGAAAAATCTACAACTAGGATGGGACCTTCTAAGAATCAAATCCCTATGCACATTCAAAAACCTCTCCAACAGAGTGAAAATGGAAGCCACAGATTAGGAAAAAATATTTGGTAATGACATGTCAGATAAGGGACTTATATCTAGAATTTATAAAATACTTGAGCACCATAACAAGATAAATAACCCAATTGAAAAATGGGCTCAGGATATGAACAGACACTTCACCAAAGAAGACATTCAGATGGCCAACAAGCACATGAAGAAATGCTCAAAATCCCTAGCTCTTAGAAAGCTGCAAATCAAAACAACTATGAGATATCATCTCACCCCAGTAAGAATAGCAAAATTCAACAGAGCAGCAAACAACAAATGCTGCTGAGTTTGCGGAGAAACTGGAACCCTTATTTGCTTTTGGTGGTTTTGTAAAATAGTGCAACCACTATGGAAGGCTGTATGGTGCTTTCTCAAAAAGTTGCAAATAGAAATACCATTAGACCCAGCAATCCCTCTACTGGGAATTTACTCTAAGGAAACCATAACTGTCGCCCAGGCAGATATATGTACAACCACATTTACTGAGGCTTTGTTCACAATAGCAAAGAGTTGGAAACAACCTGAGTGCCCATCAACAAACGAATGGATAGGGAAGCTCTGGTATATTCACACAATACTATGCCGCATTGAAAAACTAGGAACTCATGCAATATTGTTAAAAATGGGTGACCCAGAGGACACTATACTGAGTGAAATATCTCAGTCACAAAAGGACAAATACTGCATAACGCCACTGTTGTAGAATGGAACTGACCTTAAGGTTGGGATGAGACTGAGAAAAATTGGATAAATTATGTATACTGCATTGAAACAGATGAGGGGGAGAACAGTTTAAAAGAGATATATGATTAGGTATTATGGTTATGACAAGAGTCCAGAATGAAGGTTGCATAGTGGAGTGTACTCGGCGTGGGGGTTGGGGATTGTACACCAATGAAGGAATGTTTCTTTTACTTTTCAAAGAGAAGAGTGAAGTGGAGGAGAGAGGTGGGCAGGGAGAAAAATGCAACAACGAATGAATGGAAATCCAAAATCTCTATAAATGTTCATTAAAATTAGTAAAATAAAATTTTTAAAAAGAGAACAAATAAGTCTGTCTTGGAAGAAGTTTAGTGAGAATGTTGCGATTTTGTCTTGCATACTTTAGGCATTTTGTCAGGAGGGGCGTGGATAAAGCCATCATACTTGGTAAAGGGAAGGGTCAGTGAAAGAGAGAAAGACCCTCCAGGTTGTCTGACACAGTCGACAAGGAGCTCAAGCACGACAGAGACTGTGAGGATGCCGCAGCACCGAGCAAGGCTTTCTTCTGTCGTTGCATCTATTTTGTTGGTCACTGCATTAGAACCAACTCAACAGCACCCAACAGGAGCAGCAGAGTGGAAGGGGTGGCTGGACATGTGAGGTGCTAGGAAAAGTGAAGCTCACACAGGGCTTGGAGAGAGTTCAAGGAGGTTCCCTTCAAAGAGGTGATGTTTGGAACCATAACAATAGGTGAGAACTATGGAAGAGATAATAGAGAGGTAGGTAGTGAAGCTCAAGATCACCTACCCCTAAATTGGAAGCAGGAAAAGAAAAAGAAGCAGAAAGTAAGAGAAAACGAAAGTCAAGAGAAGGGAACTTTTTTAAAGGGGGAGAAATGTGTGATTAATCAAAAGCATGTAGAAACATAATGTTTCTACAGTTTCCACACACCTGTCAAGTAACAGTGAAACCACCAGACATAAACAAAGAATCTCTGACAGCTTCCGCTGTGCCTTCTGGGTGATAAGTTTTGATATGGCAAGTAGGCTGCAGTCTTTCGTAAGTGAACCAACTGTTCAGTGTTTTAGAAATTAGAAGCATCATCCGGTTACAATTACAATCCAGTAGTTCTCTGAGCCAAAAAACAATATACACCATCAAGGGAAACAGAGGAAAATATCTTTTTTTTAAAAAATAAATATTAGGCAATATCAGGAGTTGGAAGAATTCAGATGGGAGACAAACTTTTAAAAATATTAATATATCTTCTCTTTTGTGACGTGACAGGGGACCTACGTTACAGTTCAGATTAGTTAATAAACATGAAACTCAAATTATATATTATTCATTTGGAAGGATATGTCCAATCCTAAAGTTATGTGTCCTATCTCCATACCTTTTCAATCTATATGCAGAACAGATTAACCAGGAGGCTGGGCTGTATGAGGAGAAATGTGGTATTAGGATTGGAGGAAGACTCATCAACAATCTGTGTTATGCAGATTACACAACCCTGCTTGCTGCAGAAGATCAAGGACTGCAGCAGATCAAGGACTGCAGCCTTCAATATGGATTGAAGCTCAGTATCAAGAAAACAAAGATTCTCACCACTGGGCCAATTGGCAGCATTGTGATGAATGGTGAAAAGACTGAGATTGTAAACAGCTTTGGCTTGCTTGGCTCCACAATCAACACTCTTGGCACCAGCAGCCAGAAAATGAAAACACGTATTATGTTGGGAAAGTCTGCTGTTAGAGACCTCTCCAAAGTACTGACGAGCAAAGATGTCAGTCTGGAGACTAAGGTGTGCCTGATACAGGCCATGGTCTTTGCAGTCACTTGCTATGCATCAGAGAGCTGGATGATGTAAGGAGAATTCATGCCTTTGAGCTGTGGTGCTGGAGAACAGTATTGAATATAGCATGGACTGCTAGAAGAACTAACAGGTTCATCCTGGAGAGGGTGAAGCAAGGCTGCTCCTTGGAGGCAAGGATTCTGAATCTTCATCTGACATACTTTGGACATGTTGCAAGGAGAGACCAGTCCTTGGAGAGGGACGTCATGCTTAGGAGGGTGGAGAAACAGTGCAAGAGAAGAAAACCCTTTATGAGATGGATAGATTCAGTGATAGAGGCGTCATGGGAGTTGGTGTGTCAGAGGCAGTGAGGTTGGCACAGGATAGAGCAGGCTTTAGAGCTCGTGTACACAGGGACGCGATGAGTCACAAATGACTTGACGGCACATAACAACAACATAGAATGTATTGTGTTGTAAGATGATGTTGAGTATGAATTATAACCACTGTGTGAACAACAGATCTGAAGCCTGTTCTATCCTGTGCCATCCTTATATTCTCTAACATACTTGAGTTCATTGCTGCAGTCAACTTGTCAGTTCATCTCATTGAGGGTCATCCTCCCTTTCGCTCACCCTCCACTGTTACAACCATGATGTCCCTTTCTGAGGAATGGCCCCTCCTAACCATATGCCCAAAGTACGTGTGATGAACCTTGCCTCTAAGGACCACTCTGGCTGCTCTTTCTCCAGGATATAGGTTTGTTCTTTTGGAAGTCCAAGGAATATTCAGCAGTCTTCTCAAATACCACAGTTCAAAGGTATCAACGCTTCTTGTCATCCTTATGCATTGCCCAGCCGTCAGTGCATAGCAGGTGATTAGAAAGAACATGGCTTGAGTGAGGTGCACCCTGGTCTTTAAACTGATATCACTGCAAATCAAGGCTTTGGAGAGGACCCTGACTGCAGACTTGTTCAATGCAAAAGATCTCCTGACCTCCTAACTGCTAGTTCCAAGAGTACTATTATCAAGGATCCAAATAAGATGAAATAATTGACAACTTCCACCTTTTCTCCACCTATCATAATGTTGCCTATTGGTCCAGAGGTGAGGATTTTTGTCTTCTTGATGTTGAGATGCAGTCAATAGCAAAGGCCTTGATCTTTAACAGCAAGCAATTCAGGTCCTCCTTACTTTGAGTAAGCAAGGTTGAGCCATCTACATAGTGCAGGTTGTTGATGAATTGTCCTCCAATTCTGATGCTATCTTCTTCTTCGAAAAGTCCATCTTCTAGAATAATTTCTCAGCATACAAAGTGATTAAGTATGAAGAAAGGATACAGCCCTGATGCACACTTTTCTTGATTTTAAATCATGCAGTGTTTTCTTGCTGTGAACGGACTGCTTTCTTGGTCTAGTTATAAGTTTCACATGAAAATAGCTAAGTGTTCTGAGATTCCCATACTTCTCAATGTTAGCCATAGCTTGTTTTGATCCACACAGTCAAATGCCTTTGCATAGTCAGTAAAACACAAATAGACATTCTTCTGGTATTCTCTGCTTTCAGCCAAGATCCATCTGACATCAGCAACGTTACCTGATGTCATGGTCCCTTCTAAACCCAACTTGAACTTCTAACAGTTTTCTTTCAATGTACTGTTCTAGCTGTTTTGGATGATCTCCAGCAGTATTTTGTTTGCATGTGATATTAATGATATTGTTCAATAGTTTCCACATTCTGTTGGATCACATTCCTGGGAATTGGAACAAATACTCTTCTAGTCATTTGGCCAAGTTGCCGTCTTCCATATTTCCTGGCATGAACTGGTAAATACATCCAGGGCTGCATCTGTTACTTGAACCATGCTGATTGGTATGCCATCAATTCCTGAGGTCTTATTTTCTTCCAGTGTCTTCACTGCACCTCGAACTTCTCCTCTCATTACCACTGGCTCTTTATAATATGTCACTTCTTGAAATATTTCAGTGTTGGTCAATCCTTCTTGGTACTGTATTTCCTTCATCTTCTTTTAATGTTCCCTGGATCATTCAAGATTTTCCCCATCACACCTCTCAGTATTTGCTACTTGAGGTTTAAATTTGTTTTTTAATTATTTAAAATTTAGAAATGCCAAGTGAGCTCTTCACTTTTTACTTTCCAAGTTCAACTCTTTGCATATTCCATTGTAATACGTTGCTTTATCTTCTAAAATTGTCTTTTGGCATATTATGTTCATCTCTTTTACTTCAGCATCCCTTCCCTTTGTCTTGGCTTCTCAACACTCCAGTGCAACTTTCAGTCTCTTTGGACAATAATTTTGGTCTTTGGAATGAACTTTTGCTCTCTTCATGGATGATATCTTTGATGTCATCCCACAGTTCATCTGGTTTTCAATCATTAATGTTCAATGCTTCAAACCTGTTCGTGAGATGATTTGACCTATGGACCCTGCTATGGATAGATTTTAGCAGAGTTCCCAGATTAACACAGACCAAAAATCAGCATCCACTTTTGAAATAACAAGCCTTTGAAAACCCTATGAGCAACAGAGAAATGAGCATAGCTATAAAATATACCTACCTAATATTATATATGATATAATATAATACACTGCCTGGTATTATAATATTAGGTAGATCTCAGATGGGAAGTAACTGAAAAATGAGGAGAAACTGCTGCAAATAGCCATTAATAATTGGAACATGGGATGTTTGAGTGTAAAAAAATTTGAAGTTGTGAAAAATGAAATGGAATATATAAAGTTGTATATTCTAGGTATTAGTGAGCTCAAATGGATTGGCATTTGGCCACTTTGAGTCAGATGATCATATACTCTTCTATGAATGAAAAGTTGAAGAAGAATAGTGTTGCATTCATGGGTGTTGATTGTTGTTGTTAGGTGTTGTCGAGTCGCTTGCAACTCATAACAACCCTACGAACAAGAGCCCTAAACCCTGCTCTCTCCTGTGCCAACACCACTGTCTGTGACACACCTACTCCCATTACTCCAATCACTAAATCGATCCATCTCATCGAGGATCTTACTCTCTTGAGCTGTCCCTCCACCCTTCCAATCATGATGTCCCTCTCCAGGGACTGGTCCCTCCTTGTAACATGTCCAAAGTATGTCAGACGAAGCTTCAGAATCCTTGACTCCAAGGAGCAGCCTGGCTTCCCCTCTCCTGGATGAGCCTGTTTGTTCTCCTAGCACTCTTCTCCAGCACCACAGCTCAAAGGCATCAATTCTCTTTCTATCATCCCTAATCATTGTCCAGCTCTCTGACGCATAGCAAGAAATTGTAAAGACTATGGCCTGGATCAGGCACACCTTCGTCTCCAGACTGATGTAACTGCTCTTCAATATTCTGGGGAGAGGTCCCTGACAGCCGACTTTCCCAATGTAATTCGTCTCTTGACTTCCTGGCTGGTGGTACCAAGAGTGTTGACTGTGGAGCCAAGCAAACTGAAGTTGTTCACAATCTCAATCTCTTCACCAATTGGCCCAGTGGTGAGAATCTTTGTTTTCTTGATGTTGAGCTTCAATGTTGATTGTAGATCGAACTAAAATGAAATAGTTGAGAATTTCAATCTTTTCTTCCTGTATCATAATGTTGTCTATTGGTCCAGTGGTGAGGATTTTTGTTTTCTTGATGTTGAGGTGTAACTCATATTAAAGGCTATAGTCTGATCTCCTGCAGGCTTCTTCACTTTCTGCAAGCATGTTTGTGAGTCTTTCTCCAGTTCTGAAGCCACACTGTTCTTTATATAGTCCAGCTTCTCAAATTATTTGCTTAAATTGAATAGTTTTAGAGAAAGGATACAAAATGGATACACTCTTTTCTGGATTTTTTTTATGGTGAGAAAAATTTATTACATTTAGAATTAGCCCGCTGGACTCAGTTTAGATGATCCCAATTTTGTTGGCAACATCCAAAGCATCATAATCAGGAGCAAGTCGAACATAGGCCTTCTTCTCTCCATCAGGCCTAATCAAAGTGTTGACCTTAGCCACATCAATGTCATAGAGCTTCTTTACAGCTTGTTTAATTTGGTGCTTGTTGGCCTTGACATCCACAATGAACACAAGTGTGTTGTTATCTTCTATCTTCTTCATGGCTAACTCAGTGGTCAGGGGAAATTTGATGATGGCATAGTGGTCAAGCTTGTTTCTCCTGGGAGCGCTCTTCCGGGGGTATTTGGGCTGCCGTCGGAGTCTCAGCGTCTTAGGCCGCTGGAAGGTGGGTGACGTGCGGATCTTCTTTTTTTTTTGGCTGTGGACGCCCTTCAGGACTGCCTTCTTGGCCTTCAATGCCTTTGCTTTGGCTTCAGTTTTGGGAGGGGCAGGGGCTTCCTTCTTCGCTTTCGGCACCATCTTCGTAGAAAGCTCTTTTCTGGATTTTTAAACCATGTGGATTTTTAAACAAGTGTTCCCTTGTTTTGTTCAGACAACCACTTCTTGGTCTATGTGTAGGTTTCCCATGAGCATAATTTTTTCTTTGGTATATCTCAGTCAGCCATAATTTTTTATAATCCACACAAATGTCTTTGTATAATTAATAAAACCCAAGTAAACATCTTTCTGATATTTTTTTTGCTTCCATCCAAGATCCATCACACATCAACAATGATATCCCTTGGGTCAGAGCCTCTGTGAATCCAGCTTGAATTTCTGACAGTTCCTTGTTGATATACTGTTCCAGCCATTTTTTAAAATGATTTTTTTTCTTTATCTTTATTGTATTATTTTTTACGTGTACCATCAAATCAGATCTGACTGGTACAGGAGGAGATTGCCCCCTCCTTCTCCAGCAGATCATCTGGTGGATTTGAACCACGCACCTCTGGGATTGCAGTGCAGCGTCTTGCCACTAGGCCACCAGAGCTCCCTTTGTTCCAGCCATTTTTAATAATCTGCAGCAAGTTTTTACTTATGTGTGCTATTAATCTTATTGTTAGATAATTTCCACATTAGGTTGGATCATCATTTTTGGGAATGAGAACAAATATAGATTGGCTCCTAAACAGATTTTTTTTTTAAAAAAAAGGAAGTCCTATGATGTCAAGTCAATTTTAAAACATAGCAATTCTATAGGATTGAGTTAAATTACTTCATAGGTTTTGTAAAGCCTATAAATATTTATGGAGCAGATGATAAGTTTGAACTGCCAGCCTTTTGGTTAGCAGCCAGCAGTTAACACTGTACCATCTGTGCTCTTCCATAAAGATTACACCTCATGGGGTAGTTCTACATAACAACAATCACAAAGGTCCTTACACTCATGGGTACTATTTTTACTCTGAAAGTTATCAGCTGTTTCTTAATAAAGGAAAATTAATATTGTTAGATATAGTATATCTAGGAGCTCTGGTGGCCTAGTGGCAAGAAGCTGCACTGCAATCACAGAGGCATGTGATTCAAATCCACCAGATCCTCTGCTGAAGGAGAGACAATCTCCTCTTGTACCAGTCAGAGCTATTTGACAGTACACACACACACACACACACACACACTAATAAAATAAAATAAAATTTAATAAAAAGAAATAGTATATCTTGGGATATGCCAAAATTCTCTTGCACATCTTTCAAAATGAGTTATAAATTAGTAAATGTTTGGGAACAAGGAAAAAATTTATAAGTGTCTTAGTTTATCTAGTGCTTCTGTAACAGAAATATCTCAAGTAGATAGCTTTAATAAACTGACATTTATTCCATCATAGAGTAGGAAGCTAGAAGTCTGAGTTCAGTCTCAAATCAAGAAAACAAAGATTCTCACCACTGGGCCAATTGCAGCTTCATGACAGACGGAGAAGAGATTGAGATTGTTCACAGCGTCAGTTTGCTTGGTTCCACAGTCAACACTCTTGGCACCAACAGTCAGGAAATCAAAAGATGAATTGCACTGGGAAAGACCAGGAGTCTCTCTAGAGTACTGAAGAGCACTTCTTTCTGTCTGCAGACTAAGGTGTGCCTAATACAGGCCATGGACTTTGAAATTACTTGCTATACATCAGAGAGCTGGACAATGACCAAGGAAGATAGAAGAATTGATGCCTTTAAGTTGTGGTGCTGGAGAAGAATGTTAAGCATGTCATGGATTGCCAGGAGAACAAACAAATCAATTCCGGAGTAAGGTGAAAACAAGTTGCTTCCTGGAGACAAGGATTCTGAACCTCTGTCTCACATACTTTGGGTATGTGGCCAGGGGGAACTAGTTCTTGGAGAAAACTTCATGCTTGGAAGGGTTGAGGGACAGAGCAAAAGAGGAAGAGCCAGGATGAGATGGGTTGACTCAGTGACTTGAGAAGTGGGATTGGGTCTGTCGGAGATGATGAGATTGGTGCAGGATAGGACATGGTTCAGAGCTGTTGTACATAGGGTCACTATGAGTTGCAGGCGACTCGACGGCACATGACAATAACAACAACTACAACAAGGCTCTAGAGGAAGGTCCTGTCTCCTTTCAACAACTATGAGCTCAGTCTTCCTTGCAAATCTACATGTACATTGTCATCAATTTTCCCCTGGTCTAAGAGGTGCTCATCACTGGTATTCCAAGTCCAAACAAAGGGCAACTTGACACATATTTTTTGAAGGACACAATTCAATCCAATCCATAAAAGTCCACTCTTTGCCCTCCCTCAATTCACATGCTTATCACATTAAAACATTTTCATTCCATCATGTCTTCAAAAAGTCTTAAATCCTTTCCAAGTCCTAATTCTATCTTAGTATGGCACTGGAAATCAGTTTGAAAGTCATCTACAGGAGCTGGTTGTACAGAAACTTGTTGGCTGGAATGGGTGAGCATTAGGGTAGAATGTTGATTCACTAAGGGGAGTGAGGCGATGTGATAAGGGCCTGGTTTAAATGGTTTTTTTTTTCAAACATTCTTCTAAGTGGTATAGCACTGGTTTGTGCATTGTTGTATACAGGTAACTCGTAGTTGCTGTGATGCTATACACTGTCACACTGATAGGCCAAATGCGATAATGGTTACCCATGGTAGACAGTGTTTGGAACTTCCCACTTAAAACAATCTTGGAAGCAAGAGTGGCATCAACTTCTGAAATGGCTTGCTTCTGGAAACTCTTATGAACAGTGCTCAGATCTTTCATTCATAAGGTCACTATGAGTCATCTATGACTTGACAGTACTTAATATCTCAGAACAGATTGAATCAAGATACAACTTCATCATCTGGTCCATAATATGTTGTTGATTGCTGTCAACAAAAGACCTGAAATTTTTCTATAGCTATTTTCATTTCTCAAAGTTTGAGTTTCTAGAGGCATGTTTAGGAAGTGGATGCCACTCTGCTTCCAATCCTGTTTCATTAACATCATGTTGTTGTTGTTGTTGTTGTTAGGTGCTGCCAAGTTGAGTAAGACTCACAGTGACCCTATGAACAAAAGATCTGAACCCTGTTCTATCCTTTGCCATCCTCACACCTCTTGACACACAAGAGCCCACTACAACTGTCATCACATTAATCCACCTGGTCAAGGGTCTTCCTTTCCCTCACTGACCCTCTAAGCTTCCTAGTATCATGTCCTCCTCCAAGAAATGGCCCCTCCTAGCAACATGCCCAAAGTATGTGAGGCAAAGCTTCATCATTCTTGCCTCCAAAGAGCGCTCTGGCTACACCCTTTCCAAGACATATTTGTTTATTCTTTTGGGTGTCAATAGGATGTTCAGTGCTCTTCTCCAACCCCGCAGCTCAAAGGCACCAATTCTTCTTCTGTCATCCTTATTCATTATCTAGCTCTCAGATGCATAACAAGTGATCAGAAAGACTATGGCCTGAATCAGACGTATCTTTGTCCTCAAACTGACATCATTACTCCTCAACAATTTGGAGAAGTCCATCATTTCAGATTTCCCCAGTGCAATGTTGTTGTTATGTGCCATCTAGTCGCCTTTGACTCATAGCGACCCTAAGTACAACAGCTGTAAACCCTACTCTATCCTGTGCCACTCTTACTGTCTCTGACACACCTACCACTATTATTCCAGTCACTGACTCAATCCATTTCATCCAGGATCATCTTCTCTTTCCCTGTCTCTCCACCCTCCCAAGCATGATATCCCTCTCCAAGGACTGTTCCTGCCTTTTCAACATGTCCAAAGTATGGCAGACAAAGCTTCAGAATCCTTACCTCCAAGGAACAGCCTGGTCTCATTTTCTCTAAGTCGAACATGTTTGTTCTCCTAGCAGTCCATGGTCTATTCCAAACTCTTCTCCAGCACCACAACTCAAAGGCATCAATTAACCTTTTATCATTCCTAGTCATTGTCCAGCTCTCTGATAAATAGCAAGTAATTGCAAAGACTATGGCCTAGATCCAGTGCACCTCAGTCTACAGACTGACATTGTTGCTCTTCAATACTTTGGAGAGGTCAGTATGTCTCCTTATTTCCTGACTGCTGATACCAAGAGTGTTAATTGTGAATCTAAGCAAGATGAAACTGTTGATAGTTTCAATCTCTTCTCCATCCATCATGACATTGTCCATTAGCCTGGTGGTAATCTTTGTTTTCTTGACATTGACATGCAATCCACATAGAAGGCTGCATTCCTTGATCTTCTTCAACAAGTGCTTCAAGTCCTCCTCACTTTCAGCAAGCAAGGTTGTGTCATCTGCATAACATGGGTTATTGATGAGTCTCTCCAGTTCTAAAGCCACATTCCTCTTCATAGCATCCAGCTTCTTGGATAATTTTCTCAACATATTGATTAAATAGGTATCAAGAGAAAATACAACTCTGACACACTCTCTTCTTCATTTTAAGCCACGAAGTATTACCCTGTTCTGTCCACACAACAGCCTCCTGGTCCAAGTATAGGTTTCACATGAACACAATTAAGTGCACTGGGACTCCCATTCTTCTCAATGTCAGCCACAAGTTGTTATGATCCACACAGTCAAATGCCTTTGCATATATTTGTGCAATAAAGCACAAATAGACATTCTTTTCTTTTCCTTACTTTCAACCAGGATCCATCTGACATCAGCAATGATATCCCTGGTGCCACCGTCTCTTCTAAAACCTGCTTGAACTTCTGGAAGTTCCCCATCTATACAATGTTCAAACCATTTTTTAATATTTTGCTTGCATGTGATATCAATTATATTGTTTGAAAGTTTCCACATTAAGTTGGATCACTTTTCTTGGGAATAAGAACAAATATGGACCTCTTCCAATCTGTTGGCCAGACAGCTGTGCTCCAAATTTCCTAGCATAGACTAGTGAGTGCATCCAAGACTGCATCTGTCAACTGAAACAAGCTAATTGGGATCCCATCGATTCCTAGGGCTTTAATTTTGCTTATGCCTTCAATGCAGCTTCCAATTTCTCCTTCATTACTGTTGGCTCCTGTTAATATGGTACTTATGACACCCTAAAATTTTTTAGTGTCAATCGATTCTTTCTGGTATTCCCTCTGTGTATTCCCTCCACCTCCTTTTGAGGCTTTCTGGGTCATTAAATATATTGACCATAACATCTTTCAACATTGTGACTTGAGGCTTAAAATTGTTTTTCGGTTCTCTCAGCTTGGGAAATGCAGAGTGAGTTCTTCCCTTTTTATTTTCCACTTTCAGCTCTCTGCAAATTCTATTATACTTTGTTTTGTTCTCCCAAGCTGCTCTTTGAAATCTTCTGTTCAGCTCTTTTACTTCAGCATGTTTTCCTTTTGTTTTGGCTTCTCAATGCTCCAGTGCAATTTTTAGTCTTTTCTGAAATTGATTTCTATTTTTTCTTTCTCTTCTGTTTTTCTAATGACCTTTTCCTTTCTTCATGGATAATATCCTTAATATCATTTCACAACTCACCTGGTCTTTGATCATTGGTGTTCAATGCCACAAACCTTTTCCTAAAATGACCTTGAAATTCAGATGGAACTGATTCAAGATCATATCTTGGTTACTGTGGACTTATTTTCATTTTCTTCTGCCTCAATTTGAACTTGCATGTGATTAATTGATGGTCTGACCCACAGTTCACCCCAACCTAGTTTTGACTGCTGATATTGAGCTTCCCCAATGATTTCTACCACAAACATAATCAATCTGAGTCCTGTGCAGCCCACCAGGTGAGATCCATGTGTGAAGCAATCATCTGTTTCTTTTTGAAAAGGTACTTGCAATTAATAAATCATTATAAATACAAAATTCAATCATTCTATTTCCAGTCTCATTTCTATCACAAAGCCCATAGTTTCCAATTATTAGCCTTTCTTCACTGTTTTTCACTTTTGCATTTCAGTCACCAGTATCTTGATTAATGTATCTTGATTGGATGTTTTGTCAATTTCAGACTGCAAGATTTGGTAAAAATTCTCAATTCCTTCCTCTGTAGCTCCAGATGTAGGAGCATATATTTGAATAATAGTCACGTTAGCAGGTCTTCCTTGTATGTGTATGGATAATATCCTATCACTCACAATATTGCACTTTAGAACTTGAAACTGGCTTTTTGAATATGAATGCTACACCATTCTTGTTCTGTTTTTCATTCTCAGTATAGTGTACCATATTTATCTGATTCAAAGTGGCCAAAGCTGGTCCGTCCCATATCATTAATGCCTAGTATGTCAATGTTCATGCATTCCATTTCATTTTTAACAATTTCCAGTTTTCCAACATTCCATGTTCCATTTTTTTAAAACGATATTTGTTTCTGGTTTTCCTCATTTTAATTGACTTCCAATCTGGTAACTATCCTTGTTCATCTAGTGTTCATAGGGTTTTCAAAGGACTGTTATTTAAGAAGTGGATGCCAATCCTGCTTCCTAGGCTGTCCTAATCTGGGAGCTCTGCTAAACTCTCTTCATCATGGGTAACCCTTATGACATTTGACACACCAGTGGCATAGTTTTCAGTATCACAGCAGCCCCAGTTATCTCAGTACAGTGAACTGACAGACAGAAGCAGCACCACTTCGAACAATGTTCTTCCCAAACACAATTAACACCAACGGACTTTTAAATACAAAGGCCCTCCACCTGATTCATTTAAACAAGAAGCTTCCAGTCCATATCTGATTGTTAATGAAATCCAACCAACCAATCAGCTTATAATGAAATAAAAAAATGATCCAAACAACAAATCAGCTTGATAATGAAATAAAAAAATGACCAGTTTATATCCGACTTTCAATTAAATAAAAATAACCTACCCTACAGAATCCAACTGCTTTACACAGGAGGCTCTAAACATCATAGAGGCTAGAATTTACTACTGTATATAGGGTCACTATAGGTCACAGACAACTCAATGGGATGTAACAATAATAACATACTATATTGCTTGTATTTTATTTAAGCCTTGTGTTTAGAGTCAACAAGACCTGGAAAAGGGCCTTGTATTTAAAGTTGGTTCTTATTATATTTTGGAGGAACATTCTTCTTAATGGTATAGCACTCTTCTGTCAAGTATACTCGGATAACCTGGGATTACTATAATGCTAAACCTTGTACCACTGAGGTCTCAAATGCCATAATGGCCGTCCATGGTGGACAATGTTTGGTGGAGCTCCCAGTGAAAGACAAGTTTGGAAGCAGGAGTGGCATCAATTTCCTGAACAACATCCTTCTGAGAATTCTATGAACTTTGATAAATGTCAATAATTATAGAAAGGCTTCAGGCCTTTTGTTCATAGGGTCACTATGAGTCATGCTCAACTTGAAGGCAATCAGCCACTACAACAGGATAGTTCAGTCAGATCATAAAATGGAGAATATTCTGAAGATCCCAACCTAGCCATGTTAATACATATTTTGAAGGAACACAATTTGATGTTTAAATAAGAAAACATCAGAAATCTTTATCACATGCAAAGTATCTTCCACCTAAATACTTGGACATAAGGTAATATCTTTCTTATTTTGACTAGTATTAAAAACAGTTTCATAAAGACCACACAGTTTGTTTCAAGGTGAAATCTAGTGAAGATTTTGTTGTGTGTTGTTATTGTTGTTATGTGCCATTGAGTCACTTGCAGCTCATAGCAACCCTATGTACAACAGCCCTAAACTCTGCTCTGTCTTGGGCCAATCGCACTGTCTCCGATATACCCATCCTGATTACTCCAGTGACTGAATCAATCCATTTCATCGAGGGTCTTCCTCTCCTGCGCCGTCCCTCTACCCTCCCAAGCATGATGTCCCTCTCCAAGGACTGGTCCCTCCTTACAACATGTCCAAAGTATGTTAGACGGAGCCTCAGAATCCTTGCCTCCAGGGAGCCTCCCGGTTTAACCCTTTCCAGGACGAATCTGTTTCCCTAGCAGTCTATGGTACCCTCAATACTCTTCTCCAGCACCACAGCTCAAAGGCATCAATTCTCCTTCTATCCTCCTTAGTCACTGTCCAACTCTCTGATGCATAACAAGTGATAGCAAAGACCATGGCCTTTTGTTTTGTAGTTGCTGTTATTGTTATGCGCTTTCGAGTGCCCTGAGACTCACAGCAACTCTATGTACAATAGCTCTGAATTCTGCCTTTTTCTGAGCCAATCTCACTGACTCTGGCACACCTATCACCATTGCCCTAGTCATTGTTATTAATCCATCTCTTCCAGGGTCTTTCTTTCCTGCACTGTCTCTCCACTCTTCTGAGCATGATGCCCCTCACCAAAGATCGATCTCTCCTGGCCACATGCCCAAAGCATGTGAGACAGAGCTTCAAAATCCTAGCCTCCAAGGCAAGACTTGGTTTCACCCTCTCCAAGACAGACCCATTTGTTTTCCTGGTGGTCCATAGTATGTTCAAGACTATTCTCCAGCACTACAATGCAAAAACATCAACTTCTGTTATCCTTAGTCATTGTCCAGCGCTCTGATGAATAGCAAGTAAATGGGAAGACCATTGGAAGACCATTGCCTGGATAAGGTGCACCTTAGTCTCTAGATTGACATAATCTTCTTTAGCCCTTTGAAATGTTCTCTGACAGCATACTTCCCTGATGCAATTCGTCTTTTGATTTTCTGACTGTTGCTGCCAACAGGGTTGATTTTGGAGCTAAGCAAGCTGAAATTGTTAACAATCTCAATCTCATCTCCATCTATCGCGGGGCTACCAATTGGCTCAGTGGCGAGATTCTTTGTCTTCTTTCTGCTGATTTTCTAAAGCTGTTGTGCAGTAACTTGTAAAATTTTTTTACAACAGGTAAGCTGTAATCACCTGGCCTTGAAAATCAAGATACTACAAGAGAGTTTTCTGTACTCAAATGAAAACATAAACTCTATTCCTTTGTACTTGAACTCATCCATCTTTTACTTCATTTTTACTAAACTTTCTAACCTATTATACTTAGTTAAGCCTTTCATAGAATTCTGTTTTCATGTACAGTCAACTCTTGATTATCTCAATTCAAGAATACAATTGAACAAATATTTATTGAGCACTCCCTAATGGAACAGCTAATCTCAAACAGCAGACCATTAAAAAGTAATTCATATTTGGTTTTGTAATACATTATGATTTTATTATAAAAATACCTTGATTTGTACAACGCTCTATAATTTTAAGAGTACTTTCACATGCATTATCTCATTTGATTTTATGCAGATTCACTTCTCTACTTAGGAGAGGCTGATTTGGCTTGGGCTGATTGATATTAATATTAATTTGCATTCACTAAGAACACACTGGCTGAACAGCAGGAGCACACAGTTACTGGAGTGTGCCGGGGAGAAAATGAAGCTTCTCTGCGATTACAGCGCTGAGGTGGACAATAGAGTTGATGCACATAATAGAGCAGTAATGACCACACATACACACTGGCATATATGCTTTAATTTATTTTTCCATTGCTATTAACTACTAAAACAGGCATTTTGAGGTTTAAAATGGATGGGTAATTATGATGGGCAAATAGGATGGCATAATAATTGTATTTGGACATGTCGCTCACTCGAGATTTAGTAGTTGAAGAATCCTTTGTGAGTATCAGTATTGACTCTGGACAAAAAGAATTTAAATGGAAATGAACAAAGTAACCAAGGTAAGACTTTAGTATCAGCTCAGGAAGTGGAGACTGAGGGCAGTAAGGCAGTAACACCATTAGTCATGGAGCACTGGACACTGGTTTTGTTCAAATCAGCAGCAAGAGTCATTTTGTTTTAGGAAGTACACTTTACCACAAAGGCAGTATGAGGAATACTGAAGGTGTGACTGTCTGGATTTTGGGTTCAAATACCAGGTCCTGTAGTTTGTCAACTGTAAATCTGGCTGCAAAAGCACTGAGAATTCCACAGGAGAGTATGTGTTAAGTGCTCAGCATAAGGTCTAGCATATAACAAGTTCTTAAGAAATGGTAGTTATTTGTTGCTGTGTGCCATCAAGATGCCTGTGACTCATAGTGACCTTATGTATAATAGTTCTGAATATTGCCCTATCCTGAACCAAT
Organism: Elephantulus edwardii; assembly: GCF_000299155.1. Lineage (NCBI taxonomy): Eukaryota > Metazoa > Chordata > Mammalia > Macroscelidea > Macroscelididae > Elephantulus > Elephantulus edwardii. Next base: position 20,244,940 of record NW_006399766.1, on the reverse strand, counting down.
CTCATCATCTCCAACACACCTACTCCTATTACCGCAGTCACTGACTCAATCCATCTCATCCAGGGTCGTCTTCTCCTGCACTGTCACTCCACCCTTCCAAGCATGGTGTCCTTCCCCAAAGACTGGTCCTTCCTGGCTACATGACAGAAGCACACAGTTACTGGAATATGTTACAGAGTCTCAAAATCCTTGCTTCCAAGGAGCAGCTTAGTTTCACCCTCTCCAGGACAGACCTGTCCATTCCCTTGGCAGTCCATGTTATGTTCAATACTCTTCTCCAGCACCACAAGTCAAAGGCATCAATTCTTGTTTTATCATCCTTGGTCATTGTCCAGCTCTCTGATGCATAGCAAGTAATTATGAAGATCAGGCACACCTTAGTTTCTAGACTGACATTGTTGCTCTTCAGTACTTTTGAGAGGTCCCTGACAACAGATTTTCCTTATGCAATTCATCTTTGTTTTTATTTACAGTAACTTTGACTCATGTACTTATAACTTGTTAGTCAAATTTGTGTCTTCTAGGTTGCAACACCCCCATGATACATACATCTTCAAGGATATGAACATGTACGGCTAAGCACAATTAATAAGAGTGCATCTAAATTCCAAAATCAATCTCCATAATAGTCTATGTTTTTCCTACTGCCAAAGGGGCCCTTTAGAGTAGTGAGAGAAGATCTTCACCCTGAAACCCACAGCGTCCCTTTTCAGCAGGAAGTAGCTAAGAGAACACGCCATCCCCTTTTCCTTATGAATCAGGGTGAAGTCTCTCTCAGGGAGGAGTGATAGGGAATGGCAAAGGACACACTGACAAAGGAGATTACTCAGAACTGACTTTGACAAGCCCTGTGGCAACTGGACAATTAAAACAGACATTCGGATGGCAGGGAAAGAAGAACAAACTGGGGAGGAGGGTAGAGAGAATGGTGCAACAATGAATGAATGAAAACCCCAAATCTCTGTAAATGTTCATTAAAACTAATAAAATTTAATAATAATAAAAAAGAAATACATATTATTACTAATAACTTATTCTTTCTAGAAGAGTCCTTTCATACTCCCATGCCCAAGCCAGACATTTGGAAAGTGAACAGCTTCAGCAGTCATCACTCAGTTGACCTGAGGTAGCAGGTACCATGTACAGAATGTACAGGGTCAGTTAATTGCCGCACACTTTTTAAATTGACGACCTTGCTTAGAAACACATTTGCCATCATTTGTAGCAATGTGTTAACCAGGAGAGAAGAAAGTAAACTTATGATAGTTATGAGTTTCAACAGATCAGTTAAGGTACAGGCAGGAGGTCAACCTTACAGTTTTATATGAAATAATGAGATGATCAGAAAGGCAAGAAAAGGTGGTTTAGCTTCCATGAAGGATATCTTTGAGTCACCTTAAGTTGCCAAAAGTGGTCCTAAATCTGCAATCACAACAGCACTAGAGTGACAGGCATGAACCAAGGGGTGTCTAGACCTGGAAAGGATAGTGCAGCAAATCAATATGACTTAACTAAGCAAAATCTCAGCCAGGAAAGGGATATAAATGAGAGAGGAGAAAGAAGTGAAATGAGAGATTCTCTCAGAAACAAGAAGGTTATGAGAACTAAAGAAATGTTTCATGATTTATTCCAGGTACAATGGCTAATGAGCCAAATGGCAGTGCACATTATCTTCACCAGAAAACAAAAATAACTGATATGGATTATAAGTTGGGAACATTGAGTTTAGAAAGTAAAGACAAAGAAGTACTTCAAATATTGGTTGAAGGAAGAAAAGGAGTGAATATATCAAATAAGGAGGCAAATAGAACATAGAACTGTAAACAGTGCAGCATAGCCATTTTTGATTAGTGGTCTGGTCAGTGTGAAAACCCAGGATTATTGTGGTATCCACATTAGTGATTGGCTGATGATAAGAAAGATGTGATCTTTCCTCTTGTCCCCTGTGCAGTCCCAGAGATCCGGGGAGTGACACCATTCCCCCCACCAGGTGGTTGTCAGCATTCCCTCTTTCCATCCCAGCTAAAACTTATGTCAGATTCACCTAACTTATATCTAGTGCTGGGAGCATGTGCATGGCTCCTATAAAAAGAGGGAAGATATCCTGGGGATGGTCATATCTGACCTCCTCTAATACACAAGGGAGAACTGTCCCTATCAACAGCATCCACAACATAAAACAAATTACCAGGAAGTCAGACATGCCTTCTATGTTCCTGCATCTAACTGTACAAATTGAAACACCAATTCTGCTGCTCTACAGGGTCTAAAATCTGTTGCAACAGCCACACAGATCTCACAGAATCCTGCTCAGGTTGGCAACAGGATGCAATTTCTTGGCCAGGACAGCTTCTGAAGCATGTTCACAAGATCTTTCAGCCTTAAGTTTAGTGGCTTTAGGCCAATGTTACCAAGCTCTCTTAGTTCTGTCAATTATGGCTTTCCTCTGACTTCTGCCCCTAGCTCCCCTGGCCACTGCCTTTAATCCTCAGCAAGCTTTAGTGAATACCTCTGTTTGTCTCTGTATGGGGCATCAGTCCCAGTCTCACATCAGTCTGTCTCTGATTCTCATCTGCGGTTGCTGGAGCTCTCCTTTAGGTCCTGATCTGACAGGAACAGGAATCTCTGGCTCTGAAAGACATGTGCTGCGTTCTCTGCTTCTTCTTCCTTGCTGGAAGTCAGATTCCCCATTTCTGCCACTGAACCTGCTCAATCCACATCTAGTAGAACAGGCCAACTCCCTTGTGGATAGACTGACATATCCTATTTACATGTTGTTGCCCAGCCATGTGGCAAAGTAAAAAGCAATGGCCTAGGAAAACCATTGTGAACATTCACTCCACTGCACCACAGTTCCACACTCATCAATTCCCTCCAAGGTCTGGCAGACTGTGTCATGCCTGGCCTGCAATTAGCCACTGGATTAGTAAGGTCTACACAGGAATTAAACTGTTAGTCTGCGTAGGAATTAGATTGATTACATCTGTGGAAAAAATTGCTGGAGAAGCTCAGTATCAGTTGAGAAAACTAGGCCAGGTGCTGATTGTGGAACAGAGCATGAACTATTCATATGCAAGTTCAAACTGAAACAATAGAAAATGAAATCAAATCCACAAGAACTATAGTTTGACCTTGAGTCCATCCTATCAGAATTTAAATGCCACCCCAGGAACAGGTTTGAGGCCTTGAATAACCATTAAGCAAAGACTACATGAGCTGTGGGAGGATATCAATAATATAATCTATGAAGAATGCAAAAAGACACAGACAGAGGAAGAAGAAAAGATCAAGATGGATGTCAGAGGAAATACTGAATATTGCACGTTAATGTCGAGAAGTCAAAGCGAAGGGAAGAAATCATGAAGTTAAGGAGATGAACAGAAGATTTCAAAGGACAACTTAGGAAGACAAAGCAAAATATTATAATGAAATGTGCAAAGATCTGGAGTCAGAAAATCAAAAGGGACAAACTTGTTTGGCATTTCTTAAGCTAAAGGAACTGAAGAACAAGTTTAAGCCTTGAGTTGCAATACTTACGGATGCTGAGGGCAGAATGTTGAACCATCCAGGAAGCATCAAAAGAAAATGGAAAGAGTACATAGTCATTATACCAAAAAGAATTGACTGAGACAAAATAATTTCATGAAACCACATGATCAAGAAGCAATGGTGATGAAGGAGGAAGTTTAAGCTGCTCTGAAGGAATTGGCAAAGAACAAGGCCCCAGGAATTGATGGAATATCAACGGACATTTCAACAGACCAATGCTGCCCTGGACATGTTTACCAATTGTGCCAAGAAATCTGGAGGACAACTACGTGGCCAACTGACTAGAAGAAATCCATATTTGCTCCCATTCCAAATAAGGGTAACCTGAAAGAGTGTAGAAATTATCAAACAATATCACTGATATCACACAAAAGCAAAATCCTGTTGAAGATTATTTTTAAAAAAATTACAGCAGCAGTGAACTTCCAGATGTACAAGCTTGGTTTAGAAAAGGCTGGGCACTAGGGACATCACAGCCAACAGTAGATGGATCTTAGCTGAAAGCAGAAAGTACCAGAGGGATGTCTATATGTGTTTCATTGACTATGTAAAGGCATTTGACTCTGTGGATCACATCAAATTGTGGCTGACCTTGAGAAAAATGGGAATCCTAGAACACTTAATTGTGCTCATGCGAAACCTACACTTGGACCAGGAAACAGTAATCAGAACAGAGCAGGGAAATGCTGCATGGTTCAGGATGAGGAAATCTGTGCTTCAAAGATGCATCCTATCTCCATACCTTTTCAATCTATATGCACAACAGATCATTTGGGAGGCTGGGCTTTATGAGGAGGAATGTGGCATCAGGATTGGAGGAAGACTCATCAACAATCTGCTTATATGGATGCCACAGCCTTGCTTGCTGAAACTGAGGAGGACTTGAAGTGCTTGCTGCAGAAGGTCAAGGACTATAGTTTCCAATATGGATTGCATCTCAACATCAAGAAAACAAAGATTCTCACCACTGGGCCAATTGGAAGCTTCATGGTAGATGGAGAAGAGCTTGAGAATGTTAACAGCTTCACCTTGCTTGGTTCCATAGTCAACACTCATGCACCAGCAGTCAGAAGATCAAAAGATGAATTGCATTGTTAAAATCTGCTGTCAGGGACCTCTCTAGAGGAGTAAACAGCATGACGTCAGTCTGGAGACTAAGGTGCGCCTGATGCAGGCCATGGTCTTTGCAATTACTTACAATTATGTTGTCCAGAGAGCTGGACGATGACTAAGGATGACAGAAGAATAATAGATGCCTTGGAGTTGGGGTGTTAGAGAAGAGTCTTGAACATACTTTGGACTGCCAAGAGAATAAACAGGTCAGTCCTTGAGAGAGTAAAACAAAACTGTTCCTTGGAGGCAAGCTCCATCTCACATACTTTGGGCGCATGGCCAGGAGAGACTAGTCCTTGGAGAAGAATATCATGCTTGGAAGGGTAGAGGGACAGCGCAGGAGAGGAAGAGCCTCGATGTCGGAAACGATGAGATTAGCTCAGGATAGAGCAGGGTTCAGAGCTGTTGTACATGGAGTCACTATGAGTTTGCAGATGACTCAACTGCACATAACAACACAACTACCTCTTACTGTGATCTTTGTCTCTCATTAAGCACCCTTATAGATAAACTTGCCTGGCATGTGTCATGACCACATCTGAAGAAGTATACCATCTGCAAAGAGTGTTCAATCCTTGGGCATTTCGGACTGACAGTAATTATCTCTTCATGGCAGCCATTGATGACTGGGTACTCTGCTTACATTCATTTCCTAGACTGGCAAAGATACGATTCAGGCAGACTATATTAGGCTCTTCTGAGGCGAACCTTTGTCTCAGGCTGCCCTATCCTTTGACACCTCTTTGACTTGAAGAACTGCTACCACTAGTATGGTTCACTTTGTGGGTCCCCAACCACGTGTGTGATGAGCAGAAATCTTACTGAGCACCCAAACTCCAAAATTCTGTAGGAATGGCAAACATACCATTCCAGCTCAACACCATGGCTCCACTCACCACAGCAGCGACAACAGTATCTCTCTCTTGTTTATTATTGACTCAGTGACTGTGCAATTGGCTCTTTGTTGTCAGGAAGTGTGAGTATGGCACAGGATAGAACAGGGTTCTGATCGTTTGTTCATAGGGTTTCTATGATTCATACTCGACTCAATGGGACCTAACAACAACAACAACAAAAAACTTTTTTGTATTTTTGTTTGCTAGTTTTCTATTTTTGTTTCTTGTTTGGTTTTGGGTTTTGCCCTTATATCTTCCACTGCCTCTCCTCTCTTTTTCCCTCCCTCCTTTCCCCCTCCCTTCTCTCTCTCTCTGTCAAATCTTATTTTTATTTTGGAGTATTTTCTGTTGAATTGCTTTGTTTCTCTCTTTTTTAATTAGATCCCCCTGACAATTGACAACAGTATGCAGCAGCATCTATCAGGAAAGATGAATCTTTGTTTCATCAGATCAAGTAAAGATCGCAACAAAGATCAGTCCAGTCTGTCAAAGAACCTACATACCCATCTCCATTCTTTATCATCACCAGAAGACAATAAGTGAGGCATTAAGAATCACTAAAGTACACTTTAAAAGCGATATATGATAGGGTATGATAATTATCACAAGAGTCCAGAATTAAAGTTACATAGTGGAGTGTCCTCGGGGTGGTGGGAGGGGTACGGGGTAGGGGGATTGTATACCAATGAAAGAATTTTTCCTTTACTTTTCAAAGAGAGGAGTGAACTGAAGGGGAGGGCTGGGCAGGGAGAAAAATGTAACAATGAATGAATGGAAATCCAAAATCTCTGTAAATGTTCATTAAAATCAATAAAATAAATTTTTAAAAAAAGAATTACTAATGTAGCAAGAGATACAATACACTCACATAACTCAATTTGTATATATATAAAGCAATCAATATAGACAAAACAAAAAGAATAGAAAGTAGCTAAAATACAAGAGGAGATAATATTTCAGAGGAAGAACTTACATTGTAACTTTCTGATAAGGAATTAAAAAGAATGATAAGTGTCTCCATTGATGAAATTAAAAAAATCAAAGAAACCACAGACAAAATTCAGAAAACAGACAAAACTCTAGAAGATTAAAAAAGGACAAAATTGCAGAATCCAAGAAATGTAATATGACTTCGTGAGATGGAAGCCTAATCCTTCAATACTATTCTGTTAGAGGAAAAAGAAAGGAAAATAAAGAATGCCTAAGAATCATGTGGGACTGCTTTAAGAAGAATAGCTTACACATATTACTTTCTGCAGCAAGCACTTCAAGCCCTCTCCTCACTTTCAGCAAGCATGGTTGTGTCATCTGCAATAATACAAGTTGTTGATGCCTCTTCCTCTGATCCTGATGCCACATTCTGAATCCAGCTTCTTGACTAATTTGCTCAGCATACACATTGAGTTGTTGTTACTATGTACCGTTGAGTTAGAATTGACTCATAGGTGACCCGCCAACAGGTTTTCAGAGACAGTTAATCACACGGGAGGAGACTGCCCATCCTCCTCCCACAGAGCTCTTGGTGGCCTTGAACTGTGTGTCTTCAGGATTGCAGCTCAGCTTCTTGCCACTAGGCCACCAGAGTAGGTATGGAGAAAAGACACCACCCTGACATACACCTTTCTTAATTTTAAACCATGTGAGTGTCAACCTTGCTCTCTTCACACAAGAGCCTCTTGGTCTAGGTATAAATTTCACATGAACACAATTAAGTTTTGGAATTCCCATTCTTCTCAATGTTAGCCATAACTGGTTATGATCTAGTCAAATGCTTTTGCATAGTCAATAAAGCACAAATAGACACTCTTTCTGTATTCTCTGCTTTCAGCCAGGATCCATCTGACATCAACAATGATAATCCCTGCTGTGACAGCCTCTTCTAAATCCAGCTTGAATGTCTGACAGTTCTCTGTCAACTGTGCTATTCTAGCCGATTTTTAATGATCTTCCGTATTTGCTTTCATGTGATATTGTTTGATAATTTCTACATTCTATTGGATCATCTTTCTTGGAAATGGAAACAAATATGGATCTCTTCCAGTCAGTTGGCCAGGTAGCTGTCCTCCAAACTTCCTGGCATAAACTGGTGAGCATGTCCAGGGTTGCACCTTTGATTTGGTCTTTATCCTCTAGTAGTTGTAAAATGAATAGTCCTTTAATTATAAGTTTTTGTGCTAGGGCTAACCAATTAATTATCATATCCTGAAAATCTCTCCTTCTGGTAGGCATTTTTAGTACATGAAGCCAGAAGTTTCCAAATTAATTTTCCTGAATAATATCAATAAGGGTGACAACATTGTCAGCGTGGGTCAGCAGTCTTCCACATGGGAACTATCTGGAAGAGCCTGAGAGAAAGAGTGTGGGGGAAGGAGACAGAAGGCAGACTCCTGGACCTTCACAGTCACAGAATAAAAATCTTTTGTGCACTGACCTGATACTTTGACTCCTGGCACTCTGCCAGCCTTTGATTTCACTAAGTACATGAGCAATTACAGCAGCTAACTTTAAAAAAGAAGATAATAAAAGCAAATAATAGGCGCAATTGTTTGTTTACTTAGTCTTAACTGTGTGTCAGCAACTGTTATGCCTACATTACCCATATCATCTCATATTTTTAAATATTTCTTTAAAATTTTTTTTTCATTAACATTGTATTTCATACGATCACTAACATCAGCCCATTTAATCTTAAAATAATTCTCCAAAGTAGCTATTGTTATTAGCCTTGTTTGGTAGGCAAGGCGACCTGAGGACAGAACCTGTCCTGGTCTACCTATTTATTATGGAGCAGATTCAGGACCTGCCTCTGGATCTAGCTGTCCTTAAATCAAATGCTTCTTAATTATATGTAAGGAGTGCTTTGAGAAATTTATTTAAGGTCTCAAGGTAACAGAACATTGTTGTTGTGGACTGTAATTGTGTCACCACAAAATGTGGCTTGAAATCCTGGCCCCTGTGCTTGTGCATTTGATTGCTATTGTTAGGTGTCATGCAGTCAACTACGACTCACAGTGATCCTGTGAACCAAAGATCTGAGCCTTACTCTCTCCTGCGCCATTCTCACTCTGATATGTTCAAGGCCATCATTACAGTCGCCATGTCAATCCATCATGTAGAGGGTCTTCCTCTCTTTCTCTGACTCTTCAGCTTTCGCAGCATTACAACATTTTCCCAGGGACCGGCCACCTCCTGACAACATGCCCAAAATATGTGAGACAAAGTTTCATCACCCTTGCCTCCAAGGAGCACCCTGGTTGCACTTGCCTGTTCCTTTGGCAGTTGATAGGATATTTAGTACTTATAACCAACATCACAATTCAAAGGCATCAATTCTTCTGTCATCCTTATTGATTGTCCAACTTTTAAGTGCATAAGAAGGACCTGGAAATACCATGGCTTGCATTGTTGTGTGTTGTGGAGCATCACGTCGGAACTGACCCATAGCTGACCCTCCAGTTGGTTTTCAGAGACAGTAAATTGCACAGGGGATTCTCCGTCCTTCTCCTGTAAAGAGGCTGGTGGATTCAAACGGCATGCCTTTGGGACTGCAGTGCAGGCAGACATTCTTTAAACTTATTTTCTTGCTTTTTTGGAGCTTGACAGAAGATTTTCCCGGTGGGACACATCTTTTGATTTCTTGACTGCTGCTACCATGGGTGTTGAACGTGCACCTGTATAATGCAGGTTGTTGATGTATCTTCCTCCAATGCTGGTGCCACATTCTTCTTCATTCAGATTCTCAAAAGATGTACTCACTTGGCCTAGTAAGTAGGGAGCTCCAGTGGCCTAACCACTAAGGAGTTGCACTGCTTACTCAAAGGCCAACCATTCATATCCGCCAGCTATTCTGAGGAAGAGAGATGGGCTATCTCCTCCTATGTGATTTACAGTCTTTGAAAACCTGCTGGAGGGTCAGCCTAATGAGTCCATTCTGCCCTGAAGGCAATGAAGTGGAGGGTATGCAATACTCTTTAGAAAGACGGATTCTTCTTTTGTTATGCTAACGAAGCCATACCAGAGTAGGCTGTGTCCTAAACCGAATCACATTTTTTAAAATTTTTAATTATTTTTATTTTATTTTATTTTTTATTTTTTAAATTTATTTTTAGAATCACGTTTAAAAAAATTTATTATTATTCTACTATTTAATTTACTGAATCACCTTTGAGTTCTATAAAAGAGCTGTACAAGAGAAAGCATCTCTTACGAGCAAAGATTGTTGATAGTCACCAGAAACTAGGAGAGAAGATCAAAGAAGGAACCAATATGTGTAAGGCCTTGATTTGGGCTTTTACCCCCCAGAGCTATGAGAAAATAAGCATGTTAATTGAATAACAGCCACTTGTATTTTGGTTATGATAGCACTAGCTAACTAACGCAATCATGACAGGAGGTGGTCACTGACAAGCTTATAGTGACCCCAAGAGCTCAGGATTTGTACACTGCAGGCTGATCTTTATTTAATGTCTTCTACCTTATTGTCCTCACCTCCACACTTGTGTCTCCTGGACAAAAGTTTCCTAATTTTGATCTGAAAAATCCAGACTAGTGGTCTTGAATGTTTTTTGTCCTTTGTGAGCTAGACTGTCATCATAGCGTGTGGTATGAAGAAAGGAAAGTGAGGTAAGGGGAAGTGTGGTCTTCCTCTTTGAGGAGCTCCTGTTCTACCTTGTCTGGATTCAATGAAAGTCCATCGGATTGACTGTAGAAGCCTGTCTCCAACACTGCTGGCTAGCTGTCCACAATAGTCTGAAGAAACAGGGTAGAGGGAAAGCCCTTTGAAATAGATACATCATGGAGTTAGTGGCCCAGAGGGAGCCCAGGGTCACTCAATGGTTGGCACTGAATTCAACAAGTCTGAGGCAGGGGGTGGGGCGGGAGTGGGAATGTTTTTCAAGATCTAGAGATTTGGACCTTTCCTTGTTGTCTCCACTATCCGGTGACATAAGCATATGTGTATTTATGTGTATCGTGTGTGTTGTACCGTTGAGTTAGAACAGACCCATGGTTGACCCTTTGGCAGGTTTTCAGAGGAGGTTAATTGCACTGGAAGAACAACTGGTGGATTCAAACCACATGCCTTCGGGATTGCAGCGCAGTTTCTTGCCACTAGATCACCAGAGCTCCCTGACATAAGCATATGGAGATCATCAAACAGATCTATTGCTAACAGTGACATTTTTTAACATGTGGAGAGGGATCTTCTCTGGACAAACATGAGTTATTGAAGTCTGGTCACAAGTCCAACAAGTCCCCCCAAACGTCTGTGGCTAATCAGAGAAATTTAAGTACAGCCCTCACTGATTGATGGGCATGACCAAGCAATTACTCACGCTCTGTAGAATGGCCTCCTTGCAACCACCCACATATTGGCCAATACCTAGGACAAACACAGTATAATTCAAATTCTGCTGGAAGGTAAAGAAAGCTCTCCAAAGGCTGAGGAGGGTTCTCCCCCCATCTAGAAATAATGTATTGCCCATGATTATCATTTCTCATTGTCACCAAGGAACCAGCCTTCAGAAAGTTAAATAACTGCAAGAGGATTTAGAAAGTCTGATGCAAAGAGCTACGGGCAAAGATGAACGTCAAGAAGGCTGACTGGTAAGTTGTCATTATGGTGAGAGAAACGTGCGCAGCCCTTAACACTGGGGAGACCAAACCCACATGCTACAACTCCGCAAGATGAGAAAGTAAGTAAAACTAATAGTTATGACTATAAATCATGCTTACTGCCTCGCCAAACTTACTATTTAACGTTTAATGAGCACCTACGGTATGCTGGACATGGAATCACGTCACTATCAGTCACTTTTTACTCCTAACAGTTCATGGAAAGTGTGGAGTAGGGCATAGGAGTGCAACTTGGTGGGAAAGAATGTGTCTGGGGCCAGAGCAGATCTGTAAAGTCAAGTAAGGAGCATTCCTTTCAGCTGTTCTTCATCAGGGCTAGGGAAAACAACAACAACAACAAAAACCCAGAGGAGAGCCTGCCACACAAGGAGCAGATCAGGGCAAAGCTGACAAATTCTGAAATGAGGAAAAGCGACCCCCATTTTGAAAAGAGGCCTTGGTCCCAGGGGGAGAAAAGTTCATGTAACAATTATGCTGGACAAGTTGTACCAAAACATTCTAAATGGAGAAGCTCAGTCCTTTGTAAGTCAAGGAAGCCTGCTGATCTTATATTTCCACTGTTCCCAACCCAGCACTGGGCCTGGCCTGCAGCAGGAGCAGTGGCAATGGCTGTTTCCATGTCCTCTTCTTACAGACCACATGCTGACCAGAAATGTGGGCAGAAGGTAAAAATAGGACGTATTTTGGAGTTGGTTTGAATAGGTGTGGGAAGGAGTAGCTGGAAGCCATGGAGTAGAGAATCATGACCTCAGATGATGTGGAGAAGATAGAATTCACCTGGAATTTCACCAGAAATTACTGCTCTTTATATTTCAGAAAAGTCTCTGGGTAGATTTTTTTTCTTCTTCTTGATTTCAGTGGTTTATTCATTGAGCTGTGTCTTTCAACACCCTAACCTTTTCACAGAGCCATGTGTCAAAACTCTCCAGCCATCAAGTGGTGTCCACTTCCTTACCATTTCACAGTTGTTGCTGTGTACCGTGGACTGGCAACCAACCCACAGCTGATCCACCAGAGGGTTTTCAGAGGCATTAAATTGCACAGGAGGGTACTGTCCATTTCACTCCTGTAAAGGGACTAGTGGATTCAAAGCACATGCCTTTGGGTTGGCCGCACTACTTTTTTACCACTAAGCCACTAAAGCTCCCAAGTGGACTTGGAACTGGCTACTATCCTAAATGGGGCAGGTCTAATTAGTAACGAGCTTGGCTGTGAAGGACTGCTCCTTCCCTATGTGGTAAGCGGCGAAAAGCCTTCCACACTTAAGAATTTCAAGGGCAAGCTAGCTTTTTAGAAAAAAAATAGTACAAGGAAGAACTTGTATAGTGTCATCAATGAATTATTGTTACTTAGGTCATTAAAAAGTCATAAAATAAACTCACAATCTTGTACTACCAACACTATTTCTCAGAAGAAGTAATCTATGACATTTTGTAGAGTTTCTGTCGTTAGGTGCCGCTGAGTACAACCCATAGAGACTTTGTGAACAACATATCTGAACCCTGTCCTAGCCCACGCCATCCTCACTCTCTGACACACTCACACCCACTGCTGCACTGTGTCAATCCACCTGGCTGAGGGTCTTCCTCTCTTGTGCTGCGCCTCCACTTTGCTGAGCATGAGATCCTGTTCCAAAGAACAGCCTCTCATAGCAACATGCCCAAACTATGTGAAATGAACCTTCGGAGAGCTTCTAGAATCCTCATAGTGAGAGAAGAAAAAAAAAATCCAAGAGTTATGTCAGCCAGACTTCTTAGTTCACATGAGGAGACAGAAGGCCCAGAGAGGGAAAGTGATCTCTCAAGGTTGCATAGCTAGTTAGTACCAGGCTCAGGAATAGAGCCCAAGTTACTCTGAGTCTGAATTCGGACAATGGTATCAACCTTCCCGTGTCGGAGGAAACAAGATTTGCTCATGAAAACACAATCTAAGCTGACAAATCCTGGGGCTGCTTTAAGTTGTTTACTTTTAAACCTTCTATTGTACTTTAAGTGAAAGTTTGCAGAGAAAATTGGTGTTCTATTACAGTCCATAATCTTAACAGCACTCTTCCCTCCTCCTCTCTCCTCTCCCTTTTCCCTTATTTCCTATCCCTTCCTCCCTTCTGAGCTTTATCTTTGGGCAAATGTTGTCCCTTTAATCCTGTATAGTTGATCATTCTAGGATTACTCATCACCTTATAAAACTCATCTCATAGCTGTAAACGCATCTGATACTCCAGTGGATTTTCAGAGGCTGTAAATTGCCTAGGAAGTTGATTGCCCATCTTTCTCCTGGGGAGTGAGCAGCTGGTGGATTTGAACAGCCTGCCTTTGAGGTGGCAACATAACTAGGCCACCAGACCGAAGCCTGTTTATTATTTGACTAAGAGAGTTGACTGCAAGGGATGAGTTTAGTTCCAGACTTGAAAGGTAACTAAGAGCTTAGGGGTTTTTGTCATTTATTTGATGCCCATTTTAAATGTCTGAGTGCCCCAGGAATATCCATCAGAAGGAAGAGAAATAGCGTGTTCAGAAGGCTGAAGGAGTCAGGGAAGAAAAGTGAGCCATGTGACCTTCCGAAGAATGAGGCTTCAACACATGTAAGCATATCTTATAAACATTCTAAAACCATGATTCTCCAATATTATTGTTTCAGAAACCCTCTCCACTCTTCAAATGATTGAGGAGCTTCACTGATTTCTTGTTTCTTTCTGTCTGTCTATCTATCTATCTATCTATCTTTATGTATTGGTATGGATAATAACAAACTGTAACTGATTCAGAGAAGAATGGAAATCCCAGAACACTTGATTCTACTTATGCAAAACCTATACTTGGACCAGGAGGCAGTCATCAGAACACAGCAAGAAAACACTGCATGAGTCAAAATTTCGAAGAGTGTGCACTAGGATGTGTCCTATCTTCATACCTTTTCAATCTGTATGTGGACCAGATTATCTGGGAGGCTGAGCTCTATGAGGAGAAATGTGGCATCAGGATTGGAGGTAGACTCATCAACAATCTTCATTATATAGATGACACAACCTGGCTTGCTGAAACTGAGGAGGACCTGAAGTGCTTGCTGGAGAAGGTCAAGGACTGCGGCCTTCAATATGAATTGAAGTTCAACACCAAGAAAACAAAGATTCTCACCACTGGGCTGGTTGGCAGCATCATGATAGATGGTGAAGAGATTGAGATTGTTAACACTTTTGGTTTGCCTGGCTCTACAATCAACACTCTTGGTACCAGCAGCCAGGAAATTAAAAGATGTATTACGATGGGAAAATCTGTGGTTAAAGACCTCTCTAAAGTGCAACGATGTCAGTCTGGAGACTAAGGTCCACCTGATACAAGACATGGTCTTTGAAATCACTTGCTATGCACCAGAGAGAGCTGGACAGTGACTAGGGAGGATAGAAGGAGAACTGATGCCTTTGAGTTGTGGTGCTGGAGAAGAGTATTGAGAATACCATGGACTGCTAGGAGAAAGAACAGGTTTGTCCTGGAGAGGGTGAATCCGGGCTGCTCCTTGGAGGCAAGGATTCTGAAACTTCCTCTGACATACTTTGGACATGTTACAAGGTGGGGAGTCCTTGGAGAGGGACGTCATGCTTGGGAGGGTGGAGGGAAAGCGCAAGGGAGGGAGACCCTAGATGAGATGGATTGATTCAGTCACTGGGATAACGGGGATAGGCATGTCAAAGACAGTAAGATTGGTACAGAATAGAGCAGGGTTTAGGGCTGTTGTACATAGGGTCGCTATGAGTTGCAAGTGATTCAGTGGCACTTAACAACACCACCACCACCATGGTTGGGGTTGTTTTTTGTTTGTTTGTTTTATTTTACTGAAAAAAAAAAAAACCCAAAAAACAACTCATTGCTATCAAGTCGGAAGCAGCTGAAAACTAACCCTCCACAGGTGTTCTGAAGCAGTAAATTCCACAGGAGGAGCTGGCCTGTCTTTCTCTGAGGACTGACAGTGGATTCAGGCCCGCATCGGAGCACAGCCTTTGTGTTAGCATTAGCAGTGCTACTCCACATGGCCCACAGCACCAGAGGGCTCCACTGTGGACCATATTCGAAACGAAAACAGAAGAAAGGAAAAAGAGGTCTATTTATGTATTTACAAATACGAAAAAATATCATTATGTACATTTTTAATGAAAACACAAGTATACCTTCCAAAATGAAAGACTATGTCGTGAGAACAGTAGGAACTTGGTGCCTATTTTGCAAATCTCTTGAGCATTTGGCTTAACGAAGAATGTGACTGGAGTCTCCTACCTACGGCTGCCTTCAGTCCCTGATTGTGTTGTTCGCAGCTGTTGTGGTGAGGTGCTGTGAGTCGGCTCTAACACGCAGTGACTTCACGGGAACTCCTATGATAGAATGGAAGAGTCCTGCAGCATCTTCACAGTCACTGCCGCGCTAGAACCCACTGTTGCAGCCACTTTATGAATCCACCTTGGTGAGTGGTGTGGTTTTTTTTTAAATCAAACATTTCCTATCTTATTTGAATTGCAGTATATGTAAGTGCATATATTAAAAACAAAACCAAACTATAATCGCATATTTATGTGGTTAGAAACAGAAAGGAAGGGTCTTGGGAAATTCCAAGGTTACTCTACCCCCACTTTGGCAACCCACATTTTGAGACTTGCTTTTCTAACCTTTCCTTGACACCTGAAAATGTTATACCCAAGCCCTATGTGTGCCAAAGAGAAACAAAAGAAACAAACAAACATATGTGACAGGCTTTTAAAAGAGGAAAAATATTTCAGGGTTGCCAGACCGCCACACAAAACTACAGTTACAATAAAAAACATAGCCCTCTATGAATTGAATACATTCAGAAAGCTAAACAGCCTGATTGTCTAGGCACAGAATAGGCTAATTTGAGGTTTGGCAGATAGAAGCAGAACGTGAACTTCTCCCCAAAGTGCCCAGCTGGTGAGGGCCTTCTTAAGCAGCCTTATATTTTTAACTTTAGATTTGGAAAATGGCAGGGCCAATTAAACACCCACTCCTGTGTTCCAAGCTCACCCATTATGCTTCCATTCAAGCATTATTATTATTAAAGGTAATTGAAGAGAGAAGAGCAGAGTCCAAAAAATGCCCATCGAAGCTCTCTTGCCTTTTTTTCAAAGAGAACAGAATACACACTGACAGAGAAAGAGAATCGTGCTGCTTTCTGGGACTGTCGAATGTGGTGAGCGGGGCGGGGGTGGGGGTGGTGGAGTGCGTGATAGCTTCTAACTGGCAAAGAAACAACTTCCTGATGCCTAGAAGGTGAAGAGGGTTAAGGGCAGGCCAGGCGGGAGGGCCTGCTGAAATGGTGTACTTCCGGAAGGACCAGGTTTTAAGCCTTGCACCCAAACCTGGGGACCTAAACTCGTACACGTTTAGTATGACCCCTGGAAGCCAACAGACCAACCGATCACTGGAGGCAAGTTTTTGAAAAGAATAAAACATGAAGTGCGATTGAAAAACGACATGCCACAAAAGAGCACACAGGAGATGTTCTATTAAGACCAGAAAAGGCCCAAGCTGAGGGTGGCTTTTGCAGAGGGGCAGGCCCTGCTGTTTCCCAGCTTCCAGAAAGCCTAGTATGGGAGCTACCAGTTTTCTGAGCCCACCATTGCCTGTCTCCTTCTCTGGCAACATCCTGTCTCCTGTTCAAGCTGCCTCCAGGAATCCCTACTGACTTTCTAAGATCGGAGAAGACCAAAAATGAGGAAAAAAAGAGGGGAGGTGTAGATTGTGAATTCTTCTGCTCTGCCCTGGGGCTATGAGGACTTACTGCTGCCATCAAGGAAAGGCCTTTTCAACTTTGCAAATATAATAATGGGTATCTCTCCACCTTCTTTCCCTTCCTATTACACACACACACACACACACACACACACACACACACACAGAGTCATTCACTCCCAGGTGGTGTGCACTGCTATTTTGGAAGGTGATAAAATTAGGTAGTTGGGTAAACAGTAAACATGAGCCCAGCTAGGACATTTTTGTGGTGAGACAAAATTTTAAGTTTTCTTGAAGGATCTGTAATTTAGAAGCCCATTGTCCTAGCCTTTCTGGCTCCCTGGCTGGGAATGGTGAAAGAGAAGCCAGAAGATCCTATTCAAGTGAATAGAATGACCTGGGAACTATCTAGTGTCCTCATCTGCTTGAGAAATCAGTCCTCAGAGGGTAGACTAGGGCATCTCTGGGACTGTTGATGTGTTCTGGGACACCTGCACCCTCCTGGTCGGACTGGGAAGTGCTACATGGTTATATTCTGTCTCTTTCTGTCTCTGTATCTCCCTCCCTCCCTGCCTTCTATATGCATCCACATTACCGCACTAGAGAGCTCTGTAGAAGCTAGTACTTATACTACCCCTTTATCTACTTTTAAGACACTTGGGTACTTAGATCCTCTGCATCTTAGCTGTCATTGCCCTGTGTAATCTTCACTACTGGGAATATACCCTAAAGAAACCAGAACTACCATCCAAGCAGATATATGCACACCTATGTTTATTGCTGCTTTGTTCACAACAGGAAGGAGTCAGAAACAACCCAAGTGCCCATCAAAATGAATGGATAGAGAAAATGTGGTATATTCACACAATGGAATACTATGCAGCATTGAAAAACAAAGAATTTATGAAATATTATACAAAATGGGTGATGCTGGAGGACATTATGCTGAGTGAAAAAGCTCAGTTACAAAAGGACAAATACTGCATAATGCCACTGTTATAAAAAAGGACTGACATCGGGTTTGGGGAGAAGCTAACAAAAGAAAGAATAAATAATGTACACTGCATTGAAACAGATTATATGATTAGATATCATTTTCATGGCAAGAGTCCAGAATAAGAGCTACATAATAAAGTGGACCTGGGCAGGGGGATGGTATTACAATGAAAGAATTTTTTTCTTCTCAAAGAGTAAAGCAAACTGGGGGCAGGGAGAAGAAGTGGGAAGGGAGGAAAATGTGCAACAATAAATGCATGGAAATCCAAGTTCTCTATAATCTTTCATTAAAATTGCAATTAAAAAGATTTTGAATGAAAAAAAAACAGAGGAGAGGAAGGATTATAAAACAGAAATATATAATTAGGCTGTGCTGCAATCCCGAAGGCACGTGCATGGTTCGAGGCCACCACCTGCTCCGTGGGAGAAGGATGGGCAATCTCCTCCCATATGAGTCACAGACTCTGAAAACCCACCGGAGGGTCTGCTATGGGTTGGTTCCAACTCAATGGTATTGACACACAACAACAACATGTATGACAAAAATCTAGAACAAGAAGTGCATTTCAGGGTGAGTTTGGAGAAGAGATGAGGGAAGAAAGTGTTTAACAATGGAAAAAATAAATATGATTTTTAAAATGTTCTATGTAATGATACATTGTGGAAATTTTGTAATGATCCCCTATGATTGAATTAACTAAGCAGTTATAAAAGATTAAGATTGATATTCAACCACCTTAATCCTACATTAGCTCAGGAAAAAATAAAAATAGGACAGGGCTCAGATCGTGTTTATAGGGTCACTATGAGTCATGCTCGACTTGACAGAACCTGACAACAAGGTTGTGTCATCTGTATAACGAAGGTTATTGTTGAGTTTTCCTCCTATTCTGATGCCCTATTTTTTTTCCACAGAGTTCAGCTTCTCAAATAATTTGCTCAGCATTCATATTAAATAGGTATGGAGAAAGGGTACAACCCTGACACCTATCTTTCTTAATGTTAAACCATTTAGGGTTACCTTTCCGTGTTCACAAAATAGCCCCTTGACCTAAGGTATAGGTTACAGAACAAGCACAAGTAAGTGTTCTGGGATTCCCATTCTCCTAAATGGTAGACACAATTTGTTGTGATCCACACAATCAAATGCCTACGCATAGTCAATACAGCGCTAGAATTGAATTCATAATCCTTGACTTGTGAACTGAAGAACTTACACTTGTCTTATCTTTAACACTGATGCCAGGTTCTCAAGAATAGCTGGTAGTAATTTGATCTCTATAACACCAGAAGTAGCCAGGGTAGGTTCTATAAGTAAATATGAAGTGGTTAAGATGAATGAAAGGGTGAGAGCTAGGTGTGTGAAACTTACGCACACCACTCTTCTTTCTCCCAGTAGTTCAACACCTGATTGCAATGTAGTACTCAACCATCTTATAATTAAGAACTGATTCTCAAGTAAGAGCCCTGGGCATCTTCATGTAAAGTAAAAGTTGTTTAATTTTAAGAAGGGGCATGTTGCAAAGACGGACCAGTCCTTGGAGAGGGACATCATGTTTGAGAAGGTGGAAGGACAGCACAAGAGAGGAAGACCCTCGATGAGATGAGTTGATTCAGTGACTGGGGTAATGGGATTAGGTGTGTTAGAGACAGTGAGGTTGGCACAGGATAGAGCAGAGTTTAGGGCTCTTGTACATAGGGTCACTATGAGTCGCAAGCCACTCGACTGCACATAACAACAACACTCATCAGATAATGTCATTTCCAATTAATTTCAATCTTGCAACAGTGTTTTATCTTAAAAATTATTTGGATGATGTCTGAAGTCAAGAACAGATAAAAGGCTGTGTTACTGATAGAGCACAATTCTTTTATCTCAAAAACACAAACCATGGGTAAGGAAGGCAACATACAGCCTACAGCACATTTTTTTGTTTTAGGGGACAAGAGATGAGAATTGCACTAAACTACTCTCTAAATTTCTAAAGAAGATTATTTTTGTCACATCTCTCCCTCAATAAACTCCGAATAACAATGATCAATGCGAAGAGTGATCATAATCCTTATCATCGTCTCTCATGAACATAATTCCTTTTCCATAAAACAGTTTCTTTTTTGTCCTATTTTTAGAAATAGTCATCTAAGGGAATCTGCCCTATAATTCCCAAGTATGGTGGAAGAAAAACAAAGAAGGATTTTAATGAGTTTCCAAGGTCAAATTCAACTTAAAAACTCATTGCCATTGAGCCAGAACAGACTCATATCTGACCTCCTAGTGGGTTTCCAAAGCTGCAAATTGCATCTTTCTCCCAAGGCTCTCTGCGATGTTGCCTCAGACTCACCTTTCAGCCTCTCCTCCCAAAACATTCCTCATTCAGACAGTGTTCACAACCATTCCCTCACATCAGGTGCTGATCCTGTCACTAATACTCTTTACAATCTTACCGCCTCATGGCTGGGACTGTTACCAATATCTTTATTACTTTCCTGTCTTCTAACCCACCAAGCATCCTGCTCTTGAACATATTTTTTTTAAAGTACCCATTTTGTGTAAGAGCACGAACTTTCTGGCTCCATATCTACATCTCCACTCCCTGTTGACCAGTGATGACAGTCGTGAGCCTTTTTGCTGCTGTTTTTCTCTTTCTCTTGCCAACTTCAGCCTTACACCTTGTTATATATAAAAAACATAAAAATATCTGGAAATGTAAAGAGAAGCCAGAATGTTGCTATAAAACTTGGGACCACGGTATGCAGTCTTGTTTTCTTTTTGCCTTGTATGTCTCAGACTGGGTATTGAAGAAGCTAGAAACATCAATGGAGGCGGACCAAAACAGTTCCAAGAAAATCTACCCCCTTTAGCCAAGGAAGCAGGAAAGGAGTAAATCTAGTAAGACAGAAAAATTTCAGGCAATGATCTCTCTACCTTAGCATCACTCAGAAATGCTGGATCCTTCACCCTCAGCAAAGAACAAATATGAGTCTAGGCTCATCACCCTTATCAATCCTACCAGGTTGATGTCAGAGAAACTGAAGTGGAAAGCTGAAACTCCCAACATCCTACATCACTTCATAAAACATACTCTCTTTCTCTCTCAAAAAAGTGGAGAAAGTATTTTCAAAATATGCATCCTGAGTGTCTAAAGAGGAAAACGATCATTCTGATAGAAAAATATACTGGATGGTAATGATGACAGGTTTGCTCACTCAAAACTCACTGCCATAAAGTTGGTTTGAACACGCAGTGACTCTGTTGGATTCCAAGACTAAACCACAAAGGGAGGAGACTTCCCAACATTTCTCCCTGGGAGTCGGTAGATTTGAAACTCTGGAGACATGTAGCCTTTTATTTACCGGGAATGCAACTCTCCATGGAATATGCCACCCGAACTTCCCTAGACAGATTCTTGATGTGTGCTGTCAAGTCTGAACCGACCCATAGCTGACCCTCCAGTGAGTTTTAAGTACAATCTCACAGGAGGAGACTGCCCATCTTTATCCCTCTGAGCAGCTGGTGGATTTGAATCACATGTCTTTGAGACTGCAGCACTGCTTCTTTCCACGAGGCCACCAGATTGTTGTTGTTATGTGCCATCGAGTCAATCTGACTTATAACAACCCTATGTAAAACAGCTCTGAATCCTGCCGTCCTGAACCAGTCTCACTGACTCCGACACATCTGTTCCTATTACCCTAGTTACTGTATCAATCCATCTCACCCAGGGTCTTCATCTCCCACGCTGTCCCTCCACCTTTCCACACATAATGTTCTACTCTAAGGAATGGTCCCTCCACCAACATGCCCAAAATATGTGAGACAAAGCTTTAAAATCTTTGCCTCTAATGAACAGCCTGGTTTCACCCTCTCTAGGACAGACCTGTTTGTCTCTTGGCACTCCATGGTATGTTCAATATTGTTCATCAAAACTCAAAGGCATCAATTCTTCTTCTCTCATCTTTAAATTATCCAGCTCTCTGACTCTTAGCAAGTAATGGCAGAGACCCTGGCCTGAACCAGGTGCACCTTAGTCTCAAGACTAACATCATTGCTCTTTAGCACTTTGGAAAGGTGCAAAAGAACTAGTAAGCTTGAATATACAACAAGAGAAAAGATATAATGAAATAAAAAGAGAAAAAAATGTGAAGAAGAAAGCAACTTCAAGGAAACTAGAGGATATCATGCTTGAAAAGGTTCCAAATTGAACAATGTTTTATAGACTATGTCTTGAATCAGGGCTCCAAAGTTTGCCCTTATGTTCCTTTCATGACCTTTATAGTTTTAGGTTTTACCTTTAGGTCTTTGATCTTGAGTTAGTTTCTTAACGTAGTGAGACATATAGATCTTCTTTCATTTTTATGCAACTAGATATTCTGTTTTATTAGCATCTTTTGTTAAAGAGATTGTCTCTTCCTCATTTAATGGATTTTGGTCCTTTCATGCACCAAGTGTTCATGGAAGATGGATTTACTCCCAAGTTCTCAATTCTGTTTTATTGCTCTAAGTGTTTGTTATTGTACCAGGAGCTGCTTCTGAGATGGAGAAGTCCGCTTTCCCCCATCCCTTCTTTTTAAAAGTAGTTATTACCTTTTGGGATTAGTTAGCAAAAAGTTTGTGACTTCCATTGTTGCCCAATGGGAAGACCCACGGGTCAAGGAACTGCTATCTCTAGTTGACAGCCAATGAAGATCCGAAGCCTTTCCGACAACTACATGAGTGAACTTAGAACAGTTCCTCCCCAAGTTGAGCCTTGAGAAGACTGTTGACCCACCAGGCACCACGATTGCAGACTCTGAATCAGGACACTCAGCTAAGCGGACACACAAAAATTGTGAAAGAGTAAATATCCCTTCTTTCAAATCACTAAGATGTGAGATCATTTATTATGCAATGATATATAACGACTGTTGTTTTTGGACTGTTGTTTTTGTGTATTGTAGAGTTGGACCCGACCCAAATCTGACTCTCTGGTGGATTTTCAAAGGCTATTAATCACACAGGAGGAGACTGACCATCCTTATTCTATGGAGCAGCTGGTGGCCTTGAACCACGTGCCTTGGGAGTGCAGCGCAACTTCTTGTCACTAGGCCACCAGAGACACACCCCAATTATAAGGCCAAGCTTTTTTGTTTGAATTAAAAAAAAAATACATTGAGGCCTAACTACCTTTCACTTACACAAACATTCTTTAACTATAAAGACACAATAGGGAGCTCTAGTAGTGGCTGGTAGATTCAAACTTCTGACCTTTTGCCTAGCAGCCTGGAGCTTTAACCATATTGGCATCCTGGCTTTTATGCCAGACAAAAGCTGCCAGAAACACTCCTCCCTTTTCATGTAGGTTCAATGGCTCTTCACTACATCTCATACACAGCCATTACCTACCTGCCAGTGGAGGCTATGTTGCGAAACAAGTTTGAGCAGAGCTTCCAGACTAAAATAGACTAAGAAGAAAGGCCTGGAAATCTGCTTTACAAAATAAGCCAGTGAAAACTCTGTGGTTCACATTAGTCTGATATTCATTGATATCGAATAGTCGTCTGATATCGGTTGACCAGGGGCCTGGAGCAGGACCAGATAGCATTTTGTTCCATTATACATGGAATTTCTATGAATTAAGGGAGCTCTGGTGGCCTACTGGTAAGAAGCTGTGCTGCAATCCCAAAGGAACGCAGTTTGATCCCCCCAGCTGCTCCATGAGAGGATAGGCCATCACCTCCCATGAAATTTACAGCCTCTGAGAATCCATTGGAGGGTCAGCTGTGGGTCAATTCCAACTTGACAGCATACCGCCACCTAAATAATCCATGAGTTAGAGGTCAATTGAACAACAACTTAACAACATTAAACAAGATCTTTTTTAAAAAAAAAAAACCAAACTTTTTTTTGTAGCTATTATCCTCACAGATGGAACCTTTTGAGTACTTTGGGAGAATAGGCATTTTGATGCTTGGGGATGAAATATAGGGTCTTTGGGCAGTTGTGTCTCTCTCACAAGACTAAACTCGAATTCTATTACCCTCTGGTAGCTGTCAACATTCTCTGCACAGTCTTCCCACAAACTGGTGATATTTTCCAGCAACAGAAATAGGGTCTTTTTCCCATTATGAATCAATCGTCGTATGCAGCACAGTGACAACAGTGGCTGTCTCTGGGTGGTGAGATTATAGATGATCTATCTGCTTTCCCCTCTTTTTGCTTATCTGTATTGTCTGGTTTTGTTGCAATGAATAAGCACCACCAGTAAACAGAGATATAATACAAACAATTATAAGAAAATTCAATTTCATTATAATGTCAAGTAAATAGAGTTTGGTACAAAACTGTATGAGCCATATGATCTTCACTTACTGAAATAAATGAATACGGTAATAAACTGCAAGAAAATATACCAAAATATTAACAGTCATCCTGGGGGAATAGGACTCTGGGTAGCAGGGTCTGGGATAAGGTAATACAAGGAAGGCTTAAGGGCATAAAGTGTAAGGAGGCACTCAGTTCCAGCGTCATGTAAGCCCAGGATCCGTGTCTGAATTGTTGGTGTCACATGCTATCGGGTTGAGTATGACTCATAGTGACCCTATGAACAACTGGTCTGAACTGTTGTTGAGTTGTAGTGAAATCAATGGCACATGACATGCAAAAATGGAGAATGTTACACTCCTAGAAAAGCAAGTCGTTACCAGGAACTGCCAATGGAACTGTATATTTATCAGGGGAAAACAGCCTGAAGCAACTCAGTAGAGTGGGTGCTGGGGCCCTTTTTCCTCATCCTCTCCCAATTCCCGTTGGTGCTTCCTATTGGTCAAACGCAGAGTTTTACATAGGTCAGACTCCTTGCTTAATGCTAGAGTGGACTCTGGAGGGGTAGACCTCCTGTTTAAAGGAAAATAGAGGTCATTGGAAAGGATCTTCCTTCTTCTTGTTGTTGTTATATGCTGTTGAGTCACCTGCGACTCGTAGCGACCCTATGTACAACAGCCCTAAACCCTGCTCTGTCCTGTGCCAATCTCACTGTCACCAACACACCTACCCTAATTACCCCAGTCACTGAATCAATCCACCTCATAGACGGTCTTCCTCTCCTGCACTGTCCCTTCACCCACCCAAGCATGATGTCCCTCTCCAAGGACTGGTCCTGCCTTGCAACATGTCCAAAGTATGTCAGACAAAGCTTCAGAATCTTTGCCACCAAGGAGCAGCCTGGTTTGACCCACTCCAGAATGAATCTGTCCGTTCTCTTGGCGGTCCATGATATATTCAATAGTCTTCTCCAACACCACAGCTAAAAGGCGTCAGTTCTTCTTCTATCCTCCCTAGTCATTGTCCAGCTCCCCTGGATCAGGCACACCTTAGTCTCCAGACTAACATCATTGCTCTTCAGTACTTTAGAGAGGTCTCTAACAGCAGACTTTCTCATCACAATACATCTTTCAATTTCCTGGCTGCTGGTGCCAAGAGTGTTGATTGTGAAGTCGTGAAAACCAAAGCTGTTAACAATCTCAATCTCTTCACCATCTAACATGATGCTGCCAATCGGCCCAGTGGTGAGAATCTTTGTTTTCTTGATATTGAACTTCAATCCATATTGAAGCCTGCAGTCCTTGACCTTTTGCAACAAGCACTTCAGATCCTCTTCAGTTTCAGCATGCAGGGTTGTGTCATCTGCATAACGCAGAATGTTGATAAATCTTCCTCTAATCCTGATGCCACATTTATCTTCATACAGCCCAGCCTCTCTGATAATGTGGTCTCCATATACATTGAAAAGGTATGGAGACAGGATGCATCCCTGGTGTATGCCCTTCCAAATTTTGAACCATGCAGTGTTTCCTTGCTCTGTTCTGATGACAGCCTCCTGGTTCACATACAGGTTTTGCATTAGCACGATCAAATATTCTGGGATTCCCATTCTTCTTAGAGTTAGCCACAGTTCGTTGTGATCCACACAGTCAAATGTCTTTGATTGATCAATGAAACACAGATAGACACTCCTCTGGTACTCTCTGCTTTCTGCCAAGATCCATCTAACTTTAGCTACAATATCCCTAGTACTACGGTTTCTTCTAAACCCAGCCTGGACTTCTGGCAGTTCTCTGTTGATGTGTCAGCCGTTTTGGATAATCTTCAGCAGAATTTTGCTTGCATGTGATATCAATAATACTGTCTGATAATTTCCACACTCTGTTGGATCATTGTTCTTTGGAATGGGAACAAAGTCAGTTAGCCAAGTGGTTTTCATCCAGATTTCTTGGCACAACTTGGTGAGCACATCCAAGGCAGCATCTGTTTGTTGAAATATGTTAATTGGTATACCATCAATTCCTGGGGCCTTATTTTTTGCCAATTCATTCAAAGTAGCTTGAACTTCTTCCTTCATCACCATAGGCTCTTGCTCATATGTTTTTTTATTACATTCTTCTGTATTTGACAATTCTTTTTGGTACAATGACTCTGCATACCCTTTCCATCTTCTTTTAATGTTTCCTGGATCATTTAATATTTTGCCCAGAGCATTCTCAAGTATTGTAACTCGAGGTTTGAATTTGTTCTTCAGTTCCTTCAGCGAGTTCGGCCCTTTTGATTTTCTGACTCCAGCTCTTTGCACTTTCATTGTAATACTTTGTCTTCCCACCCTGCCTTTTGAAATCTTCTGTGCAGCTCCTTAATATCTTGATTTCTTCCCTCTGCTTTGGCTTCTTAGAACTCTAGTGTAATATTCAGAGTATCTTCTGACATCCATTTTGGTCTTTACTTCCTCCTCTGTCTTTGCAATGACCTTTTTCATTCTTCCTGGATGCTATTCTTGATATCCTCCCACAACTCATCTGGTCTTCACTCATTAGTGTTCAAGGCCTCAAACCTGTTCCTGAGATGGTTCTGAAATTCAGGTGGAATAGACTCAAGGTCATATTTTGGTTCCCATGGATTTTATTTCGTTTTCCTTCGCTTCACCTTGAACTTGTATATGGGTAGTTGGTGGTCTGTTCCACAGTCAACACCAGGCGTACTTTTCACAGCTCATATTGTGCTTCTCCAGTGGTTCTTTTCGCAGATGTAATCAATCTGATTCCTATGCATACCATCATGCTGTTCCTGAAATTCTCTCCTGTGGTTCCTCTCTTTACCATCTCAATGGAGATACAATCCATAAGGTTTTAATCCATCACCTGCTTTGAGGCAGAAAGTTGGGTAATCTCCTTTTATGTAATTTACTGCCTCTGAGAACTCACTGGAGGGAAAGCTATGAGTTGGTTATGACTCAAGGGCATACAACAATATTCTCTGGAGCCATGCTATGATCATCTGGTGTCCTGTTTTTTTCTGGTAATTCCCATTATCAATTATCTTTTGTTTGTCTTAATGCTTTCTCTCTTTATATATTCCCACCACTATAAAATTTCAAAATTCCTAGGCCTCTTCCTAAAAAAGCAAGTGAACAAAACAAAATATAACACGTCTCATGACTCCACTATTATCTCCCTCCTTTGCTTCATAAAGTGAGTGATAAACCCTTGAGATTCTGTTCTTCCTTCCTCACCCCTTGTTCACTCATTCACTCACCATATTCTGGTGCCTGACAGATCTGAAGCACACATCTTCTGGTGCTCACTCCACTTCATCTCTGCAGCATTTGACACTGGCTAATTAATTGCTCCTTTTGAAAACTCTCATCAGCCTCGGTTTCCAACGGAAGCAGGATACAACAGCGCATCCTTTGGAGTCAGAGGCATAGGCTATCTCCAGTTCTGTGCCCTGCGGCAAATTGCTTAGACCTTCCACGTCTGTTTCCTCAAGCTTGAAACTGAAATAGTAATACTACCTACCCCAGAGTGTTGCTGGAAGTATGGCGATCTCTATGAAGTGGTTCGCACAGTTCCTGACACACAGCAAGTATGTTATAAATAAGAGCACTACCTGTGACTTCACTGGCTCCTGTTTTGCTGCAACACTCTGGCTACCTGTCATAACCTTTGTCATCACCTTCTTCCCAGGTGTGTTCCCAGGACGTTGATTTTTCTTTATTCTCTTCTTTTCTTTACCCACCCTATATGGGTGAACTCAACAAAAACCCACTGCTTTGGTTACTATTTATACGGTTTTGACTGGCAAATCTCTACTGTCCATACATTGCACTCCTATGCTTAAGGCTGTCTATTGGATCCAGCTGGATGCTCCACTGGCATTGCAAGTATAGGTTTCACACGAGCACAACCAAGTGTTCTGGGATTGTGATCCACGTAGTCAAATGCCTTTGCATAGTTAATGAAACACAGATAGATATTCCTCTGTTACTCTTTACTTTCTGCCAAGATCCACCTGACACTGGCAATAATGTCTCTAGTGCCACAGCTTCTTTTAAAGCCAGCTTGTATTTCTGGTACTTCTCTGCCAATGTCCTGTTCCAATCATTTTTGCATAATCTTCAGCAGGATTTTGCTTGCATGTGATATGAGTAATGATATGAGTAACACCGTTTGATAATTTCCACATTATGTTGTATCATCTCTTTTTTCAATGGGGATAAATATGGATTTCTTCTAGTCTGCTGGTCAGGTAGTTGTTCTCCAGGTTTCTTGGCACAACCTGGTGAGTATGACCAGTATAGCATCTGTTTGTTGACATATGTCAATTGGTATCCCATCAATCCCTGGTGCTTTGGTTTTTGCCAATTCTTTCAAATCAGCTTGAATTTCCTCTCTCTTGGTCATATAATAGTTTCATGAAATTCTTCTGTATCAGCCAATTCTTTTTGGTACAGTGACTGTGTACTCCTTCAATCTTCTTTTAATAGTCTCTCAATATACTGTCCATAGCATATTTAAGTATTACAGCTTGTGGCTTAAATTTATTCTTTTGTCCCTTCAGCTTAAGAAATGCCAAGCAAGTTCAGCCCTTTTGATTTGCTGACTCTAGCTCCTTGCACATTTCATTATACTATTTTGCTTGGCCTTCCTGAGCCACCCTTTGAAATCTGTTCAACTCCTTAACTTCCTGTTTTCTTCCTTTGCTTTGGCTTCTCGACACTCTGGTGCAATATTTAGAGTATTTTCTTCCTCCTCTGTCTTTGTAATGACTTCTTGCATTCTTTGTAGATTATATTCTTGATATCCTCCCACAGCTCATCTAGTCTCCATTCATTAGTGTTCAAGGTCTCAAAGCTCTTCCTGAGATGGCTTTGAAATTCAGGTGGGATAGATTCAAGGTCAAATTTTGGTTCCTGTGGATTTGACTTAAACTTCTTTAGCTTTAGTTTGAGCTTGTATATGAGTAGTTGATGGTCTGTTCCACAATCAGTACCTCACCACTTTTCACAGCTAATATTGAGTTTCTCCAACAATTCTTTCCACAGATGTAATCAATCTGATTCCTGTACATACCATCAGGTGAAGTCTATGTGTATAATCTGCATTTGTGTTTCTTATAAAATGTGTTTGTGATAAGTAAATCACTGTACAAAAATCTATCATTCTATCTGCAGCCTCATTTCTGTTACCCAGTCCATGCTCTCTGACTTCTGATCCTTCTCTGTTCCCAAGTTTCGCATTCCACTCACCCATTATTATTAATGCATCTTGGTTACATGTTTGATCATTTCTAACGGCAAAAATTTGTAGAAGAAATCATGTTTCCTTCTCTTTGGCTCTGGTTGTTGGTGCATATACTTGAATGATAGTGGCATTCATTGGACTTCCTTGTATGTGTATGGATGTTATTCTGTCGCTCACAACACTGTATTTCAAGATGAGTCTAGAAATGACCTTTGTAACTATGAAAGTGACCCAATTTTTCTTCACTTTTTCATCTCTGGTATAGTAGATCATATGATTGTCTGATTCAAAATGTCCCATGCCAATCCATCTCATGTCACCAATACTTATTATGTCAGTGTTCATTTCTTTCTTAACAATGTCCAGTTTTCCTACATTCATGCTTCTCACATTATATATTCCAATAACTGGTGTCTGCTTCCAAATTTGAGGGCTCAGCCTCAGGTGCTGTATCTGCTAGTCTGCTCTAAGTGTGCTCTATTGTACACAGGGTTTTCAAAATCCTGTTATTTCAAAAGTGGACAGTATGTCTTAATTTGGATGCTTAGCTTTAGAACAATAGCTAAAAGAGAAGCATTTTATCAAAAGAAGCAGATGAAAGACACTTCTCCCTTACAGAAGTAACCAATGGATTCAGTGTCAGTACCCTTGCCCCCCTGGGGTGTGTCTTGTTCCCTCCCTTTCCCTGCTCCACCAGCATTCCTTTCCACTCTCACCTACCCCATCCAGCACCTCCCCTACCCCAGCCAGCCCTTGATATGATGGCTCAGGCCTCGAGTCACTTCTGTATTGCCTCACACTTCACACTGCTGCTGATCTATCACAGTGCTGCCAGTCTCTCTTGAGTTTAGGAGGCTCTAAGTCCAATTCTTATGTAACAGCTATAGGGAAATATTTCTGTTTGAGGCAGTACTGGGGAAATGTCCTTGCCCTTGAGATTCTGCTCCAGGAAAATACTGAAGTTGTCAATGATATCATTTTACTTGGGTATACAACCAACACCCATGGTAGTGGCAGTCAAGAAATAAAAAGACATATTGCATTGGGTAAATCTGATGTCAAAGACCTCTCCAAAGTGCTAACAAACAGCCTTTCTATGAAAATGGAGCTGAAATCAAAGAAGGAAGCCCCTGCTCCTCCCAAAACTGAAGCCAAAGCAAAGGTGTTAATGACCAAGAAAGCAGTCCTGAAGGCCACAAAAAAGATCTGTATGCCACCTACCTTCAGATGGCCTAAGATGCTGAGCCTCTGAAGGCAGCACAAATGCCCCCAGAAGATCATCCCCAGGAGAAACAAGCTTGACCACTATGCCATCATTAAATTTCCCCTAACCACCGAGTCAGCCATGAAGAAGAGAGAAGACACACTTGTGTTCATTGTGGATGTCAAGGCCAACAAGCACCAAATCAAACAAGCTTTCAAGAAGCTCTATGACAATGATGTGGCCAAGGTCAACACCTTGATTAGACCTAATGGAGAGAAGAAGGCCTACGTTCAGCTTTCTCCTGAATATGATGATTTGGACGTTGCCAACAAAATTGAGGCCATCTAAAACTGAGTCAAGCTGGTTAATTCTAAATAAAAAATTTTCTCATAAAAATAAAAAGCAAAAACCCCAGACAACTCACCCAAAATGCTAAAGAGCAACGATGTAAATTTAAAGACTAAGGTAGACCCAATTCAAACTATGGTCCCATGGACTGCCAAAAGAACAAACATGTCTTGGATAAAGGGCAACCAGGATGCTCCTTAGAGGCAAAGATGGTGAAACTTCATCTTACATATTTTGGACATGTTGTCAGGAGGGGCCAGTCCTAGGAAAGGACAACATGCTTGGAAAGGTGGAGGATTAGTGAAAGAGGGGGAAAACCCTCAATGAGACAGACTGACACAGTGACAGTAACAATGGGCTTGGACATATCGCAGACTGTGAGAATGGCAAAGGATAGGGCAAGGTTCAGATCTGTTGTTCATAGGGTTGATAAGAGTTGTAGTCCATTTGATGGCATCTAATCAAGCCTGGAAGCAGGAGTGGCATCCACTTCCAAAATGGCTTGCCTCCGGAAAGTCTATGTATGAACAGTGCTCAGGCTGTTCGTTCATAGGGTCGCTATGAGTCGTCTATGACTCGACAGCATTAAACAACAATAACAACGACAACGACAAAGAGAGAGCTACGTTGGCCTAGTGGAAAGGAAGCTGTGCTACCAAGCCAAAAGTGGGTGATTTTCATCTGTGGCTCTCGGCCAGGTTCAAATTGTCTTCCTGTCAAACATTCTTCTAGGTGGTATAGCACTGGTCTGTGCGTTGCCGTACAGAGGTAACTCGTGGTTGCTGTGATGCTGAAGACTGTGGCAGTGATGTGCCAATCGTGGTAATGGGCACCCATGGTGGACAGTGTGGGCTGGAGCTTCCCGACTAAATCAAGCCTGGAAGCAGGAGCGGCATCCACTTCCAAAATGGCTTGCCTCCGGAAACTCTATGTACGAACAATGCTCAGGCTGTTCGTTCATAGGGTCGCTATGAGTCATCTACGACTCGATGGCATTAAACAACAACAACAACAATAACTGCCTCTAAGGAACGCCCCAGTTGCAGTTCCTTCAATACAGAGTTATTTACTCGTTAGGCAACTAACTCATGGTATATTCAGTACTCTTCACCAACATCACAATTATTACCCAAAATCTAGTTTTCACATTCATACAAAACAATTGAAAATGCCAAGGCTTGGATAAGGTGCACATTAGTCTTGAAAATTACACCCTTGTTCTTTAGCACTTTGGAGAGGTCCCTGACAGAAGACTTTCCCAGTGCAACATGTCTTTTGACTTCCCGACTGCGGTTTCCTTGGGTTTTGATTATGGATTCAAGACAGATGAAATAGTTGATAACTTCATCTTTTCCATCTATTATGACGTAGTCTATTGTGCCAATTGTGAGGATTTTTTGTCTTCTTTACGTTGAGATATAATCCATATTGAAGGCTGTCCTTTTCAATCTTCTTCAATAAGTACTTCAAGTCTTCTTTGTGTTCTGCAAGCATACATACATCTGTGTGTATGTATGTGTATGTGTGTGTTTTCAACAATCTGTAAAGTTACATATTGTTGTTATGTGCTATCAATTTGACTACTACAACTCATAGCAACCCTATGAACAACAGATCAAAACCTTGCCATATCTTGTGTGCTATCCTCATGATCTCCACCAGGCTTGAGTCTACTGTTAGAATCACTGTGCCAACCCATCCCGTTGAAGGTCTTTTTCTCTTTCTCTGACCTTTTCAAGAATGATGTGTTTTTCCAATGACTGGCCCCTCCCAACAATAAGCCCAAAGTATGTTGGACAAAATTTCATCTACTTTGCCTCTAAAGAACATCATGGCCACACTCCTCCAGGATAGACTTGCATGTTCTTTTGGCAGTCCATGGGATATTTAGCAAAGATATATATGTACATGTATACTCAGACAAACACACATGCTCACACACACTCATACCCATTGAGTGAGATTTAAAAAAAATTACAGTTTTGAGGCAGTTACTAAGAAAGTCTAGTTGATGTTTTTGTCATTGTTTACTTATAACAAATATTGATTATAAACATTTATTAACATGGGTGAAGGGAAAGACAAATTAAATAGATGGTCAGACACTCTGGGTGTTGTAATCAATGTTATGGAACAAGATGTTCATGGATATAAATTTTTACTCAATTCACAATTAAAAAGTGAGCTCAAAGAAAGTGCTGTGGCTATCTTGGTAAATTTCTTAAACTTAGTCCTTAAATTTAGTCAGGCTAAGAAAAGAAGATAGTTGCTTTGGTAGTACAGTGATTCATAATACTGTGAATGGGCAAGATACTTTAAATTTCCACAAAGGACCTGAATTTATAGTAAGTTAAGCTTGAGGAGTTTCAACGGAGTATTATGAACTTTTTACTGAACAAGCACACACCATGTGTTACACCTAGTTAATCCTTCCAGCTATATGGCGTAGGTTCCAGTATTATCCCCATTCAAAAGAGCCTGAAAATGATAGAAGTGAGGACTTGAAGAGCAGAGGTTTTAGGGAGTGAACTATTAATGTTCTCTGCCACTGTGTAGTATACAGGAGCACCACAGGCACATCAAAATGACATTCTTCTTTGAATTCTCATTAACCTCCTTTATTTGTATACTCACAATCCTTTATTGCATTAAATTTCTTTTTTAACATCATTTATCTTCTTTCCTATAGCATGCGAGATCTATATCTTATCAATTTGCACAGCCAAAAGCAGTACCTGATACTAGAATGGACTTTAATCAATAATAGTTGAATGAATAATACCTTGGTCATGGCAATTTGGACCTTCTAGACTGACGGATAGGGAGCTCTGGTGGCCCAGTGGTAAGAAGCTGTGCTGCAACCCCAAAGACATGCAGTTCAAGTCCACCAGCTGCTCTGTGGGAGGATGGACAATCCCCTCCCATGCAATTAACGGCCTCTGAAAACCCACTGGAGGATCAGCTATGGGTCAGTTCTGGCTCGATGGTACTCAACAACAACAGTCTGAAGCACAAACATAATACTGGCTCAGGATGGCACAGGATAGGGCAGGGTTCGGGTCAGCTGTTCATGAGGTCATAATGAGTCATATTCATCTCAGTGGCACCTAACAATGACAACAACATGTCTGAAGAATGGATCTTAGTTGAAAGCAGAGAATAGCAGAAAGATGTTTACTTGTATTTTATTGACCACGAAAAGATATTCAGCTGTGTGGATCCCCAAAAAGTTATAAATAACATTGAGAAGCATGGGAATTCCAGAACCCTTAATCATGCTCTTGCAGAAGCTGTACATAGACCAAGAAATGGTCATTTAAACGGAAAAAGGGGACACTGCATGATTCAAAACTCAGGAATGGTGTGCATCAAGCTTTCATCTTTCTACCATGTTTATTCAATCAGTATGCTGAGCAAGTAATAATAATAATAATAAAAAATCCAAACCAAAAAACCAAAACCCTGGATGATATAATGAAGAGTGTGGCATCAGGATTGGAGGAAGACTCAGCAACACCCTGCATTATACAGATGACACAACCTTGCCTGCTGAAAGTGAAGAGGACTTGAAACTTCTGCTGTAGAACATCAAAGACTAACCTTCAATATGGATTACATCTCAACATCAAGAAAATAAAAATTTGCACCTTTGAATCAATAGGCAACACCATGATAGATGGAGAAAAAGAATGGTTGTTTAGGATTTATTTCACTTTACTTGGATCCACATTCAACATTCATGGAATCAGCAGTCAAGAAATTAAACAACCAATTGCATTGGACAAGTCTGCTAAAACCCTTTTTCAAGTTCTGAGGAATAACAATGTTAGTTTAAAGACTAGGTACACCTGATCCAAGCCATGGTATTTACCACAGGAGAAAAATTTACCTCAGGAGAACAATGGGCAATCTCCTCTTGTGCAATTTACTGCCTCTGGAAACCCACTAGAGGGTTAGCTATGAGTCGATTCAGGCTCAATGGTACACAACAGCGACAACAACATATGCACATCGAAGGTGGATAGTAAATAAGAAAGGCTGAGAAAAGAATTGATGCTTTCACATTGTAGTGCTGGCTAAGAATATTGAACGTACTATGAACTGTCAAAAGTACTTGCAAATCCATCTTAGAAGACATGCAGCCGGAGCGCCCTTTATTTCTTTTTTGTTTGTTTTTGAAGGAGTATTTATTATCAAGGCAGATAGCATATCTAACATCATTTCAGCCACTGCAACTAAAGGCAAACTACCCGTTGGATGGGTAAAGGATTTGCTTTATGTGTACACTTCAGTGGAATTATAAAACACTCAAGATTTCAGTACTTCAGAATTTAAATAGGTGAAGTGACCTCCTATTTGAACATGGTAACAGAAAATTATTCCAGAATCATTGGAAGCTCAGAGTGCTCTTTAAATAGGTGAGAGCAGTGATACTTTATCTCAGACATTTTAGGGCTATAATATTTAGAGGGTATAGTCCCTAGATGAGTACAACCACCTTAGAAAATTATAGGGTCAGAGAATAAGAGGAAGATCCTCCAAAAAATGGATTGACGTATACTGACTTCAACAATGGACTTAAAAAAACCCCAACCAATCATAAAAAAAACCATGGACTTAAGCATAGCAGAGGCTGTGAAGATGGCACAGGATTGGGCAGGATTTCATTCTGTTCTACATAGTGTGGCTGTGAGTGAGAGGTGACACAAAGGCACCTAACATCAGCAACAAGGGCTTTATGTGAACACACTAATTTCATTTTCACAGTCATACTTGCAGAGAGCTACTATTATCATCTCCATTTTCTGGATGAGAAAACTGAGGCACACAGAGGTTTAAGAACTTGCTACTCAAAATCAAGTGGTATATCTTGAATTTAAAACAAGACTAATGTTTTAAAAGCCTAAGATCTGCTTCTTACGCACTTCTAGAGGAAATGTTTCACTCAGAATTTCTGAAGGAGGTAAGTTTTCTTTCATCTTGGGGTCTGCACTGCAATACTAAAGGCATGAGGTTCGAATACACCTACTGCTCTGTGGGAGAAGGATGGGCAATCTCCTCTTATGTTATTTACTGCCTCTGCAAACCCTTTGGAGGGTTAGCTATTGGTCAGTTATGACTTGACGAGTTGTAACACGAGAGAGAGAGAGAGAGAGAGAGAGAGAGAGAAAAGAAAGGAAGTTGTCTGATTTCCTAGGGACCCCATTAGCATTTAGAAATAGATTTAAATAGAGCAAAGGGGATTTTAATAATCCTTATTGTCTTCTATCTAATCTAACTCTGAAGCAAGTTACGAAGGATTGCTGTGGAACCACTTTTCCCCCGGTGATTCTTAAAAATTAAAGAGTTAATCTTCTTACTGGGATGCTTCAGCTCGGCCTTTGCTTGGATTTCATCAAAGTCTGAGAATTTAGATGAATGAAGGAATTAACCATTACCAAACATTGCTTATTCCCTGCAAAATGCTGTGATAAAATTAATATTTCTTTTTGAAAGAACAAACCATGAGAAATCTTAAAAAAAGAAAAAATTTATCTGCCCTCAAGGAGCATACTATTTCAATGAAGAAAAGAGAGATATTTATTCCTCATTTCTACCATTAATAAGCATTGATTGAATCCCTATTATCCATCAAGGAAAGGAAGAGATGATAAAGATGCTCTGACAGGCCCACTTGGACATGGGTCATTTTGTTGCCACTCTATCAACATGTCAGTGTCAAAACTGCTGCCTCAGAATATGTTTGACCCTTTAAAATGGGGTTTAAAATTTGTTTAAAAATAAAAGCAAAAGAAGGAGGAGATATAAGGGTTAAGCTGACCAAGAGAAAAGGGGTCTGAGTTAAAAGAATGTAAACTAAAGAATGTAATCAGGGCAAAAAAGAGCACTCTGTCCTGGGATGGGCAAAACCTTCATTCTCACACTGAAGCTGCAGTTTAATAAAGACCAGGGAAGGCAATCAAATAAGAAAAGAAGCTGTAAAAACCATCTTTCTTGCATGAGATATTGGGGAAAGTTTGTAATCAGGAGATGCCATGCCTTCTTTTTAGAGAAAACAGATTTAATGCCAGGAAGTGGAATTTTAGTAATCACCAAAGGAATCCTAAAATAAATAAATGAATGAATAGATAGATAGATAGATAGATAGATAGATAGATAGATAGATAGATAGATAGAATGGACTGCCAAGAAAACAAACAGATTCATCCTACAGAGGTTTAAACCAAGCTACTCCTTGGAGGCAAAGATTCTGGGGCTTCGTCTGACATACTTTGGACATGTTGCAAGGAGAGACAGATCTTTGGAGAGGGACATCATGCTGGGTAGAGTAGAGGGACAGCGCAGGAGGGGAAGACCCTCTATGAGGTGGATCGATTCAGTGACTGGGGTAATCAGGATGGGTGTGTCAGAGGCAATGCGATTGACACAGGATAGTGCAGGGTTTAGGGCTGTTATAGGGTCGCTATGAGTCGCAAACGACTCGACCGCACATAACAACAACAAATAGCAGAAAATGTCAAAGTAAAGCAAAACATTGTTTATATTCCACTCAGCAGACAGTGATTGAGTGTCCCTTCCATGTCAGACACTGCACTAGGGGTGGATAATGCTAAGGTAAATAAGAATTTGTGTCTGTTCTCTGAGACAGCACTGCCTCTGTGCTGGGGAGAATAACGCTAGTATAAGACAACCTATAATAAATACCAAGAAACAGCTCTAGGCAAAATACAGTGGGAACACAGAGGAGGAAAAGAGAAAATACCTGGGCTGAGAGAGGAAAGAGATCTTTCAGGCGTCAACTGAGCTGGGTCTTGAAAGATGTATAGGATTTTATCATGAGCAAAAGAACTGCCATTCCAATAGCTGGCCCCAGGGAATCAACTAGGCTCTATCTTTACCTTTTCTTTTTAAAATAAAATTCCACATGAGTATGTTTTTCAATGTATTTTTACCTTTACTTTTTATTATAAATGTGTGAGAGCTGTGTATATATGGTGGGGCAAGTGAAGAGTGGAAAATCAAGGAGGTGCATTGCACTGTGGAACTGGCAGCCTGCGTGGAACTACCATCTTGCTGAAATGATCTTCTATCAGCAACAAAAGATGTCATAAATGAAAGGATGAAGACTTTGAACAAAACTATACAGACAGACACCATATGTGGAAGTTCATTTTCTAGGGGCCTCACAGCAAGCTAGAAGAAATTCTAGAAAGAGCAAAATAATGTAGTAGAAGGAGTAAGGCATACAGGGTGAGAAAACACGAACTCTGCCACTAGTTGAGTCTGTAATATTGAACATGCCACTTCCCTTCTCTAACATTTGCTGATTTGTTAACTTGCCTTTGGAGTACAGAATGAGTTCACACGAGCTGAAAAGATTCAATAAACAGTAAGCGCTTCAGTTAATTTGAATTAAAAAGTGTATTTTGTTCCTTAGTCATGAATTTTTATACTTTAGAATGAATAAAGTACATCACTCAATTCTTTGGCTTTCCATAATAAATACTCTTGTTTTACCTACAGTGTGGGTGTCTTTTGGTGAGGAGAAATGGGATGGCCCTCACCCTTTATTCTTTCTTACTTGCTCACTCCTTCCTCTCTATTTTTTCTCTCTTTTATTCTTTCAGAGAATACACATATTAATGAAGAATGGAATGGCCCATATTATGAAAATTTTGTTTTCAGTAATGTATAAGTATTTTCCAGTTGAAGAAATATAAAACCTAGAAAGAGTTTTATTACTATTAACAATAGTCAACAATATCTGTTCTATATTATATCCAATCCTTACTTACTAGTATGGTTAAGGTCCAAAGACCAGGTCATTAAGCAAAAATTGACATTTTATGAAAATGAAGAATAACCACATCAGGTCACAAAAATAGAGGAAGATGATATCATTACATAACTGTCAAATTACCTCATTACATAACTGTCAAACCCCAAGAATTATGGCCTCGCTAAGTTGACACATAGTTTTAACAGTCATGGCTAGTGTTACTCTCACCACACACCTCAGAGTTCATTACTACTATATGTACTCCATTAATGCACAAAATAAGATGATTATTTATTTATTCTTTCTATAAATGCAAAATGGTGGATGAGATAGTTGATAAGTGGGAGGTTGTTGTTAGGTGCCATCAAGTCGACCACAACCCATAATGACTCTGTGAGCATCAAATCTGAACCCTGCTCTGTCCTGTGCCACTTCCATCATCTGATATACTTGAGTCCACTGCTACAATCACTATGTTAATCCATCTTGTTGGGGGTCTTTCTCTCTTTCTATGACCCTCCACCATACCAAGCATTACATCTTTTTACAAAGGCTAAGCCTTCCTTACAACATCCCCAAAGTATGTGAGATAAAGCCTCACTATCCTTGTCTCCAAGGAGCACTCTAGTTGCACTTTCTCCAAGACCTATTTGTTTGTTCTCTTGGTAGTTAATGGGATACAACACTCTTTGCCAACACCACAACTCAAAGACATCAATTATTTTTCTAGCTTCCTTAGTCATTATTCAACTTTCAGATGCCTAGCAAATAAATAAAAGACTATGGATTGGACCAAGCTCATCTTAGTCTTTAAACTGACAGCATTGCTCTTTAGGACTTTGGAGAGGTCTCTGATAGCGGACTTTCCCAATGTGATATATCTTTTGATTTCCTGGCTATGGTTACCAGGGGCATTGCTTATGGATCTAAGTAATATTAAATCATTGACAATGACAATATTTTCTCCATCTATCATGATGTTTCCTATTGGCCCAGTGGACTTTTGTTTTCTTGATGTTGAGATGTGATCCATATTGAAGGTTGTAGTCTTTGATCTTTTGCAGCAAGCACTTCAAGTCCTCCACACTCTCGGCAAGCAAGATTGTGTCATCTGCATAAAGCAGGTTGTTGATAAAGTCCAGCTTCCTGCATGATTTGCTCAGCATACAGATTAAATAGACATGGAGGGAGGATACAGCCTTGGCACACACTTTTTCTTCATTTCAAACCACGTGGTGTTCCCTTGCTCTATGTAAACAATAACCTCTTGATCTATGTATAAGTTTTGCATGAGCACAGTAAAATGTCCTGGGATTCCCATTCTTCTTAATTTTAGCCATATTATATTTTGATCCAACACAATCAAATACCTTTGCATAGTCAATAAAACAAAGATAGATATCTTTCAGGTATTTTCTGCTTTCAGCCAAGATCCATCTGACATCAGCAATGATATCTCTGGTGCCCCAGCCTCTTCTAAATCTGGCTTAAATTTCTGGCAGTGAGGACAAAGTATACTAAAAAATATAATGCCAATG
The DNA here is from genome assembly GCF_000299155.1 of Elephantulus edwardii. NCBI lineage: Eukaryota > Metazoa > Chordata > Mammalia > Macroscelidea > Macroscelididae > Elephantulus > Elephantulus edwardii. Next base: position 20,204,597 of record NW_006399766.1, on the reverse strand, counting down.
AATATTGAAAATATGAAAGGATGAGGGTGGGTCATAACGAATAAGCAAGATAACAGAAGAAGATGGCAGGGAGGGGAAATGGAGATAGAAGTCACTTCAAGGAGAAGACTCTGGATTTTCTCTTAAGTGAAGTAGGAAACTACTGGGAGGTTTAAAGGAAAAGGACACATGCCTTGGTTTATGTGCTTCGGTATGGAGGCTGAACTCTAGGCAAGCAAAAGTGAATGTGGGGAGAAAAGCGAAAGAAATCATGAAGTCGAAGAAACTCACTCTCTGACTATAAACATACAACTCTTTTCCTGACATATAGTTATATTTCCAGGCGTATCTTCTCAATTGACTGAACATAAAACTTTAATTGTTTAGTAGGTGACTTGCTGTACTTTTATTAGTGCGGAAAAGTTGGTGCTTAGGGTTGCTCTTACTTACTTGCATCACTCTGAGAAAGGCATTCCAGAATGCCATTCTAGCAAATTCCCTCACAAAAATAACCTTGCGAATTTTCTACTGCCCTCCTCTCCTCTAAATGACTGTGATGCAATTCATCCCCAAGGAACTTCTTATTTGAGCTTATGTAGAAAAATGTCCACTTATGCATTATACCATACTTTGGGCATGTTGCTAGGAGGAGCTATTCCTTGGAGAAGAACACGATGCTGGGAAGGGTGGAGGGTTGGCAAAGGAGAGGAAGACCCTCAATCAGGTGGACTTACATGGTGACTGCCACAATGGGCTCTTGTGTGTGAGGAAGTGTGAGGATAGCACAGGATAGGACAGGGTTCAGATCTTTTGTTCATAGGGTTGTTATGAATTGTACTTGACTCGACAGCACCTAACAACAACATAGCATGAATTATACCAGTTTGCATTTCCTTTCACTGTGACCAGCTGAAGCCAAGATTTTGAGCTATGTTGGTTTTCTTCAATGCTTTAACTTGAACTATCAAGTTAACTACTTTCTGTGCATTCCTCCAATAAATCCTGTTCTACCATCTATATTAAATAAAATAAGAAGATAATGGATACTTATTCCTCACTTGCCAACTAGCTTGTTAAATGACATTTCCCATTTATGGTAATACTGACAAATCTACTCTCTGACTATTTTGCATATTAATGATGTACATCTAGCAGTAACAAACACTCAAGCAATGAGGAAAGAATGATGCTGGCTCTCTGTTGTGTGTTAATTTGGGTGGGTCATGATTGTTAGTGGTTTAGCAATTAGGTAATGATATCATTTGAAAATCATGTAATGATGTCATTTCAAAATTACAGAATGATGTAAAGCTATGAACGACATAATGTGGCAATGACATACCAATGTAGTCTTCTTCCATTTTTGTGTATGTTCTCAGAATAACCAATTCACCTTGGGGCTTCCATTTTCTATTTTCTTACATACACTGACTTTCACACAATAACCTAATCTTTGAAGCCTAACCATGTCAGAGTGAGGAGTGAGTGCATTCTATTGTGATAAGTGCTATATTTATGGCAGGGGAAGAGAAAATAGTGTGACTGGGTAGAGGCAGATGGAGAAGATGACCTAAATGAAGCCAGTGAGAGGACATCTGAGTAAAGAGCATTTGAGATGTGAAGGCCCTGGGCTGGGAAAATGCTGGCAGATTAGAAACTGCAAGGAGGACCGTGTGACTGGGAAGGCAGGACAAGGCAAATGATATGAGGATGAACCTCGATAATGTCAGTAAATCAAGTAGCATAATCATGGCATTGTTGGGATTGTGGCAGGGAACAGAAACACCAGCAGAACTGCAGATGCCTATAAAACCTGACGCAGAGGCCTGGGAGGTCTTTAGCAAAAATTTCTCTAGGCAATTCAGTTCCGTCTCTCAAAGGAAAGAAATCCAATTTGTAATCAACAAAAACTTGCAGAAAAATCTAGAATCTCATTCTAATTTTGCATACACGTGCAAGCACAGCCCATGGGAATATCACCAAGATTTTATTAATTTCTCCTCTGTAAAAATTAATTTGTTGCCAGTGGAAAGTATAATTAAGAATGAAGTGTCACAAGAATCAGTTGAAAGAATTACACAATTTTATGAGATTTTTCTCTTCCAAACACATTGACAAGGTGGACTGGAACCCCAACGTCAGTGGGTTTGAAAATGTTAAGTTAAGATAACATGTATCTGGCCAAACACTAAGTCAATGCAATAAATTCTGCAAAACCCAGAACCTGTCTAAGGAAGAAAGCTGTCATTAAAGGGAAACTCATTGGTTGTTTAGAAGACAGGATTCTTACTAGATAGTGATACGAAAATGGTGAAGAATTTGCAAGATGTAAAAAAAACCAAGACATTCCTGGGGCTTTCCAGCTTTCAGAGGTTTCCATTGTACATCGTCAAGTTGGGTTGTTTAGAAGTGTGTGGTCTCAGAGAGTGACTCTAGAAGCACTGTAAGTCCTATTTTAGACATAGCATTATTCTTGCTGGATGGCTTGGGGAAATTGCCATTCTGAATGTTCTCCATTTGCCTTTCCAGATTCACCCTTCAACTTTTCCCTCCCTTTTCTGTGACTTGGAAGCAAGCCACTTTGACTCCTTCACCTGAGTTCCTTAGTCTTCTGGTTCACTGGTCTGATAAGTGGGAAGTACTGGCAGAAGATTGGCATTGAGGGTGAAAAAGACGACGAAATTTATTACCTTGGCTCCATTATTCCCTAGCCTGCAGATTGAGAGTAGCTGCATTCCCTGCCCCAAAGCCGTATCTTTTGTAAGCAGTTCCTGGTGATGTCTAACCAGGTGAATCTAACATGTCAGGCTGCTAATTGAACAGTCAATAGAACGAATCGACCAGCCACTCTGCAAGAAAAGGATCTTTCTCTAGTTCTTGTTAACAAAATAAAACAACAAACCCAACTAGTTACTGTTAATTATGACTCTTGGCAAAGTCACATTTTCCACAGATTTGCACTGTGTTAGGTTTTCTGTAATTGTGATCTTTCACTAGGTTGCCAGACTTTTCTTCCAAGGTAACTCTGGGTGGATCTGAACTTCCAATCTATTTGTTAACCAAGGTCTAAACCATTTGCAATACCTTGAGATTATCTGACCAACAAATATCTTTGTAAAGAGTCCCTTTCTGAAACTCTCCTTAATTTACCCCTGGTGGTTGTGGTGCGCCATCTGTTTCCCACCAGAACCTTAATGAATACACTCACCAAACCTCAACATCTATTAAGATAATAGCATTTTGCTTGCTTATCAATCCGAGGAAGATTCAATGAGTTGCCAAATAATTATAGAGTATTTGTACGTTCCAGGAACTGAGGGGGAAAAGGTAATATTTCAGTTGCAGGAGAGGCTAAGGCCTCATGCCATACAACTCCTTTCTGGTAGGGAGCTCAGGGTCATGGTGGGTTGGAATTGATCATCAGGAAGCACTCATTCTCCCAGACCAGAGTTCTAGGCACAATGTCCTGGGTTCTTGGGAAGTAGAATATAGATGTTGGTAAGATTGAAGACAAATATTTTTCACAGGACTTTTAAAAAATAAGAATTATTAAGGTAAAATAGAAAAAGAAATTCATGGCTTTGGATCCAGATAACTTCAGCTACATTGTCTTTCATGAAGAAATGCACTGAAATGCTTAAATGCAAGACTTTGTACATAGTAAATACTCCATTAAAAATATTAACAATGGATTTCATTTCACCTGTGGGAAAAAGTTTTTTATGTGCACAGGAATTTAATCTTGTAGACAGTCCTATGAATCAATTTTATCCTCTAGATTGTGCATTTCTGGGTGCATCTGGCAATGTCTTTATACCTTGGACTAGCGCTTCTAAGCTTGATCCCAGTTTGTCTCTTATGAATGTTATGATTTTGGGCTTTACTCCCAGGTTCTGATCCACCTTGAGTTGATTTTTTGTGTATGGTGTGAGGTGTGGATCCTGTTTCAGCTTTCTGCAGGTGGAAGTCCAGCTTTGCCAGCACCATTTGTTAAAGAGGTTATCATTTCCCCATTTGATAGCTTTGATTTCCTTGTTGAATATCAGTTGATGATAGATAGCTGGGTCTATTTCTGGGTTCTCAATTCTGTTCCATTTGTCTATGTGCCTGCCATCACGAGTATCATGCTAGTTTTGGTTACTACTGCTGTGTAGTAGGTTTTGAGCTCAGGGAGTGCTATGCTTCCCACATCATTTTTGTTTCTCAGAAGTGTTTTGCTTATTCAGAGTCTCTAGCCTTTCCAAATAAATTTGATAAAGAAAATCTACAGACTGGGAACAAACATTTGGCAATACCATCTCAGACAAGAGTCTTAAAACAAAAGTTTACAGAATACTCCTGGACCTCCACAAAAAAAGACTGATAACCCAATTACAAAATGGGCAAAAGACATGGAAAGAATTTTCAGAGGAAGATATTCGAATGGCAAGCAGACACATGAAGAAATGCTCCAAATCACTAACAATAAGAGATATGCAAATCAAAACCACAATGAGGTATCATTTCACTCCAGTTAACAGTGGCAAAGTTTAACAGGGCAGCAAGTAATAAATGTTGGAGAGGATGTGGCGAGAAAGGAACTCTTATACATTGTTGGTGGGATTGTAAAATGGTACAACTATTCTGGAAGGCAGTTTGGTGCTTCCTCAAAAAGCTCAACATAGAAATTCCATATGACCCAGCTATTCCACTACTTGGAATATACTATGAGGAAATGAGAACTTAGGCACAAACAGAGACTTGTACACTACTGTTCATAGCAGCGTTATTCACCATCGCAAGAACAAGGAAACAGCCCAAATGTCCAACTACAAACGAATGGATTGAGAAATTATGCTACATCCACACAATGGAAAACAATGCAGCATGCAGGAGTAATGATTTTGTAAATTATTACGTATCCTGTGAGGGATAGGAGAGCATTATGCTGGGTGAACTAAGGGCAGGGCAGGCTTCAGAGAGTCACAGATGACTTAATGGTACATAACAACATTTAAACTTAAAAATATTGTTCCGTCGAGTTGTCTGCAATCCATAGAGACTCTATGTACAGCAGCAGCTTTGAACCCTTCCCTGTCCTGAGCCAGTTTCACTAATTGTGACACACCAAGCCCCATTGCCCCAGATACTGTATCAATCCATGTCACCTGGGGTCTTCCTCTCCTGTGCTGTCCCTCCACACTTCTTAGCATGATGTCCTTCTCCAAGGACCAGTCTCTCCTGGCCACATGCCTAAAATGTGTGAGACATAGTTTTAAAATCCTAGCCTCCAAGAAGAAACTTGGTTTCACCCTCTCTAAGACAGACCTATTTGTTTTCTTGGCAGTCCACGGTAAGTTCCAGACTCTTCTACAGCACCACAAATTGAAGGCATCAATTCTTCTTCTGTCATACTTAGTCTTTGTCCAGCTCTCTGAAGCATAACAAGTAATTGTGAAGACTATGGCCTGGATTAGGTGCACTTTAGTTTCTAGACTGGTATCATTGCTTTTCAGGACTCTGGAAAGGTCCTCGACAGCAGATTTTTCCAATGCAATTCATCTTTTGATTTCCTGACTGCTGGTGCGTAAGTGTTGATTGTGGAGCTGAGCAAGCTGTAATTGTTAGCAACTTCAATCTCTTCTCCGTTTATTATGGTCCTGCCAATTGGCCCAGTGGTGAGAATCTTTGTCTTCTTGATGTTGAGCTTCAATCCATATTGAAGACCTTGTGCAGTAAGCACTTCAGGTCTTCCTCAGTTTTGGCAATCAAGGTTGTGTCATCTGCATAATGTAGGTTGATGATGAGTCTTCCTCCTATCTTGAAGCCACATTCCTCCTCATAAAGCCCAACTTTTTGTTTAATGAATATGAAATATTTTGTGGACAAAAATTACTGCAAGAAATATTCTAAAAATGTTAAATACATTATTACAGAGGATCACATTGATAAATGGGATTCTCAAAGATTATGTCCCTGTGGGCATCAAAAGCTTCTTCCAATAGGGTAAAAAGAAAGGCTACAAAATGCAAGAAAAACATTTGGCAATAACATCTCAGACAAGGGGCTCATAATTAAAGTTTACAAAATCCCACAGGGCCTCCACAAGAAAAAGATCCAATTACAAAATGGGCAAAAGACATAGAAAGACATTTCATATTTGGATGGCCAAAAGACACATGAAGAAATGCTCAAAAATCACTGGCATTAAGAGAGATATAAATAAAAATCACAATAAGATACCATCTCACCCTAGTAGAATTGGCAAAGTTTAACAGGACATCAACCAGTACATGTTGGAGAGGATATGGAGAGATTGGAACTCTAGTACACTGTTGGTGAGATTGTAAAATGGTACAAACCCACTGGAAGGTAGTTTGATGGTTCCTCAAAAGGGTGAGCACAGAAATTCCATATGATGCCACTATTCCACTGCTAGAAATATACCCTAAGGAAAACAGAACTGATACATAAACAGAGATTTGTACAGCAATGTTCATTGCACCATCGTTCATACAGCAAGAAACTGGGAATAACTCAAATGTCCATTAACAAACAACTGGATTGAGAAATGGCAGTGCATTCACACAATGCAATACTATGCAGCACTCGGGAGCAACGATTTTGAAAAACATTACATAACATAGGAGAGGTTAGAAAGCATTATGCTGAGTGAACAAAATCAGTCTAATAAGGACCAAAAAAAGTCCATTATTGTAAAAATATGACTAGTAAGATGTGTATAAATGTCCAAAGGGAAGAGGAGGGGTAATGAGAGTATGGGGAGGGGAAATCAATGGGAGAAAAAAGTTTAAAAACAATTTTTTAAAAAGAAAGTTCAAAATTTAAAAAATACATTATTATGCGACTTCTCAGAACTTTAATGGGTTCATGTGAATTCCACACTTCCAAGAGTGAATATAGCATGCAGTATTTAATCTATAAAGGGCCTATGAACCTAATATAACAAGAAACATGTTTTTTATAAACATTATATCTCAAGGGGCTCTTTTAGAAATAATCTCCTTTGACCATCATACTCATATAGATTGTTGTTATGTGCCATTGAATTGCCTGTACATAGTTACCCTATGTACAACTCCCAAGCCTGACCTATCCTAAGCCAGTCTCAACCTCCATTACCCCAGTTACTGTGTCAATTCATCTTATCCAGGGTCTTCCTCTCCTGCACTGTCCCTCCACCCTTGTAAGCATGATGGCCTTCTCCAAAAACCAGTCCCTCCTGGCCACATGCCCTAAGTATGTGAGATGGAGCTTCAAAGTCCTAGCCTCCAGGGAGAAACTTGCTTTCATCTTCTCCAAAACAGACCTATTTGTTTTCTTGGCAGTCCATGGTATGTTCAGGACTCTTCTCCAGCACCACAATTCAAAGACATCAATTCTTCTTCTGTCATTTTTAGTCATTGTCCAGATCTCTGATGTATAGCAAGTAATTGCACGGCCTAGATCAGGCACATTTTAGTCTCTAGACTGACATCTTTGCTTCTCAATACTCTGGAGAGGTCCCTCACAGTAGATTTTCATTTTTTTTTAATTTTTTTAATTTTTGTGTGCGTGTACCGTCAAATTAGATCTGACTGGTACAGGAGGAGATTGCCCCTCCTTCCCCGGCAGAGCATCTGGTGGATTTGAACCGTGCACCTCTGGGATTGTAGTTGCCACAGTAGATTTTCCCAATGCAATTCATCTTTTGATTTCAGGACTGCTGGTGCCAAGAGTGTTGATTGTGGAGCCAAGCAAGCTGAAATTGTTAATAATCTAAAGTTCTTCATCTACCATGGTGCTGCTAATTGGCCCAGCGGTAAGAATCTTTGTCGTCTTGATGTTGAGCTTCAATAATCCATTGTAAAGACTACAGTTCTTAACTTACTGCAGCAAGTACATCAGGTCCCCCTCAGTTTCAACAAGCAAGGTTGTGTCATCTGCATATTGCAGTTTGTTGACACGTCTTCCTCCAATCCTGCTGTCACATTCCACCTCATAAAGCCTAGCCTCCTGAATGATCTATTCCGCATATACATTGAAGAGGTATGGAGACAGGATCCATCTCTGATGTACTCTGTTCCTGATTTTTAACAATGCAGTGTTTTCAGGACTGCTTCTTCATCATCCGAGTATAGGTTTCACATGAGCAAAACCAAGTGCTCTTGGATTCCCATTGTCTTCAAGGTTAGCCACAATGTGTTGTGATCCACACATCAAATGCCTTTGCATAGTCATTAAAACACAGACATTCCTCTGGTATTCTTTGCTTTTGGTCAAGATCTTAAGACGAAGGAACTAAAGAATAAATTCAAGCCTAAAGTTGCAATACTTAAGGATGCTATGGGCAGAATAGCTAATGATCTAGGAAGCATTAAAAGAAGATGGCAAGAGTATACAGAGACACTGTACCAAAAAGAATTTGCTGACACAGAAGAATTCCAAGAAACAACATATGATCAAGAGGCAATAGTGATGAAGGAGCAAGTTCAGGCTGCTCTGAAGGAATTGGAAAAACACAACACCCCAGAAATTGACAGAATACCAATTGAAATATTTCAACAAACAAATGCTGCCCTGGATGTGCTCACCGGGTTGTACCATGAAATCTGGAGGACAACTACCTGGCCTACTGTCTGGAAGAGATCCATATTTATTCAGTCTTACCAACATTGGCTCTACACCCAATCGCCTAACAAAGTTCTCAATATTGGCTTCCTCCCCTCAAAGTCCCATCTCATGTCAATTCTCCAGTTCAGCCATGGCTCCTGCTGCCATCAAGAAGTGTGTCCTACATTTTCCTGTCTCCTCTTCACCAGGGTAGGGAAGGTCTCTTTCCTCTTCTCTGGCTGGGGAGGATTCTATTTCTGCAGCTAGAGCTGTTCAATTTATTGGCAAGATAGTCAGTCCTCTTGTAGATTGTCGAACCTGGCCAATCCTCTTCTGGGATGGCAGACAGTCAACCTCTTTGCGGATATGTCAACACATCCCATTCACATAGTCCTTCCCACCTACATGGTCCAATCATCCACATTCAAATAATCCTAGAAAAGCCATATTGAAAGACAAACTCCACAGGGAGGAAGTAGAGAACTGAGAAGCCAACCAAACAACTGAAGAAACAGCCAAAGGCCTTTGAAGAACATTTTCCGTTTTAAGATGATTGTTACACTGTAATGTGTAGTCTCTAAACCTTCAAGGAAGGAAGCTATTAGTATTTATAGCAAATATAGAAAATGAAACCGAATGCATAAAATTGACATCTTACACATTAGGGAGTTGAGGTGGACTGGTATTGGCCACTTTTAATCAGACGAGTATATGATCTCTTATGCTGAAAATGACAATTTGAAGTCCAATAGTATTGCAACCCTTGCGAAAAAAAGAACATTTCAAGATCTATCTTCAAGTACAATTCTGTAACTTACAGGATACAATCTATGTGCGTACAAAGAAAACATGTTAATACAACTATTATTCAAATATACGTACCAACCAGTAAAGCCAAAGTGGAAGAAACTGAGGGTTTCTACTAACTTTTGCAGTCTGAAATTGACCAAACATGCAATTAAGATACAGTAATAATAACTGGTGACTGGGATGTAAAAAGTGGGCAAGAAGCTGCACTGCAATCCCAATCCCAGAGGAACATGGTTCTAATCCACCAGACGCTCTGCCGGAGAAGGAGGCGCAATCTCCTCCTGTACCAGTCAGATCTGATTTGACGGTACACGCACACAAAATTTAAAAAAAAAAAAGAAGTGGAAAATATGAAGGACTAGTAGTTGGAAAATATGGCCTTGGGGACAAAAATGAGACTCAAAATGGAAGGATGAAGTTGGTTTTTTAAAATGTTATTGTTATTAATTTTAATGAAAATTTACAGATTTTGTATTTCCATTCATTCATTGTTACAGTGATGAAGTTTCATAGACTCAATAATTGATCATTGCTAATATTTTTTTTAAAAACCCACCTCATAAGTAGTGACTATCTACATATGGACCTCACCTGACAGTCGACACAAGAATTTGATTGAATATATCTGTGGAAAGAGACAGTAAAGAAGCTAAAACTCAGCAGTAAAAACAAGGCTAGGGACTGAGTGAAAGATATCATCAATTATTTATATGTAAGTTCAAGTTGAAGCAGAAGAAAATGAAAACAAGTGTAGGAGAAGCAAAACACAACTTTAAGTCAATCTCAACTGAACTTTGAAAAACTGTCTCAAGCATAGGTTTGATGCATCGAACACTAATGGTCAAAGACCAGATGAGTTGTGGGATAATGAAAGTAAAAGATCAATACAAATACAGGGGGGAAAGAAACGATCAAAATGAATGTCAGAATAGATTCTTAAACTTGCACTAGAACTTAGAAAGGACATCTAGAGAAGACAAATGAAGTATTCTAACAAAATGTACAAAGAGCTAAAAAAAACAAAAAGAAAAAAAATGCTCTACATTTCTCAAGCTGATAGTACTGAAGAACAAATTCAAACCTCAAGTTACAATACTGAGAACTTCTATGGCAAAATATTGATACAGGAAGCATCAAAATAAGATGGAAGGAACACACAGAGTCACTGTACCACAAAGGATTTGTAGAATCCTTTTCAGGAAAACATTTCAGGAAGTAGCATGTGATCAAGAATGAAATAATGAAGGTAAGAGTTAAAGCTTCACTGAGAGCATTGACAAAAATTAAAGTGCCAGAAATGGATGTAATATCACTTGAAAGGAATCAACAGATTCATCCCTAGACTTAACTCACTAGCCTATAGCAAGAAACTTGGAAGATAGCTGATAGCTATCTGAACAACAGAATGGAAGAGATCCATATTTGTTCCCATTCTCAAAACAGGTGATCCAACAGAGAGTGGACACTATTGAATAATATTATTAATATTACATGCAAATAAAATCTTGCTGAAGTTTATATATATAAAATTCTGGAACAGTCTACCTACAGGGAACTGCCAGAAATGCAAGCTGGATTCAGAAGAGGCTGTGGAATAAGGCTATGGATATCACTGTTGATGAAAGCAGAGATTATCAGCAAGATGTTTATTTTAAATAAAGAAATTAATGACTTTGCAAAGGTATTTGACGGTATGGATCATAAAAAATTAAGGATAATCTTGAGGAAAATGGAAAGCATTGAGAAATAAGGATATATTGAGAGAAAAAAAATGTGAATCTTATTGTGCTTATATGAAACCCATTAATTATACTTATCTGAAATCTACACATAGACAAAGCGACAGCTGTATGAACAGAACAAGGAGACACTGCATTGTTTAATATCAGAAAAAAACGTGCTTCAAGGCTGTATCCTTTCTCCATAGGTAAATAAACCTGTGTGACAAGTAAGTCACTCAAGAAGCTGGATTTAATGAAGAACTTGGCATCAGAATTGGAGGAAGACTCATTGTGGTGTTAGAACTTTGAAAAATCGCGTTTCTATCCATTGTGTTACTGCTTATAAAGAAACTAAAGGGAGGAAGGGGAAAGCGGGTGGGCAGTGAGAAAAGTGCAACAATGAATGACTGGAAACCCTAAGTTTCTACAAACTTTCATTAAAATTAATAAAATTTTTAAAAGGACACTATCTCCTTGCCCTTCTTTAATGTATTTTTTCCCCTAGACTGAGCCAGACAGGAACTTCCTGATGCCTCTCAGATTAAATTACAGCATCTATCATTTGTCCTTCTTTTCCTGTAAGCTAACTAGTCCCCAAAGAAGAAATTCAGCATTAGCTTTTTTTATATTCATAGTGCCTAGCAAATGTGAGGCCCAACAGATGTTTGCCAAATCCAATTAAATCTGGGCTGATGAACAGCTCAGCAAAGGAGAGTAAGAATGGTTGAACAACTAAAAAAAATGGAATCTACATCAATGAACTGTACATGTAGAAATGGTTGGATTGGTGCTTGTTCTGTTGTGTAAATTCTTAACAACAACACAAAGAAAATATGGAAAAACCTGGACAGCTATCAGGTGGAGATTCCATTGGGAAGTAATGGCACCTACTCCTACTCCAGCCTGGTCTCATGTTCAGTGTCCCCATCGGCCCCTAGGCTGGCTACGTGCTGATGTCATTTGGAGAAGGGTGTTCAGGCTCTTTATAATCTTTTTGCTTTCTCTCAATACTCTTCTTTTTCTTCTTGGGGACACAGGCAGGGTACAGATAGAGGGCAGACTAATTTTATTCAATTTTTTTTTCATCTTCAGGAGCATAATTCTCTGAAATCAGTTCTTTAGCCTGAAAGGACAAAGCTACCTTAAATAGAAAGCCTAGTGTAGTCAAGTGTCATTATATTAATATGCAAAGCTACCAGTCAGTTAATCGTCACAAACCATTTGTTTCCTCAATTGCTCTCTCAGGACAAATGTGAAAAAGAAAATAGGCAAGATTAATAACAATTTTATTTCATTCACCCTTTCAATTCTTCCCAACTCCACTTACTGATGTAGTTGTGAAGGTGGAAATGTTTAGCGTAAACCGTCTAACAAACCCACTGGCCCTAATTTGTCACCCCAATCTTCTACGCACACATCAGCATCTGTCTCATTCAGCCTCCGAATTCTGTCTACTGACCCTGATCAGAGCAATATCTTAGGGCTTTGGACCTTAAGAAGGTGTCCAAAGAGGACAATGACAATGGCAGCAGGGAACTCAGTATCCCTCAAGGAACAAGAGTCAGAACATTGCTTCCGAAGCCACAAACTACCATTCACCAGCTCTAGGGCCTTGGGCACTTACAATATTCTAAATCTCAAGTATTTCATTCATGAAATTATTGGGATAGATCCAGGCATATCATAGTACCTACTGCGTAGAGTTGATGGTCAGGATGAAAGCTAATCTTGGCTAAGCACGGAAGACATAAAACACAGAAGAAGGTGGTATTATAATAATGGTTAAGGTGGGTCATTGTTTCCCACTCACTGCACTCAGCTAAAGGAAAAAAGACCAGGTGGTGCTGTTTCAGATGACAATTTGGATAGCTGAGAAGTGGGAAATGAGCTTGGAGATTTCCATGAACTAGCCATCCAGTCCTTATTCTTCACCCCTAGTCTCAGGTACTCCCACTGTCTAATCCACGGCCTGCCTTTTCAGGAATTTCCTAACAATTTCTTTGAAAAGAGCATCAAAGAAGCTTCAAATATAACAGCAAAACTAAGAGGACCTCCCCCCTCCCTGAATGGAGAATGTTTCATGAGCATGATTTCCGGCTGTAACCACACCTGGACAATAACTGGGCCTGAGCTAATATGGCTTCAAACACCTAGGCAGGCCAAGCAATGTTTTGACAAGGTTCACTAATATATAATACTCTCATCATTATGTGTGCATGTGCACACACCAAGAACTCAACATCTGGAAAGGTCAGTGGGGACCCTGGAGTCTAAGGTTATGCCTGACTTATTCTACAGTAGTTCATGGGGGCTACTGGGATTTCCTCATACCCCTTCCTAAATTCCAAAAGCTTCTCTTTGGGAACAACTTTCCCCACAAGACTCAGAACTGACAGATTCCAGTTTCCTTATCTGTCAAGTAGGAATAGTGATATCAACCTTTCCAGGACTGTTGTGAAGCTTAAACAACGTAAGTTATTTTGTCAATAAAATAATACTCCTCCCACACTTCATCCCTAGCAAGGCCCAGAATAAGACCCTAGGGCAAATTCCCACTGACTTTCCCTGGAGTCAGACAATCTTGGATCGGATTCCTAAGCCTTGTAACCATGAGCAAGTTACTTAATCTTTTCTGGCATCTCACTTTCCTCATCTGTAAATGTGGGCTATTGCCAGCACCTACCTTACAGAACTTAGAGAACACAACAGGAGAATTCCTATTTCAGTACAGCTCCAGTCCAATGGCAAAGCTTCAGTGAAAGGGTGCTCTAAAAAGAACAAAGACTACCATTTAGTTTTGTTTTAACTTGAAAATGACTTCTGAGATCTCCAGATGTATTTGTTTTCCTTTTAGTAACCTTCCAAGAATTTCCTATCTTTCCTATCTATGCCCTTGTGTTTACTCTCACAAACTCCTAATTGGAAACAAGCAAAATCCACTGTCCCTGGGTCACTGGGCCTTTCTTGCTCCATGGGCCAAGAACCATACTCAAGAACAGCACTGTGGCTCCATTGCACATACTGCCAGGCTCTTTCCCAGTGTGGACTTGTAACCCAATCCGCCTGCAAGTGACTTCACTGGGCTTCGTTACTGGCACTCAGGGACTTGGCTTAATTACAGTTTTTAATGATGCGCATGTTCATAAAACTACTGGATTAACTGCCATCTCCGTGAGTGCTCTTTAGGATGTAATAAACATTATCCTTCACCAAAGCAGAGATCTGATTTCTCATCTTCAACACAGTAGGCCCATTTACAAATCTCTGATTCCTGGGGCACAGAAGATTCAGCTGAGACACTGTGGTTGAGGATGGAATGTGCCTTGCTCTGCTCCCAAGAGAGGGGAACGCCCTCAAGTTCATGAACTCCAAAGTGAATAGCAAAATTAATGTTCTGATCGAGGCCAACTCAAGCCCTGAAAGCAATTCTGAAAACACAGAGCTTTGCTAGGTTACTAACAGTTACCTGCGATGTGAATCAGGAGGAGATACATATGAACTCTGGGTGGCATAGCCTTGTTTGGATGGTTCAGCATTTATAAACAAAGCACAGTGGTCAATGAATCCTGTCCCTGAATCAAAAGGACCTGCCAACTAGAGACTCAGATTCTTTTTTTTCATTGCAGCTTGATACTTCTTTATTCTGGTAATGGTGCTTTTTTTTTTTTTTTGGAGACTCAGATTCTTAAGAAGCTACATATTCTAAAAGTCACAAAAGCACAGAAGGCCATGGAAGTAGAGTATATGACTCTGGTGGTTCAACAGTCCGTTCAGTGCTTGGAGAAAAGGCCTTTTTGGTGACAATGATGTATAGAATATGTAGAAGTTCAATTATGGTCCCCCCCAAATTACATATTAACCAGCTAGGCTATGACTTTCGGTATTATGTAATTACTCTCCATTTCGTGACCTGATGTAAATCCTAACTTCTCTAATATCAGTGAAGCAGGACAAGATTTACCAGGTTAAATTGTATCTTGAGTCAATCTCTTCTGAGATATAAAAGAGGATTGAACAAGCCAAGTGATTAGAGATCAAGGGTCTCAGTACTGCCAAGACATAAGAGCCGTGAGCAGAAACTCCTGCTTTAGACCTAGGGTTCCTGCATGGCAAACCTCCTACATCCAGGAAAAGATTGATGCCAAGACACATGGAGACTTCCAAGTAATCAGGAACCTACAGATGCTTAAAGGATACGAGGACTGTCCTACAGAATTGACAGTGTGATAAAGCCTCCCCATAGTCCTGAATTTGGATTTCTAACCTCCTAAAGTCTGAAAGGGAAAAAATTTCTTCAAATAATCAGCCATATAAGGTCAAGAGAGGCACATTTGTCCAAATAAAGCCTAGAAGACAGGAAGGAATAGGAGAAAAGGAATAATGGAAATAAGAAGTATAGGGCGGCAGTGTGATTTGCCGTTGTTGTTGTTAGGTGCTTTTGAGTTGTGTATGACTCTTAGCAATGCAATGAATAAAAGATCTGAACCCTGTGCCACCTTCTGCCATCTTCACACTTCCTGACACACTAGAGCCCATATTAACAGTCACTATGTCAAACCACCTGGTCTAGGGTCTTCTTCTTCACTGACCCTCCCCATTTCAACCACCATTTCCCTCTCCAAGGAATAGCCCCTCCTATCAACATGCCCAAAGTATGTGAGGCAAAGTCTCATCATTCTTGCCTCTGAGGGAGAACACCAGCTTCACGCTCTGCAAGACATATTTCTTTGTTGTTTTCACTATCCATGGAATGTTCAGTGCTCCTTTCTGCAAACACTACAGTGGGAATATAACTAATGAAGATTGAAGAGAATTAATGCTTTTGAGTCATGATGTCGGTGAATAGCATTGCATATGTACCATGAACTTCCAGAAAAAGAAAATGTGTCTTGGAGGAAGTGTAATTAAGGTGCTTGTTGGAGGAAAGAATGATAAAATTTCATCTCTTATACTATGGGTATACTGTCAAGAGAGGTCAATTCTTCTGAAAATAGCATGCTTAGAAAGGTAGAGGGTTTGTAAAGGAGAGGAAGACCTTCAATAAGATGCACTGACCCAATAACTGCAATAATGGACTTGGCCATGGAGATTTTTAGGATGACTAACATACCAACAACCAGGGCAAAAATGGAGGGCCAAAGATGACTTCTACAAAGTTTTGCAATTGGAAACGAATTGAACATTCCACCAAGAGACTTTGATAATGGTGACTGGAATGCAAAGGTTGAAAACAGGGAAGAAGGATCAGTAGTTGGAAAGTATGGACTTGGTGACAGAAATAAGGCTGGAGACAGAATGATAAAATTCTGTACAATCAGTGACCTATTTGTTGCAAATACCTCCTATAAGAAACATAAATAATGACTACACACAATGGACTTCACCTGATGATCTACGCAGGAATCAAATTGACTACATCTGGGGGGAAAAAAATCATTGGCGAAGCTCATATCAGCTATGAAAACTAGGCCAAGTGCTGACTGTGGAACAGATCATCAACTACTCATATGCAAGTTCAAACAGAATCTAAAGAAAATCAAATCCACAAGAACCAAAGTTTGGCCTTGAGTCTATTCTACCAGAATTTTTTAAAATTAATTTATTTTTATTTTTGTTGTTGTTGTGTACTGTGAAATTGGACCCAACTAACACAGGAGGAGATTTCCCCTCCTTCTCCACCAGAGAACCTGGTGGATTCAAACTGTGTAGCCTACCAGAATTTGAAGACCATCTTGGGAACAGGCTTGTAGCCTTGAGCACAAATGAGTGAGACCAGATGAGCTGTGGGAGGATATCAAGATAATCATTTATGAAGAATGCAAAAAAAAAAAATAATAAATCACTGCAAAGACAGAGGAGAAAGAATAGCCTAAGATAGATGTCAGAAGAGACTCTGAATATTGCACTTCAAAGCCAAGAAGGCGAATCAAAGGGAAGAAATCCAGACAAGAAAGAGCTGAACAGATTTCAAAAGGCAGTATGGGAAAACAAAGCAAAGTATAATAATGAAATCTGCAAGGAGCTGAGTTGGAAAATCAAAAGGGTGAACTTGCTTGGCATTTCTTAAGCTGAAGGAACTGAAGAACAAGCCTTGAGTTGCAATACTTAAGGATGTTGAAAGCAGAATGTTGAATGACCCAGGAAGCATCCAAAGAAGATGGAAGGGGCAGTATACCACAAATAATTGGCTGAATTTCATGAAACAGCATATGATCAAGAGCCTACAGTGATGAAGGACGTTCAAGCTGCTATGAAGGAATTGGCAAAAATCAAGGCCTGTCCTGGATGTGCTCAACAGGTTATGCCAAGAAATCTGGAGGACAACTACCAGGAAGAGATTTGTATTTATTCCCATTCCAAAAAATAGTGACCCAACAGAGTGTGAAAATTATCAAACAATCTCACTAATATCACATGCAAGAAATGACTGCAACAGTACATCAGCAGAGACCTGCCAGATATGCAGGCTGGTTTTAAAAGTGGCCATGGCACGAGAGACATCATAGCCAATGTTAGGTGGATCTTGGCGGAAAGCAGAGTATACCAGAGGAATGCAAAGGCATTTGACTGTGTGAACCACAACAAATTAATTGTGGCTAACCTTTAGAAGAATGGGAATCATGGAATTGTGCTCATGAAAAACCTACTTGGACCTGGAAGAAGCAGGCAACAGAGTGTCAGGGGTGCATCCGCTCTCCACAACTTATCGATCCATATGCAGAACAGATCATTCAGTAGGCTGGACTTTATGAGGAGGAATCTGGCATCAGGATTTGAGAAAGACCCAGCAACAGTCTGCGTTATGCAGATAATACAACCTTGTTTGTTGAAACTGAAGAGGACATGAGGTTTTTGCTGCATAAGGCGAAAGACTGTAGTCTCCAATATGGATTGAAGCTCAACATCAAGAAGACAAAGATCTCACCACTGGGCCAATTGTCAACACCGTGATAGATGGAGAAGAGATTGAGGTTGTTAACAATTACAGCTTGCTTGACTCCACAATCAAAACTCTTGGCACCAGCAAACAGGAAATCAAAAGACAAATTACATTGGGAAAGTCTGCTGTCAGGGACCTCTCCAGAGTGCTGAAGACCAACCACGTCAGTCTGGAGACGAAGGTGCACCTGATCATTTGCAATTGCTTGCTGTACATTTGAGAGCTGTACAATAATGATGTATGATAGAAGGATAGATGACTTTGAGTTGTGGTGCTGGAGAAGAGTCTTGAACATACCATGGACTGTCAGGACAGCAAACAGCTCTGTCCTGAAGAGGGTGAAACCAGACTGCTCCCTGGAAGCAGGGATTACGCAGTTCCGTTGATATACAAAGAAAAGTCCAGAAGTAAGTACTTGAAATATCGACGGGAATTATTTCTTTATGGCAAGATTATGATATTTTTCTTTCTGTATAATATGTTTTTGTTTCTTTACATTTCTACCATTAATGATGTTGTTGTTGTTGTTATGTGCCATCGAGTTGTACAAGAGCCCTAAACGCCGTTCTATCCTGTGCCAACCTCGCCATCTCAAACACATTTATTCCCACCACCTCCATTCACAGAATCAATCCATCTCATCGAAGGTCTTCCTCTCCTTCACCGCCCCTCCACTCTCCCAAACATGATGTCCCTCTCCAAGGACCAGTCCCTCCTTGCAACATGCCCAAAGTATGTCAGACGAAGCTTCA
>NW_006399766.1:20178960-20183828 GCF_000299155.1 Elephantulus edwardii | reverse complement strand
ATACCATCAGGTGAGATCCATGTGTATAGCCTGCATTTATGTTTCTTATAAAAGGTATTTGCAATTAATAAATCATTGAATGTGCAGAACTCTATCTAATTCTATCTCCAGCCTCATTTCTCTCACCGAGCCCATGTTTTCCAGCTACTGATCCTTCTTCCCTGTTCCCAACTTTTGCGTTCCAGTCGCCCATTATTATTAATGTATCTTGATTGCATGTTTGATCAATTTCTGACTGCAAAAGTTGGTAAAAATCTCCTATTTCCTTCTCTTTGGCTCTAGTTCTTGGTGCATATATTTGAATGATAGTGGTATTCACTGGACTTCCTTGTATGCGTATGGATATGATTCTGTCGCTCACCACACTGTATTTTAGGATAGATCTAGAAATGATTTTTTTAATTATGAAACCAATCCCATTTTTTTCTCACCTTTTCTTCCCCAGCATAGTAAATCATATAATCATCTGATTCAAAATGTCCTATGCCAAGCCATCTCATTTCACCAATACCTAGTATGTCTATATTTATGCGTTCTATTTCTTTCTTAACAATGTCCAATTTTCCTACATTCATGCTTCTCACATTCCACATTCCAATCACTAGTGTCTCCTTACAGCTGTTTCTCTTTCTCCGTGTTTCCATTTCTAAAATCTCAGTTTCAATTGCCATGTCTGTTAGTCCAAATGATAATCTAAGTGTGCTCTATTGTACATTGGGTTTTCGAAGGCCTGTAATTTCAGAAGTGGATGGCCAATCCTTCTTCCTAGTCTGTCTTAATTTTTAAATATATATAGTAGTATCTGACAGACAAGCATTCTACAGAAAAGAGTAGATGAAAGACATTTACCAGTTAGAAAGAACAATATTCAATGTTGCTGCCCACCTGGCTACATGTTCGGTTGGTTTTGGGGTGTTTTTTTTTTTGTTTTTTAAAATCCACCCTTTCCCTACTCCACCACCAACCCTTCCTACTTTCGCTTACAACATTCAACACCCGTCTCCCATTGACCAGCCCCTGATGTGATGTCCTAAGTTTCAAGCAATCAGGATTTCTCTGATTCTGACCATATCATGCTGCTGTCAGTCTCTTATGATGCAGTCAAATATGAAGTCAGAAAGAAATATGAGATAACTATGCAAATCAAAAGGGAGTTCTGGTGGCCAAGAGGGTAGGGAGTTGCTCTACCAACCCAAAGGCAGTAGTTCAAATCTACCAGCTGGTCCACAAAAGAAAGATAAGCAATCTCCTCCTTTGCGATTGATTGCTTCTGAAAACCTGTTGGAGGTCAGCTCTGAGCTGCTTCCAACTTGAAGGCAATAAGTGACTGAGTGATAAAAAGTGAATCTCGATCCCCCTAGGCACTCCATTTCTTACCCAGTGACTATGTCCTTCTCTGACATACTCCCATAGTGACCCTCCGTTGGTCCTGGTGGCCAGCCAGAGAACAATTCCCTCCCAGCTACTACTCTATTTCCAGCAGCTGCTTGCTGACTCACCTTAGTCAGTTAATGGAATCTTCTGGAAGTCCCAATGGTGCTCCACATGCAGCCTCAATCACCCTGTCGCCTCTCTCATTTTCTTACATTTCTGAGCCCCTATTTCTCTCAACAGCCCTACTTTCCTTTCTATTAACCTCCTTTCCCTAGAGTCATCATAGGATTCTACCAGCAGGCTTGTCGTGGAGATTACCAGAAACGTAATTCTTGAATGTTACAAACACTGGCATTGTTAAAGTCTATTTTCCAATTTGAGCACATCCAGCCCAGTTGAACATGGCTGTTCCCAAGCCCACCCATATATGATTTTTAAAAAATTTTTTTCACTAAGGGTATTTTCTCATTTCCTCATTATCTCCTTCAGCTTATACTTCACTTCTGGGGCAGTAAAGGATTTTAAATCTCACTCTAAAAGTCTTCATGATGCCAAAACTGCACACAGGACTGGAATTGTCCTCAGGTTCCAGTCTAATAACAGGCAAAATGTGGGCTGCCCTTTCTCCTTTTCCCTTTGCAGACAGGGACAGTCCATGCTCAACCAATCCACTTCTCTGATTTCAAACAACGCTGGGTTGTTTGGGTAAATCACTCAAATTCACAGTTCAAATCCACCAGCTGCTCCATGGGAGAAGGATGTGCAATCTCCTATCATGCGACTTACTGCCTCTGAAAACTCACTGGAGGGTTAGCTATGCATCGGTTCCTACTCGATGGCATACAACAACTGGGGTGTCTGGGTAAACTGCCTGGATAAGATAGAAGCAGGGTAGAAGGATCAGCATCACTATCACTGGTACAACCTCCTTTAGATGCCTTGTCCCTGGTGCCAATCCTATGTCATTCTAGACTTTATGTGGGACAGATACGTGGCTCCTGGCAATTTAGTATGGCCATCTTGGAAAAACTGACAATGGGACAGTAAGTAAGACTCTCTCTTCCTACTAAAACCATGCACTGCAGAAGTTTGGTGGAATTATTTTACGGGAAGCCAGAATAAGTTAAAAAGGGACAGAATGCTAACTGAATTCTTCTAGAAATTCTTTTCCAAAAGGTTGTCATAGAAGTTGGAAGAGACTTTCATAAATCATTTTACCATGACCTAAGATGCCTATTTGCTGTCTCTAAAAGACAGGAACAGAGTTTCGTTTGTTACCTCCTCGCTTGATGAATATAGGTGTTTATCTCTCAGTCTTGTAGGTAGGAGTAGATTGCTTTAGGGGGTGTGAGATAGATAGCTCTACAAGCAGAATCAGCTGAAGCAGAATCAATAGGTTTGGAGAGTCAGTTAACATGGAGACACAATAGTCATTCTTCTTAGCAGTATTCAACTCAATTGTCCTCTCCTATTTTACACAACATCCCCCTCCTACCTGTGTGTGTGATCTTAACTAGTCTCAATTTCTTTCATTTGTCCACAAAATCTTGAGAATGTTATGGAGAAAAAAAATATGATCAGTTTTGTTTATACAAGAAAGACTATCAACACAAACCTCATCACTTTATGGTCAAAATGCAAAAATGACTTTTCTTTGTGTTGAAGGTTCAGGCATATTTTTTTTTGTGTGTGAAAAGGGACATTCAACTCCTATGTGTTCTTAAAGTTACAACGCTGCCCTGTCAAGAGGTAACATTGAAAAGTTTATTTAGCACCTTTAGCCAAGGACTTGGAAGTATTTTAAACATTGACTCACTGAAGAGTTGCTGAAATTGGGTCAAAATTGAAGAATGGAACTATATAAGAAGACTGTTTCCTGACCCTAAACTGGTCCTCCCGTCAGTCTCAATGTCTTGCTGGGTGACAAAGGAAGGCTAGATGAGTAATCTCAGAAAAGTGATGGAGGTGGGGTGGGGAATAATTTGCTGAATAAAGTAACAGTACCTCAACAATCATTTTAAAAATATCAATACCAAGTAATGCTCTGCTAAATTTTCCTGGCTTGAGAGAGTATGAAGAAGAGAGAGGGCAATAAATGCTGGGATGGCAGGAGTGGGGCACAAGTAATAAAAAATGAAACACTGCCTAGCCCAGACTTGTGCTCTTGATATAAGAAGAACCTGTTGAAAGGCCACTGATGGGTTAAAAGAAATTAGTCCATAGCCCTCGAAATAGCCTCCCAAATGTAGCCCTTTCTGATTAATAAAACACCAGCACAGACAACTTCAAAGTGTAAGTGAGCTGCTGGAAGCATAGTTACACTGTGTTATCCGTGAGACAGCAAAAGTTAGGCCATGTTCACGATTGTGTCTCCAATGTTTGAAGCTCTACCTGGCAAGTAACAACTACTCAGTAAATAAATATTTCTTACCTAATAAATTATGAATAAAATTGGATTAACAACATCTCAGATGTGTAGTTAATACATTTGATGTCCTATTTTAATATCTTTTTTATAAATACAACTGCAATAGCAATGGATAGATCTCACACAAAAAAAATAGAATCCACTTGTACTTGGTCTATCCAACATAAACAAATTTAGATCTATTGAAAACAGTGCCTTGAATATAATTAGCATTTAACAAATATTTCTTATATGAATAAAGAACGATATGACTTCAAAGGAAACATATACAGAAAGTCTACTTTCAGCAGCAAGGTAGTGTGATCTACATATTATAAGCTATATGTATAATCTTAAAATCCTGATGCCATATTCTTCATATAGTTCAGCTTCTTCAATTATTTGCTCAGCATGTAGATTGAATAAGAATGGTAAAAGCATACAACCCTGGCACATGCCTTTCCTGATTATAAATCATGTAGTATTCCCTTGTTCTGTTCAAAAGGTTGTCCCGTGATCTATATACAGGTTCTACATTAGCTCAATTACATGACATTTCCATTCTTCACAATATTATCCATAATTTGTTATGACCCACATAGTCCAACAAAGCACAGGTAAACTTGTTTCTGAAATTCTTTGTTTTTAGTCAAGATCCATCTTGTCAGTGATGAAATCTCTCATTCCATGTCCACTTTTGAATCTGGATTGAATTTCTTTTTCTTTGTTGATGTAAGTGGGCTCTGGTAGCATAGATTCATGAGGAGTTGTGCTGTTAACTCTATAGAGGTCCCAATCCGACAGCAGTTCCTTGGGGAAATATAGGCAAGCTTCTCTCTCTCTTGAGATATACAGCCTTGGAAATTCAATGGAGGGTCAGCTATGAGTCACTTCTGAATCGAGGGCAACAAGTTGAGCTTGAGCCTTGTTGATGTACTGCCTACAACTGGCTTTCAATTATCTTTAACAAAAATTTACATTTGTATAATATTAATGATGTTGTTGTTGCTGTTATGTGCCTTTGAGTCACTTGTGACTCACAACAACCTTATGTACCACAACTCTGAACCCCGCTTTATCCTCACTT
>NW_006399766.1:20161192-20177701 GCF_000299155.1 Elephantulus edwardii | reverse complement strand
TAAAATATAATACTTTTAGACTATTCTCTCCCCCATAGACTTCAATGCCGTAAACATATTTCATCCAGTTTTTCTCAGTCTTACCCCCATCCCAATGCCAGCCTCATTCTACAACAGTGGCACCATATAGCATTTGTCCCTTTGTGACTGAGATACCTCACTCAGCATAATGTCCTCTACGTTCTTTTAATGCTCCCTGTGTTATTAATTTTTTCCCCTCCCATAGAATCCTTCAGAATTACAACTCATGTCATCAAGATTGGAGACAGACTTACCTACCTAAAATATCTCACACAAATCACTACAATATCTCAACACAAAAGATATAAAAATCCTCACAAATGTGCCAATAAGCAACATCATGATAAAGGATGAAAAGGTTGAAGTTGTCAAGATTTCATTTTCTTGGAATCCACAATCAACACCCACGGAGGCTTTGTTCATGATGTTAGATGCCATTGAGTCCACTGTGACTCACAGTGACTTGCCCTATCTTACACCACCTCGTGATCTCCAACATGCCTGAGCCCATTCATCCTAACACTGTGTCAGTCCATCCCGTTGAGGTTCTTTCTCACTTTCTGTGACCAGCATCATGTCGTCCTCTAAAGACTGCCCCTCATTGCAACATGTCCAAAGTATGTGAGATGAAGCTTCACCATCCTTCCTTTAAGGAGTACCTTGTGCCCTTCCTCCAAGAGAGACTTGTTCTTTTGGCAGTCCATGGCATGCTTAATACTCTTCTTTAATATGACAATTCAAAAGTATTGATACTTCTGTCATTCTTAGTTACTGTTCAACGTTCAGATACATAGGAAGCAATTGAAAATATCATGTCTTAAAAAAAATAATCATGTCTTGAATCAGACTTACCTTAAACTGACATTATTGCTGTTTAGCACTTTGGAGAGGTCCTTGTCAGCAGATTTTCCCAATATAACATGTATTTTGATTTTTTTTTTAATTGCTGCTACCATGTTGATTGTGGTTCCAAGCAAAATTGAATTGTTGACAACTTCTATCTTTTCTCCATCTATAATTATGCTGCCTATGGGCTCAGTCAACGATGACATAAAGAGAGCTACGCTGGCGTAGTGGACAGAAAGTTATGCTACCAAGCCAAAGGTGGGTGATTTTAATCTGAGGCCCTCAAGCTGGGTTCAAATTGTTTTTCCGTCAAACATTCTTCTAGGTGGTATAGCACCGGTCTGTGCATTGCTGTACAGAGGTAACTCATGGTTGCTGTGATGCTGAAGACTGTGACAGTGATGTGCCAAACATGGTAATGGGTACCCCATGGTGGACAGTGTTGGCTGGAGCGTCCCAAATAAAATAAGCCTGGAAGCAGGAGCAGCATCCACTTCTGAAATGGTTTGCCTCCAGAAACTCTATGTACGAACAGTGCTCAGGCCTTTTGTTCATAGGGTCGCTATGAGTTGTCTACGACTCGATGGCACCTAACAACAACAACAACAACAACAACATGGGTTCAGTGGTGGAGATTTTTGCTTTGTTAATGTTGACAGTTAACCCATATTGAAGGCTATAGTTGTATTTTGGTGCTCATGGACTCATTTTTATTTTCTTCTGCTTCAATGTTAACTGGCACAAAACTATTTGATTGTAATTCAATTACAATTATAAGTGATTACAAAAGTAATCTGTTGGCCAGTCAACCCCTTGACTGTTTTTGACTGCTCCTATTGAACTTCTTCACTGATCCTTTCCATAGATGTAGTCAGTGTCATTTCTGTGTAGTCCATCAGGTGAGGTCCATGTGTATAAGCACTGTTTATGTTTTTTGGAAAGAGTATTTTCAATGAATAAATCATTGACTGTACAAAATTCTATCTCTGTCTCCAACCTCATATCTGTAACCAAGGCTATATTTTCCAACTACGAGTTCTTATTTTTTTTTGTTTGCAACTTTTGTACTCCAGTCACTAATTATTATTAATCTTATCTTGATTGCATGTTTGCTCAATTTCAGACTATAAAAATTGGTAGATGTCTTCAATTTCTCCGTCCTTATGGTTGAGTAATTAGCTATTGAGAATAAAAGGAAAGCATCAATGGCTGTCTGTATGTGTATAGAATAGTATCCTATAAATCACAGTATTAGACTTTAAGGTAATCTTGACATGGTCTTTTTGACACTGTGACACAATTTATCTTAAATTTGCCATTCTCTGAATAACAGACTATATGATTGTCCAATGTAACATGGGCAATACCAATCCATTTCAACTAAGGCCACAGAAGCAGTAGTCAAGAAATCCAACTACATACATCATTTGGAAAATCTATTGCAGAACACTTTGTTAAAGTGTTCCAAAGCAAAGATGTCACTTTGAGGACTAAGATTAGGATACTTTCATTTATCTCATATTCATGGGAAAGGAAGACAGTGACTAGAAAGTAAGACCTAATGCTTATTAATTGTGGTGTTGGCTAAGAATAATTCAACATACCACAGACTCCCAGAAGAATGAACAAATTAGTCTTGGAAGGTATACAACCAGAATGTTCCTTCGAATGAGGGTGGTGACACGTCATCTCATTTACTTTGGCTGTGTTATCAGGAGGGACCAGTTCCTGGAGAAGGACACTGTGCTTGGTAAAAAAGAGGATCAGTCAAGAAGACGATGCTCAACAACCTGGAAGAACTGATACCTTTGAGTGGTGGTTCTGGAAAAGAGTCTTGAACATACCATGAACCACCAAGAAAGCAAATAGGTCTGTCTTGAAAAGAGTGAGACCAAGTTTTTCCTTGGAGGCTAGATTTTTGAAGCTTTGTCTCACATACTTTGGGCATGTGGCCAGGAGAGACCGATCCTTGGAGAAGGACATCATGCTCAGAAGGGTGGAGGAACAGCTCAGGAGAGGAAGATCCCAGATGAGATGGATTGATACAGTAACTGGGGTAATGGGGTAGGTGTACTGGAGTCAGTAAGATTGGCTCAGGACAGGGCAGGCTTCAGAGCTGTTGCACATAGGGTAGCTATGAGTCACAAGTGACTCGATGGCAAATAACAGCACAACAGCCTGGACTGGCACAATAGCCACAAATGGGGTTAAACACAGCAACCACTGTGAGGATGGCATAGACAGAGGATCAGACATTCTCCTAGTTTCCTTCTGCTGTGCATAAGTCATTATGACATAAGTTGAAACTTACTTCAAAGCACCTAATAACAAGAACATATACAGGGGGAAAAAATCTTACATCTAGTAGAATAGACTCAAATAAATGTTTTCTGTCTGGTTTCCAGCATCCTTTCAGAAATAGGGTAGGTCAATTATGACAAATTAGATCAGTTAAAGATAATATCTGAAGCACTTCCAACAAGGAAAGGCTGTATGAACTTGGTATGCCAGGTGGTCTTTCCTTTTCCTTGTCTATAATCCATTGAGGGACATTGTAAAATCATTCTAAGAACCATATTATATCCAAAGAGTAAATAGAAACAAAAACTAGCTATTGAGGATGAAAGGGAAAGCATCAATGGCTATTTGTATTTTCATACACAATAATACTCTTTTCTCAGTAAGAAGTCCAGTTTATATTACTTTGATTATAAGACCAACAGACTTTTCAAGAAATAATCAAACGAAAGGTGATTTGTTTTCTTCCAATGCAGGTATTTACATATAACCATTTGCTCAATCTGAAGAGCTTCTTCATTTCTCCTCTGTACCGTGAGGCCATGGCAGAGACGGTTTGCATAAGTAATGCATTTATTTACTAATCTTCAAAGAGTCTCTATTTTTCCTGCCTTCCCACTGTAGTCATTAGGGGTCACAACCCTGCAGGAAATATGGGCTGCCATGGTAACACAAAATGTCTGCTGCTGGGCTTAGCGTAATTCCTCCCTAATAGAAAAACAACGAGCAGTAAATCCTATCTTTGATAAACTAGCTTATTGTTGTAGGAAGCCTCTACCTGGGAGGTTGAGATCCCTCAGAGTAGTTTTAAATGATACAAATGCAACCTGCACAGGGGCTGGTTTATCGTTTTGCACAAGGAACTGAGTGGAAATGTTCCAGGTCGACTCCAATTCCTTGTCACATTTAAAAATCATTGGCACTTCGCTCAGTCCGTCATTTGTTTGGCACATTTATCAGATGCTATGTGGCACAGTGCAAGGGGCTTGAACAAAGCAAATCATATCCCCAAATCACTTTTAATCCCCATAGAGAACTACAAATAAAATGCACCAACTCCATCATTTCCAACCATTTAGCAATGATGGCTCTTTTATTAGTTTACAATCTTGTGTATTGGAAGTAAAGTGAGCTTATATGGGGTTAGAGGACCAGACATGAGAGGAAGATATTCTAATGCTGACCTCAAAAAGAAATCGTACACACAACAAGAAAAGACTCTCTGGCTTGTATTTGGGCACAAAAGAGATGTAAAGCACAAAATAGCAGAATCACTATCCAATAGTTTTGTTCTGGAATGGAAACATTCAGAAAAAAACATCCAGAAAGTAGAAGTAATTACTTAAATGACATTACACTGTAAATGTTAAAAAAATTCCCAAAAATATTTCACAATTCTTGCTAAAGTCTGTTTCTGTCAACAACATGTTGTTGTTGTTATGTGCCGTCGAGTCGCCTATGACTCATAGCGACCCTATGTACAACAGCCCTAAACTCTGCTCCGTCCTGTGCCAATCGCACTGTCTCTGACACTCCCATCCCGATTACCCCAGTCACTGAATCAATCCACCTCATAGAGGGCCTTCCTCTCCTGCGCTGTCCCTCCACCCTCCCAAGCATGATGTCCCTCTCTAAGGACCTGTCTCTCCTCACAACATGTCCAAAGTATGTTAGACGAAGCCCCAGAATCCTTGCCTCCAAGGAGCCACCCGGTTTAACCCTTTCCAGGACGAATCTGTTTGTTTTCCTAGCAGTCCATGGTATTCTCAACACTCTTCTCCAGCACCACAGCTCAAAGGCATCAATTCTCCTTCTATCCTCCTTGGTCATTGTCCAACTCTCTGATGCATAGCAGGCGATTGCGAAAACCATGGCCTGTATCAGACGCACCTTAGTCAACAACATGGTTACCTTTAAGGCTCAATCACATGTATGGTCACCCTCGTAAACATTAACAGGAACATTCCAAAAGAGGATTCTCAAAGAACTCCGATTCTCTCTCAGTCAAGTCTCTAAGGTAGACATGGAATCTTCCGTCTAGTTCTGTTTTCTACTACCCTCAAGCACTCACCCTCTGCTCTCAGTTCTCCGAACATGTCCTGTCTTTACAGCACTACACATACTGGAATGCACTTGTGACTGGAATGCTGCTTTCTCTGGTATCACCAACCTTCCCCTTCCAAATTCAATGAATCCTTCGTGAACCCAATTATCACACGTTTGGACATGTAATTACAGCCTGTCACATATTTTAATTGTGATTTTAACAAAAGTACATTTTAATTCATTTATTGTTGCATATTTTACCCCCTCCCTCCCTACTCCCTCCTTCAGTTCTCTTTTTAAAACTTTTACACTAATTTATTTTCAAAGTTCGAATACGTTGTTTTCACACCAGATCTTTCCCATTTTCCCACCCATCAAATTGTACAACCCTATGATTACCACTCCTCCCCCTTGTCCATTCTCACCCGTTGGCTTCCACCCTCCCCCCTTCATTGTATCTTCATACTCATTCTACAATAATGGTTTTATACAGTATTTGTCCTTGTGGGACTGAGTTAGTTCACTCAGCATAATGCTCTCCAGTCCCTCCCAATTTAGGTAAGAATTTACAAAATCATTGCTCCTATGTGCTGCATAGTATTCCATTGTGTGAATGTACCATAATTTCTCAATCCATTCCATTGTGAGTTTTGTTAATATTTTTTTAAACTCTTCATTCATTGTTGCATAATTACCTCTCCCCCTCTCCACCTCCCTCTAGTCCTCTTTGCAGTGTACCTCTTATTCTGGGCTGTTGTCATACGTAAAATGTCTAATCATATATTCCTTTTAAACAATTCATTCCTTTATCTGTTCCAATGGAGTATTCACAAACATTCTTTACCAAGGTTTTCCTATATAGAAGTCTTACTTCCACAACTAGAGTGTAAGATCTCTGAGAAGGATCTTACAATAAGACTCTATCACCATTTTGGCTAGCACATTTTACATAATCAGCCTCTCATGTTAGAGAGGCCCATGTGGCAAGGAACTGAGGGTAGTCTCTGGCCAATAACTCATTATGAAATGAGGTCTCAAATTCAACAACCTCAAAGACCTGAAGTCTTCCAATTGCCAGCTGGGAACTGAGGTACTCAATTCAACAATCCACAAGAAAGTAAATTCCATCAACAACCACACAAGCTTGGACACTTAACTTTCCCCAGTTAAACGTTAGGTTGAGATCCTGCTTGACAAATTAATTACAACCTGTGAGAGATCCTGAAGCAGAGGGCCCAGTTAAACCGTGCCCAGATTTATCACCCACAGAGACTGTGAGATAATAAATTCATTTTCTTTTTATTTTATTTTCTATTAATACTATAACAAAAGTTTATAGAAAATTTTGGAGTTCCATTCATACACTGTTGCCCATTTTCCTCCCTACCCCCTCCCAGTTTGCTATTCTCTTTAAAAAGATTCTTTCACTGTTGCACAATTCCCCCCACCCCACCCCCAGTCCAATTTGCTATGCACCTCTTATTCTGGACTGGTCATTTTCATGTAAGCTACTAATGGGTTTATTTTTGTCTTTTTTCTTTTTTAAATTTTATAGTAGTTTGTATAAAAATGTATATTATATTTCATTCATATACACTATTTCACACATTCCTTCATTCACATTGTGTTTCATATGATCATTTCCACACATCATGTTTTATAAGTTAATCACCATTGAGCTATGCCTATCACTACGCCATCTTTTTAGGTCCCCACTGGTTCTTTCTCCTTTCCTCCACGTCCCTCCCTCCATTCACTAAACTCTGCAACATGCTACCTCCCCCCTCCTCCTTGAACTAAGTTTTGAGGGAGTTCTAGTGACCTATTGGTAAGAAGCTGTGCTGCAATCCCAAAGGCACTTGATTCAAATCCACCAGCTGCTCCACTGAAGAAGAATGAGCAATCACCTCTTGTGTAACTTACTACCTCTGAAAACCCACTGGAGGGTCAATTATGAGTCGGTTCTGACTTGATGGCACACAAGAACTAAGTTTTGGGGTAATTTGTTACACAGCAACGGATAATTATTACAATGAACCTCAACACTAGATTCATGGCAAGGCTATGCAAATACTTGGTAACTATATTTACATAAGAGAGAATTCTATTCCCCCCACTACATTTCTCCATTGGTTTAAGTTTTGGGGAAATACTGAGGGACTCCATTTTGTAACCAATACGTCATTTTAAAATGTGTAAGCCTCTAGAGCAGTAAACTGAAAGCGGTGGGGGAAGGGGTAATAGAGCCCCCACCCAAACATCAGCCAATCCTGTATCGCCCTGTTTTGGCGGGCTTTCCCCTTTAAATAGGCAGGACAGCCCAGAATCGGGGCC
Organism: Elephantulus edwardii; assembly: GCF_000299155.1. Taxonomy (NCBI): domain Eukaryota; kingdom Metazoa; phylum Chordata; class Mammalia; order Macroscelidea; family Macroscelididae; genus Elephantulus; species Elephantulus edwardii. The sequence continues at coordinate 20,170,156 of NW_006399766.1, read as the reverse complement.
TCGCCATTTTCCCTGCTGTATCAGCATGGTTTGAGCGAGGCCCAGATTCGAATCTGAAATAAATTCTCTCTTGCCCTTGCATCGGTGTCGGCTCCTTGGTGACTTGGGGGGAAACTGGATTTGGGGCACAACAATACCATCTCACTTCTTGTTAGAGGAATGCTAGAAACTTTCAACTTCAGAATATGAAAGATTAAGACAAAGGTATCCATTTCTTATACCCTTCTTCATGGTGCCTAGCAAAAATTGAGGGAGTTCTAGTGGTGTAATCTGTAAGAAACTGAACTGCTAACCCAAAGGGCACACCTCTCTGGCAGTTCAAATCCTCCAGCAGCTCCCTGGGAGAATGATGCCTCATCTCCCACCATACAAAACCCAGTGGGAGGTCTGCTATGAATCAGTGATAACTTGATAACAATAAGTTGAGTTTAGCAAATAAGAATATACACAAAGCTCATACTCCCCTGCAACCCTGCTCTTAGGCGTGTCCAGTCTGAAACTTTCCGATTTTGCATTAGAATTGAATTGAGCTTAATTCTTTAATTTTTTTTTTCTCAAGCCTTTCACAGTGGGGCCTAATGAGCTTTCTAGCCTAGGCCCTTACCCCATTTTGTGATCTCTTGAAAACACAAATCTGATCATGTCCTTTCTCATGATGAAAACTTTCCAAGGGCAATGGGATAACATCTCAGCCCAGTGAAACCAGCAATGTTTAATATGATAGCAAACAACAAATGGTGGCAAGAGTGTGGAGAGACTGGAACTCTCATACATTGCTGATGGGAATACAAAATGCTGGTGGGAATGCAGCCACAATGGAAAACAATCTGGTGCTTTCTTAGAAAGCTGGGAATAGAAATGCCATTTAACCAAGCAATCCTGCTTGTTGTTATATATCATCAAATTGGAACCAATTCATAGCTGACCCTCCAGTGGATTTTCAGTGGCAGTATATTACTCAGTACTAATACTTAGCAGACACCTTTCGAGATAATCTCTAAAAAACATGGAAACGAGCACAGTTTTAGGTCGTAAGTCCCTAAAATGGCATACCTGAAAGTATCTAAAAGATAATCTACTCTAACTTTCTAACTTCATATATACAGAAACTGAGGACCAGAGAGGATGAGTCCTCTGATCAAAGTCAGTTCATTTACCAAAGAGATTTCTGTGTAAAACAAAACTAGGAACCAAGATGTCTGACCACCAATTTGTCTTTCTTCTGTGTTCACTTCCTGTTATTACTTGGGGGAGGAAGAACGTCTTTTTCGTACTTTCTGGTTATAAAGAAAATTATAATCATCTTTTGCATTTCTGTATGTAGCTGCATGTCAAGGAAGTTTTAATCAAATAAATGCTAAAGAGAAACAAATATCCAAAGACTAAATCTCCAGCCATAATGATGAAGAAATTGAAGTACAATGAGCCCTTGACATTCAGGAAAGGCCTCCAGAAAAACTCATCACCAACACATGCTTCAATTCTCAAATCTCACAATTAGATAATTGGCATATAATTTCCGTCATAAAACTTCTATTTTCCTCCTAAGAACCATCACTTTCTTACTATGCCATTTGCTCAATCATACCAGCCTTGAAGTGTGTGAAAAATCTAATTTATGCCTCCACAAAACTACAAATTACTACATGTCATGGCCCTTTATGACCCACTCATAAATAGTTGAAGCTTTGAATATTGTATAAAAAAATTCCCAAAGTCTACTGATTATTTAAAATTACAGTTTCACCAAAACTGGACAAGTATTTGAGTCACTGGTACTAATCATGCTGTAAAAATGTGAAGATTACGGATTCATGATTACAAGCAAAACTGTAGTCATCTTTGGGCATGTTGTAAGGAAAGGCGAGTGCTTGGAAAAAGACATGATGGTGGGAAAGGTGGAGGGTCAGAGAAAGAAAGGAAGGCCCTCAACAAGATGGACTGACACAGTGACTACAACAATGGGTTTGAGCATATCAGAGATGGAAGTGATAGTAACAATGCATCTCAGAGATGGTGAGGATGGTTCAGGATAAGGTAAAGTCCATATCTGTTGTTCACAATGTCACTGTGAGTCAGACTTGAAGGCACGTAACAGCAACAACACCACTGGGTACATCTAGGGGTGTGTTGTTGTTGTTGTTATGGGCCATCAAGTCATGGAGACCTTAAGAACAACCTGTGCCACTCTCACACTTTCTGACACACTATAGCCCATTGCAGCAGTCAACTGTGTCAACACCTGGTTGAGGGTCTTCCTCTCCTTTGCCGATCAACATGCCCAAGGACGTAAGGCAAAGCTTTATCATCTTTGTCTCCAAGGAGAACTCTGGTTGTACTTTTTCCAACATATATTTGTTCTTTTGGCAGTCCACAGGATGTTCAGAAACCAACACCACAGGTCAAAGGCATCAATTGTTCTGTCATCCTTATTCATTAAGTTAAGCATAACTAGTAAAAAAAAAAGTCTGTGTAGACCTTAGTGGTTTAAAAAAATATTTCCATTGGATCAAATCGAGAACAGTAACTCAAAAGATTAAATAGGAACCTTAGGGGAAGTGAGTTTGTGTTAATGTGGAATGAACTACTTAGAAAAGGAAAACGAGAAAGACGGCACACTCAAAGAATGCAATCAGTGTCCCTGAATTGCACATGGAGAAGTTGTTGAACTGGGTTATGATCCTACTGTGTGCAGTCTCACCAGCAATACAAAGGAAACAAGTCTTAGAAGGGAGAATATTCATGAACATTATTAACTGCAATATCTAGCTTAAAGTAAAAGCCCAATAACTGGAAGCTGGTCTTCTAAGTTATCTTTCCTGCTGTTAACTCCCGACCTTCCGCTCCCTGGGTGCAAGCTGTACAGTCACAAATCTGCAGACCTTGTTGTTGTTTTTTTTTAAGTGCTGTTTCTTCAAATTGGACTCATAGCGACCCCATGAACAACAGATCTGAACTGTGTCCTGTCCTGTGTCATCCTTTTCATCCTTGACACATTTGAGTTTATTGCCACAGACACTGTATCAATCCATCTTGTTGAGTGTCCTCTCCTTTGCTGATCCTCTCCCTTTCCAAGCACGATGTCTTTTTTCAAGGAAGAGCCTCTTCTAACATGCCCAAAATATATGAGATGATGCCTCACCATCCTTGCCTCCAAGGGACACTCTGGTTGTACTTTCTCCAAGACATATCTGTTTGTTCTTTTGATAATCCATGGGATATGCAGCACTCTTCACAACCCAAATGCACCAATTCTTCTCCTGTCATCTTTATTCCCAGTCCAGCCCTCAGATACGTAACAGGTCATTTGAAAGACTGTGTCTTGAATCAGGCACAATGTAGTCTTTAAGCCGACATCACTGCACTTCAATACTTTTGAGAAATCCTGGACAGCAGACTTTCCTAATGCTATCTGAGTCCTGATCTCCTGACTGCTGGTACCCGGGGTGCTGATTATAGACCCAGAAAAGTTGAAATTGTTGACAATTTGACTCTTTTCTCCATATATCATGATGTTGCCTGTTGACTGACCCAGTAATAAGGATTTTTGTTTTCTTTTCTTAACCCAGTGATAAGGACTTCTGTTGAGATGTAATCCATATTGAAGGCTGCTGTCCTCGATCTTCTGCAGCAAGCACTTCATGTTCTCTCTTTCAGCAAGCAAAACTGTATCATCTGCATAATGCAGGTGGTTGATAAGTCTTTCTCCAATTCTGATGCCACACTCTTCTTCATAAAGCCCAGATTCTCTAATGATTTTCTCAGCGTGCAGATTGAGAAGGTATGGAGAGGGGATACAGTTCTGATATACATTTTTTCCCCAACTTTAAACTATGCTGCTTTCCCTTATTATTATTATTTTTTTTACAACAGCCTCTTGGCCTGAGTATAGCTTTCATATGAGCATAATTAGATGTTCTGGAATTCCCATTCTTCTCAAGAATAGCAACAGTTTGTTATGATCCATACAATCAAATGCCTTTGTATAGTCAATAAAACATAAATAGACAATCTTCTAATATTCTTTGCTTTCAGCCAGGATCCATCTGATATCAATGATACTATCCCTGGTGCCACAACCTCTTTAAACTCAGCTTGAACTTTTGGCAGTTCTCTATCAATATACTGTTCTGTGTTTGGATGATCTTCAGCAATATTTTACTTGTATGTGGTATTGTTTAATAATTTCCACATTATGTTGGACCTCCTTTCTTGGGAATGAAAACAAATATAGATCTCTTTCAGTCAGTTTTCCAGGTAGCTGTCTTCTGAGTTTCCTGCCAAAGACTGATGAGCACGTCCAGGATTGCATCTGTTACTTAGAACATGTCAGTTGGTATTCCATCAATTCCTCAGGCCGTATTTTATTTTTTTTTTCCAATGCCTTCAATACAGCTTAAACGTCTTCCTTCATCACCATAGTCTGAGACCTAGAGGTGACAATTTTCCATTTGTAAGACATTTTGCTATAAAGGCAATCAACATGAGAACAGTAGACAGGCTTGCCAGTAAAACCAAAGCCCCTTGTAATAGCAACATGGATTTTCTAAATCTGAAATCTTTCTCACATAGAGCAGCTAGAAAATAAGATTGTCTAAAACTCTTTTAAAATGTTTGGTTTCAGGGAGCTCTGGTGGCCTAGTGTCAAGAAGCTTCACTGCAATCTCAGACGTATATGGTTCAAATCCACCAGATGTTTTGCTGGAAAAGGAGGGTCAATCTCTTCCTGTACCAGTCAGGTCCAATTTGACGGTACACACACACACAAAAAAAAACAATTAAAAAAATTTTAAAAAATGTTTGGTTTTGAAAAGGAAAAGTTGCTAAGACTTTCCCTAGCTCTCCAGAGCAAACTGTTTCTCTAGTCTTTGATGGTGCTTAACAAAATGATAAATGATTATACACACAGCCAGCCAAAGATTGCCCTTTAAATTTCCAAGATAATCTCTTCCTAGAAACAACTGATGTTGAATGTTTAATCGTTTCATGAGTACAAAGTAACACTTCCTCACTGTTAGTTTATTAGCTGAAGTAGTTAGACGGGCCTCAACAGGCCAGGCATTGCTGGAGCTGACTACTTGGATAGTACTAGTAGCCGTAAATGGAAGCTATTTAAGCTCCTTTTTCAATAATCAAAGATGGTTTTGTGCAGAATTGCTTGACCTTTGCTACTTCCTGGGAAAGGAGGGGCAGGTTTTTAATCGACTGTCCCTCTAAAATCCTCTTATTTTTTTTATAACACCAGCTAGCAGAGCTACTTCCTCTTCACATCTCCATATTGAGTCAGGCACAAGCATTATCTAAAGTTGTGTTAAGAATTGTCAATAGAGCAAGCCAATCAAAACCAGAGTCCACTTGACATAAAAGCATAAAAGGTCTACTGAAGGATAGAGATGGTCCAGACTGTGAAGGCCTCCAAATTCACAGAGGGGAAGACGGCCACTCGGCCAGACACCGTGGAAGGACGTTTTTGTACAGTTGGAACAGGAACTAAAACTTACATGATCATAACTGGCTGAAAGACAATCAGTGGACTCAAAGGTGGGATATCAAAGAGGGTTGGAGGGATAGGAGGATAACATATGTAGGAATGATTGATTCACACATTCACTCACTCACTGTTCTTAAGTCTCCTGATGCATAGACACCCTGCATTGGGTTTCTGAGGCTGTAAATTACAACAAGAAGAAAATTTCTTTATCTTTCTCCCTAAGGGTTGCTGGGGGATTCAAATGCCGAAGATTCTTGACCTTTGAGTTTGCAGCACAACTCACTAAGAGTTCCCTGGAACAACTGTCGTTGTTGTTGTTGTTGTTATGTGCCATCTAGTCGTTTGCGACTCATAGCAACCCTATGTACAAGAGCCCTAAACGCCGTTCTATCCTGTGCCAACCTCGCTGTCTCAAACACATTCATTCCCACTACTCCACTCACAAAATCGATCCATCTCATTGAGAATCTTCCTCTCCTGTGCCGTCACTCCACTCTCCCAAATATGATGTCCCCCTCCAAGGACCAGTCCCTCCTTGCAACATGCCCAAAGTATGTCAGACGAAGCTTCAGAATCCTGGACTCCAGGGAACATTCTGGCTTCACCTTCTCCAGAACAAACCTGTTTGTTATCCTAGCAGTCCATGGTATATTCAACACTCTTCTCCAGCACCACAACTCAAAGGCATCAATTCTCTTTCTATCATCCCTACTCACTGTTCAACTCTCCGATGCATAGCACGTAACAATTGTAGGGCAGGAATTTTTTTTTTTAAAAATGAGCTATAAAATTGCTTTATCAATCATGTCTATTTCTGGACGTCCATAGTAAAGTTTTGTCAATATACCATTATTGACATCAGGACCCACTGGTATAAGCTATCACATCTAGGTTCTGCTGTGGAAAGAACGGCCTTTGGGAATGGATTGTGATCTCTTACCAGACCTCAGAGAGAACTATATTTATCTTTTAGAGTATATGGTTAGGTCAGCAGTAATGTTAGAAGACCTGCTGTTGGAAAAGGCAGCCTTAAAATTCAACATGGGTTCTAGACTCATGCCAAAACCTTAATATTGAATCAAAGCTTCTGCTTTCAGACTGCTCTATTCACATACACACCGACTGTCTCTGATTTTAAATTCTCATACAAAGTCCAATATTATTACATATAATGAAACCTAAGTGTTTACCCCAGTTATGACTTCATTTTATGGAGGGAGATACACAAAGACCTGGAAAATTTAAATAACTTTTTAAAATTCTTGCTGATTGGAAATGGTCTAGACCTCAACTTCTTTTTACTAAAGATGGATTAATGCTTCCTTTGGAAAGAAACTGATCTTTCTAGATTGTAGCATCTGTTGCCTTTTTAGAAGCTAGTAATTTTGAGAATGAGCCATAGTACTGAGTCACTATGCTCAGTATCTCCATGCAATTCCTCCTGGAAGTGGAATTTGGAGGGGGAAACTTAAAAAGCTAAATGTCAAGGAGAATAAAGATGACTCAGTTTTATTATACTTTTAAGAAGCAGTAGCATTCAACCAGGCTGTGTTTCTGTTGTCTTGGTAGTGAATTTACAAAAACATCTTATGGTATTAATACAAGTTATAAAAACATGAAAGAGAGTACATACATAATGATTATAGAAACAAGTAAGTGTTTCCATGGAAGAGAAATTTTAAATGAATTTCAATGAAGTGGGGAGGGGGAGAAAAAGAGACAGAACACTGGATGCTTTTATTGGAAACGAGCAACACTTGAAGAATTACTTTGTAAGCCTCTGCATTTCAAGTTCTAATAGCTGTCAGATAGCATTGTCATGTAGTGGAGGAAAATGCACTCACTTTCTGCAGATGAGCCTATTTCTGGCACTTACGGGCTGAAAAATCACTTGTAAAGAATTAGGTAAAGCATAATATGAAAGGCCCCAGGACATAGGCAGTATTTTCTTCTGGATTTCATGAAAACTAGTGAGTCAGATCAGTTTAAAGTCTTCAAATTTTGCATGTAGTAATTTTTTTTAAATGTATCCCTATTGGATCACTAATAAAAAGAAGAAAACAAAATCTACTCTTTTCGGTTATCTCTACTCTTTTATTTTTAATCTTTTTCTCTCTTTTTAAATTTTTTTTCTCTCTACTCTTTTTAAAAAATTAAACAAACCTTTCAAAAAATGGAATCAAGTTCCTGTCCAAAGCATACCTTTGAATCCACTTGATTTGCCACCAAGTACTTAGTTTGGGATCAGTTGAAAAGCTGAGTATGCAGCCAGACAGATGGTCTTCTCTCTTGAAATGAGAGCTTGCCAAGGAAATCAGAGAGGCCATTCTGTTCCATGTTGCCCTGAGAATGTCATGGCTTTCGTAAGAACTAAAGTCTTCAACACTCACTACATGCAAGATCCACTCTACTAGGTGCTGAAAAAAGTACAAAGATGAATAAAGCTCTGACCTTGACTCAAGGAGCATTGACATCCAGTGAAAACACATGAATCCACAAACAGGGAATCAGATTCCCAGGACAATTCTCTCTGGGTCTCCATTCATATTCATAAAGTAACACCAGGTGAAAACCAATTATTGTCATGCTGACTTTGACTCATGTGTATCAGAGTAGTGCCATCGTTTTCAATGGGGGATTTTCACAAACAGAGAGCCAGACATTTCTTCCAAGGTACCGATGATTCAACTCATACCTCCAATCTTTTGATTAGAAGCTGAGTGTGTTAACTATTAGAACTACCTTCTAATTCTATGAATGCAAACACCTAATATAGATAGCAACCACTAGGAAAGCTAAGAAGAGAGTTTGACAACAAATAATATGGCAAATAATGTAGACAGCAAATGCTAGGAAAGCTTACGAGACGGCTGCTGTGGGTGAACATTTCTCCAGGTCCCTCTTCAGCCACAAACACATGCACAGCATTGTGCTGATGGGCAACTTTCAATCATTCAATTAATATCCAGGGTTTGAAACAGAAAAAAAAATATGACACATTTCAGTCAATAGTCAAAAGGACATGGGCACCTAGTTTGATTGCCTAGTATTTGAAGTGATTTATCGAGGCTAGAGTTGTTGTTATGTACCACTGAGTAGGAACCGACTCATAGCTGACCCTCCAATGGGTTTTCAGAGGCTTTCTATCACATGAGAGGAGACTGCCCATTTTTCTCCTGTGGACCAGATGGTAGATTTGAACCGCATGCCTTAGGGTTGGCAATGCAACCTCTTACCACTAAGCTACAAGAGGTAGGTCTGTGTCTACATCCAAGTAAACATCTAGAAACATCCAGGGTGTCTCTGGGCAATACAGTTAACACGTCAGAGTCCAAGTTGATTGTTGCTGTTGTTGTTATGTGTCATCGAACTGAGTAAGACTCATAGAGACCCTATGAACTTCTGAAAAGTACAGCCACTGAAAACCCTGCAGACCACACATGAGTGGAAACTGACTCCAAGACAATTGGAGA
>NW_006399766.1:20144953-20161011 GCF_000299155.1 Elephantulus edwardii | reverse complement strand
GGAGAGAGAGGAGAGGAGGAGAGGGAGGGTGTATCTTCCCCATAGGTGTTTGGGATTTTTTAGATACTGTCTCTAGGCCTCTAGAACAACAGAGAAAAAGTTAGATTTTTTTTTATTTCCTTTCAAGTAAGAGTTAATAGGATTTGCAGTCCTGAAGTCTAATGGAATTGACTACCCATTCAAAACCCAAGTTCTAGAACTTCTCTACAGACCAGTGTGCTAACTCTAGCGACAGGGCCCTCCCTATCCTAGTAATTTCCAGAAAGTACACGGTGCCAGCCATTGTGAGGAATGAATGGCCCACAACGCTTGCCCTTAGAGATTTCTCTGTCTGGTGGAGAAAAATAGAGATTTAGACTTGGAGATAGCAAATTCTCTCCCCTCATTTAAAATGGAGTGAGATTCTGGTGACCTAGTGGTAAGAAGCTACACTGCAATCCCAAAGGCAATCCCAAAGGCGTGTGCTCCAAATCTACCAGCTGCTCCATGGGAGAAGGATGGGTGATCCGTTTACTGTTTCTGAAAAGCCTCTGGAGGGTCACCTATGGGTCAGTTATGACTCAACATTACAAATGGGGTCTGGTACTCACAAAAGGTTGGTACTCAAAGATTAATGGTTCGAACCCACAAGCGAGATGGCAAAAGAAAGGTATAGGGTACTCTGTTTCCCATGAAGAGTACAGTGTTAGAAAACCCATGAGGCAGTTCTCCTCTGTTCCAAAAGATCACTATGAGTTGAGACCTACTTGATGGCAACTGAGTTAAGTGTAGGCGGTTTGATTTGAAACTCGAATTCTCACAGGACCCTGGCAAGCTACAAGGCTTGCCAGATGGAGGTCATGGTCATGTGGTCAAGACCTGAGCCAAGGATAGAGAATATCCAGGGTTCAGCCCCGTAGAGGCCTGTCAGCCTGTCGTACAGAAATGATAATCTATGGTGGCTGAAGCTCCTGTGTCTCCCTCAAATCCTGAAGCACTGACAGAGTGTGTGTGTGTTTGTGTGTGTGTAATTTCTCCAATTTTAACATGTTAGCAAGAAATTTAAATATATTTAAATATATGTATATGTATGTGTGTGTGTGTGTGTATAGTCAACATTGTGAATGGGCCAAACAAGAAATGTCAATGACCACAGCAGAGGTCTGCAGACAGCCAGTGGAGGGTGCTCAGTTTCACAGAGTCACGCTAACCGGGCTGTCGTCTGTTTCTTGTAACTTAATGTCCACGTGACCAAGCAAAATGTCACTTGACTTCTTCTCTGAGCCTCAGTTTCCTCTTCTGGGAAATGAAGATAAAGGTCTACTTCTTCAGATAATGATAAGAAATTTAAAATACTGAAAATGTGAAAATGATGAAGAAAAAAAAATTTTTTCCCCCAAGTACAAAGTGTGAGACTCCGAAGACACTCCAGCTTTGGTCGCTTTGTCTAACCAGCTCATTCTAAATCACAACAGTCTCAATAGTTAAACAGATCCTAATGTCTCTTCCTGGTTTTGCAAGGCGAGGTAGACAGCTCTACATAGGTGAGCTAATCAAGTACATTTACACTCAGTTCCACGTGACACAAACACCGGGTTAATGGGTTTTGAGCAAATAACAAAACTACATTTGTGCGCATCTGATTTGGCAATTATTTAGAATCATATTAGACCCCATCTGATGCAGCAGGCATAATTGGCCTTTCTCAGAACTCCAGATTAGCACCTTTGTTCGCACTATTCAAACCGAGAGAGCTCAATTTTATAAATAGAGAGATTGGTATTGTCTCCACATCAATTCAAGGAAATGTTTTAAATTGTGAAGTTTTGAACATCTCTTTAATTCCATTCTTGGCATCCCAATTCCTAATCACATCACTCAAGCAACACTGACAAATAACACTGAAATTTCTAATAAACAGCTGCATTAAGACCCGTTAAGCTTGAAAATCCATTGTGAATTTAGAGACTGCAGCTCTGCTTGGTGGCAAGTCAGGCCATTTCTCAAGTTTTATCTCAGCTCTCCCATGTGCATATTTTAGAGAAAAACATGTAGCTTTTTAGGGTTTGGTTTTTTTTCCAAGCTCTGAATTTTGTTCTGTGGTTTTACTTCACTGCTCCAAATACTAAAACAATACAACTGTTAGAAGGTGCAGTAAGAGTCTAGTTAGAATGCATACTTTCCTGTCTCTGAAATTCACTCTTTGGGGAGAAATTCTTAGATGTAATCTCTGACTTGAGAATTATGTAGCGTTTCATATGAAATGAAAATGTTGCTTTTTGTATTATTTGCTTTGGAACTCATTTCCCCATAATTTGATGAGCTTCTCTATACCTCTGGTCTGTCTGAGAATTAAAGAAGCCAAAACATCCCTTTTACACTCCATACAGAGATCCAGCTAAATTATGGGAAAATACAATTTGTGATTGAAGCCCCCACAGACCATGCTTACGTAGGCAGATCATGATATAGCTAACGTGAAGCCTTCTCTACAGAGTTTTCAACCAAGACATCATGCCAGGGGACAGATCAGGGAGCCGTGCAGCTGTGATTTCAGTTTCTCTTTCTTTCTTTCTTTTTTTTTTAATCCGGAGATAGCTTCCCTCAAGGAGAATAGCTCCTTTGGAGACCTTTCTGTGTTTCAGGTTCTTTTATAAGCTCGACTTGGCCACTAATTTGCTTCCATGGAGAAGTGACTTGAAAACACCACAAAGCTAAGCTATTTGAGTATGTGGAAGGGCTGATTTTGACTGAAAAAAGAAAACTGACTTTTAGTGGGGGGAAAACCTAAAGCCAGAAAAAGTCGTTATGGGCTATGAACAGAAAATCTTGTGCTGAGAAGGACTAAAAAGTATAGATCCAAATATTATGTCCAGCCTATCATTTTGGCTGCTTTGACCTCAGACAAGTACTACCATATAAATATTTCTTCAAAATGGAACAATATTTTAAATCCAAAGGAAGATTTCCCAAAGCAAAGGCTGATGCCACAATAAAACACTGGCCATCAAATTCATTGTATTTTCAGACCTTGGCTCTTCTGGTTTTCTACTATACCAAAAATGTATGCCTGATTTAATCAGTATTATTGACTCTCTGTTGAAGTGGCAAAATCTAACGAGTGCTCAGAGAAATACAATATCTACACAAATATATGAATATCTATATGCTTACACAATCTTTTTTATATAGACCTTTTACAATGTGTTGTATCCCTAAAGCTAAACTTTTCTTTTTCAGTGATAATAAGGAACATTCAGTTATCAAAGCAGAAGCAATAGAGTGGAATGATTATAAACTAAACAACTATAAATTTTTTAAAAATAGAACTTTAAAAATATCCACTTATATGAAGTAGTGTATTTTTTAACTATGTCTTAAATATTTCACAACCAAGCTAAATATCCTTTACAATATATTGGGGAAAGAGGGCACAAATCTCAAGAAACAAATCCACTGTTAACTTTCCTTCTCTGCATCTAACTGGACATTTCAATACATACTAATCACTACCTTGTTGATAATAAAAAGAGATGAAATTCAACCAACAATCCTGTTCTCTTTCTGCTTCACACAAATAGCAAAGCCTTAACAACTTCTCGGTAAGTTACAGCTATCTTCCAAGCCTACGCATAACAATTTATTGTGTCTGAATGATTATTTCAGTTGAATAAAGTCCATATGTTTCAAATAAACCTGAAAGATGTTTGTTTTTTTAAATCTAATTCTCCCAGTTAAACAATATACTAATTAGTCACATATTTCATAAAAGTTACAAGGATGTAATAGCAGCTTGTAAATTGCCTTGCATTGCATAATATACGATTCCATAAATCATCACAAAGCATAAAATAATGGGCAAGAACTGAAGCTGGGTAAAAATTAAACTATAAAACTAGATTCCAACTGAATTTATCATTTTATATTTTGTTTTAGAAGCTGTGACCAGACTTCTAGAAAGAAAAAGGAAAAAAACTGTGTTCCGTGAAAAGAAAACCCATTTTGTTTATATTGCAGCCATCTTTGGAAACAGTATATACAGAGGAAACAGAATCACACAGCCACTGATTTCCATTTTTAAGAGGAATTATTAGCTAACCAACCAGTTCAGATTTGATTACATATAAAAGCTCTCTGTTTCATGTAGGGGAGGGAAAGGGGCACAGGGCCAGGGTGATAGGAAAAACAACATAAATAGCACTTACTCAATCACTAGCAAAATTAGAAATTGAACTGGTTTTCACTCCTCATAGGTGACATTAAAGCAGAAGAGGCAACTACTGGTATTGCATATGTTTACAACCCCATTAAAAAATATTCCCTCTCCCTGGAGTATTTCCTGCTTCATTTCCTTCCACTGGGATCAGAAAAACGAGATCACGTTAACCAAAATGTATAATTTGAAAGTCTTTTTAGAAACTGCCTTCCATTCTCTTTCTTTATTCCCTCTAAATTCTGGAAGCTATGATAGCCAATCTCTAAATTAGCTACTATTTGCCCGTATCTGTAAATTCCTCCTTTTTGCATCCTTCTCTCAGAAAAGCCAATACAGAATCCTGAATTTTCCCATCTAGACACTGACATATAAAAACAAATATTCTCACATTTACTGTCTAATACAACAAAGAAGAAATAAACATCTAGTTTAAAAGACAATCAAATAAAATGTCAATGAATAATACTGGTAGGGCTAATCTCAATAGCATTCTAAGGATATATATATAAATTATTTATCTTTCAATCATCTTTTATCAATTAACATAGGTTTTTTTAACATCTATACCATCAAACTTCAAAGAAATCAGTACATATCAATTGACAATTCTATTCCGATACTAAAGTACCCTTACCAACATACTTGAAATCACTCAACCAACTTTTTAGAATACACGTTTTTAAAATCATGTACATATTAATTATAGTAAAAGCCTCTCCAAAGTTGACTTGATTTTATTTTTTTTTTTTAGGCTCCCAGAACATTGTAACTTCTTTAATACCCTGGTGCCCCCTTTTGGTGCACATCGATCAAGGCATTTTTTTTTCAATTAAAAAATTTCATATTCACTGTTATGTATTCATTCACAAGACAGTGTTTAACTTGGGAAAGGCCGAGTCACACTGCAGATGGCTCATGGTTATTAGAGCTTTTGTTCTGCCTTTACTATTACCAGTTATTGATCTAAAACATGTGCAAACAAACAAAGCTAACTCTTTGAGTGGGAAAGGAAAGGCGTCCATTCCCTTAGACAATTGGCATAGCACCGCACAGATTCCTCGAGTTCTTGTCCCAGTCTTCATGGTAAATAAGTGACCCGTTACCTTTGCTACAGGACATTCAATGGCTCGCTGACGGCTGCATTCAGAAGATATTTTTTTTGTCCTCGATACATTTATGCTGTATGTCTGTCTATCATCCTGAGGAAAGAAAAGCTGGTGAGCATGTATAGATCCCAACATCTATTGACAAACAGCAAGCCCAAGCATGGAGATACAGTCTAGTAAACAAGCTTTGTCCAAGGGGGAAACCCCAGTTAGCATTTTAAAGAGTTTGACCAAAATTTAAGAAAAGAGAAAAACAAATAAGTATCCTTACGACTTTTCATACGTTAGAGCCGGTAATTATGCCTCAGAAATAAGTTCTTTCCACGTTCAACGACACTGTGTGAAGAAGACGAGCTGATTTCCAGCAGGGATATTGAATCCTTCCATCTGAAGGACCAATCAAGTGTGAAGTACAGTATAGTTTTAGATTCAATTGAAAGGAAAAAGCTTGACTACTAGTTCATAGCATGACAACTTTCATGGATTAGTTCAGACCCTATTCTCCTCCCTGAAAGGGTATCACAGCATGAAGACAGTTTTCAATGCACTAAACTTTAATAGCTGAGTGGGGGAGCCAAAGCTTCCCTTTGGTCTCTATAGAAACAGTATAGCCAAAATTTGAGGCAAAATTAAGGTCTTTGGTCTTAGGTGCTGTATCTCCCTTCTGGGGTTCCTATTCACAAATAGACATTGGCCCTTATCAAATGCACTCTCTTTTGGGGGTTACTGTAAAAGAGAAGAGGCAAAACCTACTTCATTATTTTCCTCTTTGAACTCCACACAGGCGGCCATTTCAATGAAATACCAGTGAGCCAGATGTGTGGTGCCCGATGTCAAAGGCAGGTGGAATAATCTCTAAGAAAAGACTTTGCTCTTTGTTGTGTTGGTGGTGGTGGTGGTGGTGGTGAAAAAGCTCTTCCCCTCATCTTGGAGACACTGCACTTTGGCTGTCCCCGCAGTACTCTGACAGGAGCTGGCGCCTCCCCTCCCTCCACTCCTTCCCTGCCTGCCCCACTCATCTCAGATTTGGGGATTTTCCCACAGCAGCCTCCACAGTATGCCCCCACCTATTCCCCACCCCGCCCTCACGTCAGAACGGAGTACACTGTCAGAAGACAGCAGGGTTTTATCAACACCCAAGGGGTTGTGAAGGTGATACGAATCACTATTTCACTAAAAATTCACCAGACTCAAATTCTTTTTTTAACAAAATCCCTAGTCAATGGCACCAAGACCTTGAAGAATAGGTGGTTTCCTTCTAAGTATGCAAACAGTTTGACTTCTTACTCACTTCACTAGTGCCTGAGCCTATCAAAACACTGTGTAGGTTCTTTGCTTTCCTCCTAGCCAGAACTTTGTCTCGAGGCTCAGGATTCCTTTGTTGTCATTACTGTGTGCCCTCAACTCAATTCCAATTCACAGTAACCCTGCAGGATAGAGGACAACTGCCCTGGAGGGTTCCCATGGCTGTAATCCTTACAGAAGCAAACTGCCACAGCTTCATCTTACAGTGGACTTGAACTGTTGACCTTGCTGTTAGCAGTCAAGTGCCTAACACTGTGTCACCGTGGCTCCTCAGGACTCCTTTACTAATGAGAAAATTCAGTCTATCCATCTGTCTAAGAACGGAGACTCCAAAACTGCAGTGAAGAAGATTTAAAAATGTATTTCCCTTGAGACTTAGAATTACCAGCGCAGACTGTGGCCTGAAGAGAAGTTCTCATCCTTCAAGGGAATTGAGGGGTTCAGATACTAAAAACAAAGTCTCTAAAAATTGATCTGTTGTTGTTGTTTACTGTTGAGTTGGAACCAACCCATAGCTGACCCTCTGGTGGGTTTTCAGAGGCAGTTAACTGCACAAGAGGAGACTGCCCATCTTTCTCCCATGGAGCAGCTGGTGAATTTAAACTGTGTGCCTTTCGGATTACAGCATAGCTTCCTACTTCCCCAAGAATTTTCCCCAAGATTACAACCTTATCCACATAACTCTGCTTTCCATCCATTTACAGTCACATCCACAGAACAACAGCATATTTAAGAAAGCAGGAAAGTGCCTTATAGGACTTTACATATAGTCCTGCAGGCTTGTGTCTCACATACTTTGGGCATTTTGTCTAGAAAGGACTATCCCTGGGAACGGATATCATGCTTGGGGAAATAGAAACAGAGAAAAAAAAGCTTTTCAAGAAGATGGACTTACACAGTGACTACAGCAATTGGCTTAAGCACAGCAGAAATTGTGAGGATAACACAGGAATTGGCAGTGTTTCATTCCATTGTACATAGGGGTTCTGTGAATCAGAGCCAATGCAATGGCACCTAACAACAAAAAGGAACCTTTATGTCAACAGCTATTTAAAATTGTAAATTTGTGTCGAAATCCCAAAGTACTTAGAATATTTGACAATCCAGAAAGGCTCATTCATGTGAAACTCTCAAATAGCCCAGATATTCCTGGATTGAGATTGTTCACAGCTTTTGTTTGCTTGGCTCCATGGTCAACACTCTTGGCAACAGCAGCCAGGAAATTAAGAGACATATTGCGATGGGAAAGTCTGCTGTTACGGATCTCTCCAGGGTACTGAAGAGCAATGGTGTTACTCTGGAGACTAAGGTGCATCTGATACAGGCCATGGTCTTTGCAATCACTTGTTGTGCATCAGAGAGTTGGACAATGACTAAGGAGGATAGAAGGAGAATTGATGCCTTTTGGCTGTGGTGCTGGAGAAGAGTATTGAGAATACCACGGACTGCTAAGAAAACGAACAGGTTCATCCTGGAAAGGGTTAAACCGGGCGGCTCCTTGGAGGCAAGGAGTCTGAGGCTCCATCTAACATACTTTGGACATGTTTTAAGGAGGGACAGGTCCTTGGAGAGGGACATCATGCTTGGGAGGGTAGAGGGACAGCGCAGGAGGGGAAGGCCCTCTATGAGATGGATTGATTCACTGACTGAGGTAATTGGGATGGGAATGTCAGAGACGGTGCGATTGGCACAGGACAGAGCAGAGTTTAGGACCGTTGTACATAGGGTTGCTATGAGTCGCAGGCGACTCGATGGTACATAACAACAACAACATACCTGGAACGTTGGTTCACAATTCTCTAGTTTTGTTGCTTTGGTTGAAATTCGTTCCAGTATATATTATTATTATTATTATTATTATTTAATGGACTAGCATTGACTCAAGTATACCATAGGTGCTCAATAAATGTTTGTTGAGTAGATAAATGAATCATGAAAATGTCAATAGCAAAATATCTAAGAAGATATTCCCTGGGCCAGATATTTTAAATAATTCATTTATTCCTATACTCATTTATTCCATTGCCATTCAATGACTTTGTACACAGAATATGTGTGTACTGGGGGTGCCAGAGCTGATAAAACTCAACACAATATACAGTGCAACCCTGCTGGTATCAATTTAATATCTTTCTGTTAGAACATCCATCAGACTAATAAGAAACATTGCATAAATAATCATTTGCAGCAAGACAAAAGGAAGAGACAACTAAAACAGTGAGTTACATATTGATAACTACCTGTAGTAAACTAAGACAACCTTTCTTGAGGGCATTTTGTCACAATTCGAAGCATATGTTAACTCTGACTCCACTATTTCATTTCTAGAAATGTATCCTAAGGAAATAATTGTAAATGTGCATCAATATTAAACTAAAAATATTTCCCTACATTATTTTTATTCATAAAAGAGTGGAAACAACCCAAATAAGGGACTTGAACAAATTATTCTACAGTAATAGAAACTATTTTGGAAACTCACATTAACAAGGATTTCAAATAAGGAAGTGAGCTTAAAATACATCGGCTACTTTCAGCATTCCACACAGGAGCCCTGATAGCCTAGTTGTGAGCCATTCTGGGGAAACCTAATCCACGGGAGAGTCAGCTCTGAGTGGATTCTGACTTAATAGTACCTAAGTATATCCTGATATATACTAAATGAGGATATACATTTTCACAAGATCTCCAAGTGATTCTTATAAATGTATCTAGGGTAGATATGCCAATTCTTGGCAGAGAGTCAAACAGGAATGAACTAATTCTAAGCCTTAAAATGAACACAGAAGTTCACAAAATACAAAGTGAAAAAAATACCATGCTTAAAAAATACTTTTCTTTTGCTTAACAAAATAATTGACATGTATAATAATTACAACTTAATTAATTATATGGTAATGAAACTAATTCAGTACTTTTAGCAGTTTGGCAGGCAGGCTTTCAGACTCACTTATTTGCATTTACAACTGTAACCAATAAATTGTGCTAACAGAATTCATAGAGCGGAATAATAAATCATATTTCTTTTTTGTCTTCCACTGCCCATCCCTGCTTCTTTAGGGAACAAAACCAGTTTTAAGTGGTTATGTAAAATTTCCATTCCATGGAATAATCAAAGCTTTCAACTGATATCAGAATTACAACTATTCCTCCTAGAAGTATCAATGGTTAGCGAGCAGGTCTTATTTATTCTCTTTGTCCCTCCCTCAGAACCCGCATCTTGTTATTAGGTGTTCTTGAGTTTGTTCTGACTCAAAGACACTCTATGTACAACACCAAAAAAAATTCTGCCCAAGCCTGTGCCATTCTCACAATGTCTGCTTGAGCTCACTGCTGCGTCCACTGTGTCAATGCACCTCATTGAGAGTCTTTCTCTTTTCCTCTGACCCTCTGCTTTAGCATGCACAATGCTCCTCAGACACTGACCCCTAATGATAACATGCACTAAGCATGTGAGCTGGAGTGTCATCCTCCTCACCTCTAAAGAGTATTCTTAGTTGCTCATTTTTAAAAAAATCTTTGTTATAGTGATTTTAACTAAAGGTTACAAAGAGATTGGTTTTCATTCATTCCTTCATTCATTCATGCACATTTTCGTCCTTCTCCCTCCCCTATTTCACTTTGTGATGCTTGTTCTGTTCCAGGTTGTCATACATATATCGAATCATCCACTCCTTTCAGATGGTTCTTCCCTTCACATATTCAAGAGAAGTATTCATTCTTTATCCATTTAAAGAGCATTCTAGGTGCACCTTTCCAAGATAGATTTGTTTCTTTGGCAGTCTGTACTTTATATAACATGCTCCAAAGGCAATGATTTGTCTTTGCTATTCCATATTCATTGTCAAAATTTCACATGCATATGGAATGGTTAAAAATATATGCTTCAAGCCACACAGCAGCACGGGTCTGCTGCTTCTACACACGTTAGTACACTAGAGGTAGACTGACCCATCAACACCCTGTTGTCCAGTGCCAGGACCACTAATACCACAGGTACTTTGGCCTTGAATAAAGCTGTCTAGCTACATCACATGGTGTTTCTTAAGCTCAAGTGGAATACCCTGGTGGAGCCATGGTTTCTGGATGGTAACGGTTATCCTGCTTTGAGCCTGAGGCCCAGAGCACGAATACACAGGTACTTCACAAAACATTGCCATACCCTGGGACATTATATAGTTACAACAACCTAACATCTACTAAGAAAAGACTCACATAATACCAAAAAAGCAGCAATTGGCCTCAGTCATCATGAAAAAACAAAATAACCCTCCTCTGAAAAAAGAAGACTCAGGGAATATCCCAGATAGAAATATATTGATGTAGAATTATTAGAACAGCAACAGAAGAAGATCCAAATGATGGAAGAAACAATGGAAGCCATTAAGAGAGAAGATATCACGGGGCAGTGATCCAGAAAAAACTATATAGATGAGGAGCAACTTCAACAGCTATGGAAGAAAATGCAAAAGATAGAAGAATTGAAACTATAGATAAAGAGGTACAAGAACTTAAAAAATCATCACAATACAGGAAGCGACAGCCAACACAGTACTGGAAATAACAGAAAAGCATAAAAATGCAATCCAGAATATTAAGACCAAAATGGCAGTGGTGCTCAGCATGCTGGTGGGACAAAAAAAGTATAACTGAAGAGATAGAACAGAGACTCAGTAGTCTGGAAGACAAGAGAATCACTGGAAACATACTAGAAGAAAATTCAGAGACAAAATGTAAAGAAAAAGAAGAAAACATTAGAATCGTGTGGGATGACATCAAAAGGAACAACATATATATGCTTGGAATTCCAGAACATGGGAGTGACAGAGAAGTCACTGAGAAAATTTTGGAAGAAGTACTAGAATAAAACTTGCTAGGAATTTTGAAGAACAGGGAAATCCACATTCAAAAAGCACAACAAACATCAAATAGACTAGACTCCTAAAAGAAAATCAAGACATAACATAGTCAAATTCTCCAAATGAAAAGATAAGGATGGAATACTAAAAGCAGCACCAGAAAAACAATGAGACACCTACAAAGGGGAAACAATTAGATTAAATTCTGATTTCTCAGCAGAAATCATGTGAGCTAGCAGACAATGGATTGGCATAGACAAAAAAGGTGAAAGAAAACAATTGCCAGTCAAGGATCCCATACAAAATAAAGCTTTTCATCAAATATGGAGGGGAAATTAGATCCCTTGCAGAAAAGAAGGAACTTAAGGAATTTGAGAAAACAAGATCAAAACTACAAGAAATTTTAAGTGAAGTCCTTCACACAGAGACACAAGAAAGTGAATAAGCCATAGTAACCAGAAACAATAGAAAAAGAAACACAGCAAAATGGCAATGGTAAAACCTGGCCTGATAACAATCACACGTAATGGACTAAATGCACCAATCAAAAGAAAAAAGAGTAGCAGAATGAATAAAAACAAAGCCCATCAATATGTTGCCTAAAAGAGATACATCTGAAAAATTGAGAGTAAGACTCAAAATCAAAGCCTGGAAAAATATACCAAGAAAATGGCAACCACATAAAAACCAGAGTGGCAATACTAATCTCTGATAAAATAGACTTCAGAATGAAAACTACCATCAAAAATAAGGAAAGGCATTACATACAGATTAAAGGCTCAATCAGTCAAGAAGACACAACCTTAATCAACATTTATGCACCAAATGATAGACCTGTAAAATACATAAAACAATGGTTGACAGAATTGAAGAAAGAAATAGCACTAAAATAGTAGTAGGAGACATCAACACCCCATTCTCACTAAAGGTTGAGTCAACTCAAAAGAAACTTAACAAAGACACGGAAGACCTAAAATATACAACCAATCAACTCAACCTGGTGGATATTAAGTGTGCTGCACTCAATTAAAATTCAATTCACCTTCTTCTCAAGTGCACATGGTACATTCTCAAGAATTGATCACATATTAGGACACAAAGCAAGCCTCAACAAATTAAAAAATATTGAAATAATACAAAATATCTTCTCAGACTACAATGCCATAAAACTAGAAATGAACCCCACGGGGGAGGGAAAAGCTTACAAAATCATCCATGTGGAAACTAAATAACTCTGCTAGAACCCAATTTGCTTACAAAATAAAGAATGAAATAAAAAAGTTCCTTGGAACAAATGAAAGTGAAAATACAACATACCTCTGGGATGCAGCTAAGGCAGTCCTCAGGGGCAGTTCATAGCACACACATAAAAAAGGAGGAAAGAAGAAAAATAATCAATGATCTAACCCAACACCTTCATCAAATATAAAAAGAACAACAATCTAATCCTTCAGCCTCTGGAAGAAAGGCAATCAGGAGAACAAGAACTGAAATCAACGAGATAGAAAACAGAAAATCAATTGAAACCATCACTAAGGCCAGGTGCTGGTTTTTTTGAAAGGGTCAATAAAATTGACAAACCACTGGCAAACTTTACAAAATTTAAAAAAGAGAGGATACAGATAACTCGATTAAGAAATTATAGAGGTGACATTACAATAGAACTAGAAGAAATTAAATCCATAATACCAGAATACTATGAAAAGCTATACAGTGATAATTTTGAAAACCTAGAGGAAATAGATTCTTTGAAACTTGTGCCCTACCCAGACTGACCCAGAGATATAGAACACTTAAACAGATCCTTCACAAAAAAAGAAATTGAAAAAATCATGAAAAGACTTCCCCATAAGAAAAGTCCTGAACCAGAATGGCTTCACAGCTGAGTGAGAGAGTATCTAGCACCAATTCTACTTAAAGTATTTTAAAACAGAATAAGAAGGAACACTCCCAGAGTCATTCTGTAAAGCATGCATAACCCTAATACCAAAAGCAGGCAAACAAATTACCAAGAAAGCAAACTCTCATGAATATACATGAAAAAAAATCCTTAACAGAATCCAAAAGCATTAATTCAGCATGACCAAGTCAGATTCATAACAGGCATGCAAGGATGGTTCAATGCAAAAACAACCCAACAACCAAAACCCCAAAAAAACCCCAAAATCAAACAACTGTAATTCACCATATTAACAAAGCAAATAGCAAGAACCATATATGATCTTAACAATTGATGTAGAAAAGGCATTTGACAAAGTCCAACACCCCTTCCTGATAAAGACACTCAGCAAAATTGAAATAGAAGGGAATCTCCTCAAACGATATATGCAAAAACCAAGAGCCAATATCATATTCAATGGAGAAAGACTTAAAGCATTTTCCTTGAGAACAGGGGCCAAAGATGCACACTGTCACCACTCTGATTCCTTACCAGGGCAATACAACAAGAGAAGGAAATAAAAGGCATCATGACCAGCAAAGAGATGGTTAAATTATAACTATATGGAGATGATATGATAATATACGCAGAAAACCCCAAGGACTCAACAAAAAGCCTATTAGAACTAGTAGACCAATTTAGTGGAGTGGCAGGATATAAGATAAATAACCAAAAATCTGTGGGATTCCTCTACAGTAACAAAAAAGAACTCAGAGAAGGAAACCAAAAAAGCAATACCATTTATAAGAGTCAACAACAAATTGAGATACTTGAGAGTGATAACTAGAGAAACAAAAGACTTATACAAAGAAAACTACAGAACATTTCTGTGAAACACACAGACCTACAGAAACGGAAATATGTACTCTGTTCAAGGATAGGAAGACTCAATATTGTGAAAATGACAATCCTACCAAAAGCAATTTACATGTTCAATGCTATCCCAAAACAAATACCAAATTCATTTTTAAGGAGGTTTAAAGGGAAATTGTCAAGTTTATTTGGAGAGGAAAGAGACCCCCAAAAAAGCAAAGCACTTCTGAAAAACAAATACAAAGTGGGAGGCATAGCACTCCCTGACCTCAAAACCTACTACACAATGGTAGTAACCAAAACAACATGGTACTGGTACAATGACAGACACATGGACCAATGGCATATAATCGAGAACCCATAAATGGAACCAGCTATCTATGATCAACTGGTATTTTACAAGGAAACAAAACCTATCAAATGGAGAAATGACAATCTCTTCAACAAATGATGCTGGCAAAACTGTACTGCTACTTGCAGAAAGCTGAAATAAGATTCCTGTCTCATGCCATACACAAAAATTACCTCAAGGTGGATCAAAGATCTGGGGAGTAAAGCCCCAAACCATAAAGTTCATAAGAGAAAAACTGAGATCAAGCATAGAAGTGCTAATCGAAGGTATAAAGAGACTGCCAAATAGAGCCAGAAATGAACAATTTGGAGAGGGTAAAATTGATGAATGCGACCTCCTAAAGATTAAATCCCTGTGTACATCAAAAACGTTTCCCAACAGGGTGAAAAGAAAATCTATCAATTGGGAAAAGACATTTGACAATACCACCTCAGACAAGGGTCTCATATAAAAAGTTTACAGAATCATACAGGGCTTCCATAAGAAAAAGACAGATAACAAAATTACAAAATATATAGAAAGACTTTTCACAGAGGAAGATATTCGGATAGCCAACAGACAGATGAAGAAATGCTCCAAATCACTGGCAATAAGAGAGATGCAAATCAAAACCACAATGACATACCATCTCACCCCAGTAGCAGTAGCAAAGTTTAACAGGACAGCAAGTAATAAATGTTGGAGAGGATGTGGAGAGATAAGAACTCTTATACACTGTTAGTGGGATTGTACAATGGCATAACCACTCTGCGAGGCAGGTTGGCATTTCTTGAAAAATCTGAACATAAAAATTCCACTTGATCCCCAACTATTTCACTGTTTGAAATATACCCTGAGAGAATGAGAACTGAAACACAGAGATTTATACACCATTATTCATAGCAGCATTATTCACCATCTCAAGAACATGGAAACAGCCCAAAGTCCTACCACAATCAAATAAATGGATTGACAAATTATGGTAAATTCACATAGTGGAATACTATAAGCAGCATGCAAGAGGAATGATTTTGAAAATTACTACATAACATGAGAGGGACTGGAGAGCATTATGCTAAGTGAACTAACTCGGTCCCATAAGGACAAAAACTGTACAAGATCATTATTGTAGAAACAGAAAGATAACTAGTAAAATGTGTTTCCAAGGCTCCAAGGTGGAGTGGGTAGGACCTGACAGGTGAGGATGGGCATGGGGATAATCACAGGATTGCACAATTTGATGGGTAGTGGGAGGGATGGGTAATGGAAAAGAGTAAGGTCAAGAGCGAAAAACAATGTATAAAAACTTTGTAAGTAAAGCAGTGTAAAATAATTTCTTTTAAAAATATATATGCTTGGAGTCCAGAACGAAGGCTGCATAGTGGAGTGGATTTGGGGGAACAGCCTGTATAACAATGAGACTTTTTTTCTTTTACTTTTCAAAGAGAAGAGAGAACTACAACAAAAAAACACCACAAACCAGCAACTCTCATTTGGAGGCTCAAGGAAT